>NC_134587.1:85881840-86214340 GCF_037038515.1 Microtus pennsylvanicus
ACTTTTATCCCCGTTGTTGCTCTAATCTGTAGATACAAATAGTCAAACATAAATGAAGGAATGACTGTTGCCTGTATTTGTTTCCAATGATACTAATTCACCACAGAGTGGCTTCAGCAGCGAGTGACTCTGAGTTTGAAGGTGAGAAGTCCCGGAGCAGCATGTGGAAGGCTTTGGTTCCTCCTGAAGACTGTGAAGGACGACCTGCCTTGTGCCCGGCCCTTGCTTCCAGTACTTTCTGGTCGTGTTTGTGTTTCTTGGCCCATGAAAGCATCTCTACCTTCATTCTGACACAGCCTCTTCCCACATGGGTGTCTTTAGAAGAACACCATCTAAACCAGATTACAGTCCTGGTGGTGACCACCCTTTATCTATAAAAACATGTCCCCAAATAAGGCTACATGTGGAGGATAGGACTTCAGGCTATCAACTCTGTGAGGCATAACTCAATGTATAGCTCTGTCAGGATGAGGCTCGCAATTCAGCTGAAGGTTTAGGCAATGCTGAATGGGGGTGGCATAGATCATAGTCACATGCCTTTGGACCCAGGATGTGTTTGATCTTAACGCCATAGTCAAGAATGTCTTTCTGCGACTTTTAATACCACAGGCACAAATCAGAATGATCTACCATATGAGAAGGGAAGGGGCACATAGGAATGTCCAGACTCAAGTGACCAGCATGAGGGGACAATCTGAGGGAAAATATGGCTCCGCTGGGGGAACTTGAAGAACTTGGATGTGAACAGGACATAGAGAGATGGGGGAAAGGGGGACGTGGGGCCACAAGAGAAGGAAGGCAGGCCTTGATGGCTTCCCTTGTGTGCATTTAGAAGCAACACTGGGCTTTGTTCTAGAGCCAGGGAAGAATCGGCAGATGACTTTAAACGGTGGAGCAACATAATAAGTGCACAGCCTTCAAGAAATCCAGTGTTGTAGGGAAACAAATCTGTGAAGAATTCAGTAACACTGAACACTGATGGCCACACTCAGCAAATGCATGGGCTACAATGGGGCCTCAAACTCAGATTAAGGGTTAGCAGAAAACAGCAAGGGCCATGAGGCAATCGCTGAAAGTGGTGACGGTTGAGGAGTGATGGCTCAAGTTCCTTCCAGCGTGGAGGGGGTCAGCTCGAGCTATTGGTTGTTCTTCAGTGTTTCCTGGTTGGAACACAGAGCTTATGTTTCATTGTCATGGTCACCACTACAGTCACGGTGATTGCTGAAGGAATATAGCAATGGACTGAGCAGCACCGCATGGTATAATAATCACAAAAGCCAGCTGTGAGGGTGTCGTAGTGGTTTGAAAGAAAATGGCCCCCAAAGGGAGTGGCATTATTGGCAGCTGTGGCTTTGTTGGTGTAGGCATGGACTGATTGGAGGAAGTGTGTCACTGTGGAGGCGGGCTTTGGGATCTCTTTTGTTTAAGCTCTCTCTTAAGGGACACAGTTCACTTCCTGTTGCCTGTGGATCAAGATCCACTACTGTGATGAAACATCCTAACAGCAGCAATTTAGGAAGGAAGGGTTTGTTTGGGCTCATAGGATGATGCGGTCCATCAGGTGGAGAGGTCAAGGCAGCGGGCGATGAAGCAGATGGCCAAAGGGCATCGACAGGAAGAAGAGAGTAACGAATGCCTATGCTCAGCCAGTTTCTAGCTTTTTGTGTGGTCTAGATCCTAAGCCCAGGGGCTGGGAATCCCCACCTCCACCAGACCAGTCCCCTACAGGCATGCTCAGAAGCTAACCCAATCTAAATAACCCTCATCGTGTACCTGGAGGCTCATCTCCTGGTTAAAATACACACAGGGTGAAGAAACTCAGTGGAACTACCCTGAAGCCTTTTGTCATAAAAATACGGTGAATGGCCACATGCTTGAAAAACGGATGTGTTTGAATTTAGAATGTTTGCTGAATCTATATGGTAATGCAACTTACCAGACACCACGTGCAATGCACCACAGACCCAGAACCCCTTCCAAAAGCTGAAGGAAAAATCTCAGCAGTGAAACTCCCACAGCTGTCTTGGTCTCATGGGACGAGGGGTCTGTACGTGTTGATTTCCCAAATGTATGCTCAAGGCTGATGTTTCCCTTGGTGTAACTCTGTCTGGGAATGATTGTTCCTTCGAATTTCCACGTTCTTTCACACTTACCTCTCCAGCTACCAAATGCAGGCTGAGTTACTATCATCATGGAATTTTCAGAAACACTCCCTCCTTCAGAATGTCACTGTGGTGGGTGCTTAAAATAACCATGATTTGGGGCTGGAGAGATGGCTCATCAGTTAAGGGAACTTGTTCTTGTACAGTACCTGGGTTCGCTTCCCAGCACTGACATGGTGGCACACAACCATCTCTAACTCCAGTTTTAAGGAATCCAATATCTTCTTCTGACCTCCACAGGCAAGAAAGGCATGCATGAGGTGCACACACACACACACACACACACACACACACACACACGCAAGCAAAATACTCGCATGCAAGATAAAACAAGTAAATCTAAAACTTCTTTTTTAAAAAAAGAAAATAACTGTGATTTGTAGATAGCCTCCATATTTTTCTATGGTTTCTATAAAAAAGTACCATAAACAGAGTGGCCCTAAACAACCTAGATTTATGATGTCATATTTGTGGAGGTCAGAGGGTAAGAAATGCATCTCACAGTACTAAAGGTACTGGCGGGGTAGGTTGCTTCTGGAAGTTCCAGAGGACAATGCATTCATTCCTTGCTTCCTCAAGAATCTACGGACTGTCAGCATTCCTTGGCTTTTGACTGCACCCCCCTTCCCCCAGTTTCCTCTTGCATGCCATGCTCTTCTGATTCTCAAACAGTTCTGCCTCCTTCTGACAAAGACCCTTGGAACCGTTTCAAGACAATACAACCTTGTCTCATTTCAAGATCTGTGACTTCCTCCTATCTGAAAGTTATTGATGGAGCTCAGAGGTCTCCGAGATTATGATATGTATTGAAATGTAGACACCATGAGCGGTTTCCTTCTCCAGTTCTGTGTTGCTCTCCAGTATTTGCAAGCTAATTCAGGCGTGAGGTCGGAGCTCTGGTTAGTGGGATTAGTGCCCTTATAGAAAGAGAGAACTGTCCAGAAGCGTTCAGTCACATAAGGACACTGTAAAAGGAAGTGCCAGTGAACCAAGAAATAGACGTAATTCCTGCAGTTGATTCAGAAAGCAGAGCCGGTTTGAGGGCAAGGATGGAGTCCAGTGAAATCTATGACAAGATGGCCTGTGTGCTGTTGTGTCTGTCTGTGCTATGACAAGATGGCCTGTGTGCTGTTGTGTCTGTCTTTGCTATGACAAGATGGCCTGTGTGCTGTTGTGTCTGTCTGTGCTATGACAAGATCGCCTGTGTGCTGTTGTGTCTGTCTGTGCTATGACAAGATGGCCTGTGTTCTGTTGTGTCTGTCTGTGCTATGACAAGATGGCCTGTGTGCTGTTGTGTCTGTCTGTGCTATGACAAGATGGCCTGTGTTCTGTTGTGTCTGTCTGTGCTATGACAAGATCACCTGTGTGCTGTTGTGTCTGTCTGTGCTATGACAAGATGGCCTGTGTGCTGTTGTGTCTGTCTGTGCTATGACAAGATGGCCTGTGTGCTGTTGTGTCTGTCTGTGCTATGACAAGATGGCCTGTGTTCTGTTGTATCTGTCTGTGCTATGACAAGATGGCCTGTGTTCTGTTGTGTCTGTCTGTGCTATGACAAGATCACCTGTGTGCTGTTGTGTCTGTCTGTGCTATGACAAGATCACCTGTGTTCTGTTGTGTCTGTCTGTGCTATGACAAGATGGCCTGTGTGCTGTTGTGTCTGTCTGTGCTATGACAAGATCACCTGTGTGCTGTTGTGTCTGTCTGTGCTATGACAAGATGGCCTGTGTGCTGTTGTGTCTGTCTGTGCTATGACAAGATGGCCTGTGTTCTGTTGTGTCTGTCTGTGCTATGACAAGATCACCTGTGTTCTGTTGTGTCTGTCTGTGCTATGACAAGATGGCCTGTGTGCTGTTGTGTCTGTCTGTGCTATGACAAGATGGCCTGTGTTCTGTTGTGTCTGTCTGTGCTATGACAAGATCACCTGTGTTCTGTTGTGTCTGTCTGTGCTATGACAAGATGGCCTGTGTGCTGTTGTGTCTGTCTGTGCTATGACAAGATGGCCTGTGTGCTGTTGTGTCTGTCTGTGCTATGACAAGATCACCTGTGTGCTGTTGTGTCTGTCTGTGCTATGACAAGATGGCCTGTGTTCTGTTGTGTCTGTCTGTGCTATGACAAGATGGCCTGTGTGCTGTTGTGTCTGTCTGTGCTATGACAAGATCACCTGTGTTCTGTTGTGTCTGTCTGTGCTATGACAAGATGGCCTGTGTGTTGTTGTGTCTGTCTGTGCTATGACAAGATAGCCTGTGTGCTGTTGTGTCTGTCTGTGCTATGACAAGATGGCCTGTGTTCTGTTGTGTCTGTCTGTGCTATGACAAGATCACCTGTGTGCTGTTGTGTCTGTCTGTGCTATGACAAGATAGCCTGTGTGCTGTTGTGTCTGTCTGTGCTGGGTTGACGCTGGAGGACTTCTTCCAGTGTGATGAGGTACACTGTGACTTCCTCGGGAAGGACATGGCTGTGGTTTTGGACCCACTTTTCTGGCATTCCTGTCTAATAGTCAACAGGCACTTAATAACCACCACTGTTGACCTCAGCCATTGCTGACCTCAGTCACTGTTAACCTAGAGACTAATGACACTTTCTTCAATGATAAATCCTGCTGGGAGCCTTGTTTTTTACTTGTTCTGTGCAGCCATAGTAACTGTTGTTGGCTAGTCTATGCTTGGAAGGCTTCTAAATGAAAGTGAGATTTAAAACACACACACGTACACACACACACACACCCCACAAAACCAATCAAAGAACAGATCGTCGTATCCAGGGAAGAGTAAACAAGTCTCTTGAGCTTTACTGGACTCTTTTGGAGGTAAAATGTTTCAGAAAGAAATTATATGGCCTAATATGCCCTGTCTGACTGCTTTGGAAAGTGTAAACCACACACAGAGATCTGTTACTGTCCTGAAAATAGAAGGAGAAATACTGACTAGAGATACTATAGACACATACTGATTGAGCCGGGATCTGTAGGTGGATTGACTCATAACTACCGTATAGGTCGTTGATAACATAATCCTTGCTGTCAATGGATTCGAATCACCTAGGAGACCAACCTCAGAGAGTTCCTCGGAGGTGTAATTGCAGTGGGAAGACCTGACTCTGAACGGGAAGCATCATTCCATGGACTGGGATCCAGGACTGAAGGACAGGAGGAAGTGAATGGAGCCCTGAGGTTCATCTCTCTCTGCCTCCTCTTTGTGCCTGTGATGGGTCCAGCCGCCTCCCTCTCCTGTTGTCACACTTTCCATACCATGATGGGTTACATCCCTGCAAACCATGAACCATACCATGATGGGTTATACCCCTGCAAACCATGAGCCATACTGTGATGGAGTATATCCCTGCAAACCATGAGCCAAAATCAACCCATCTGTGGTGGTTTGGAAGAAAAAGGCCCCCCAAAGGGAGTGGCACTATTAGGAGGTGTGGCCTTGTGAGAGTAGGTGTGGTCTTGTTAGAGGAAGTGTGTCACGGTGGGGGTGGGGTTTGTGTTCTCCTATGCTCAAGCTGCTTCCATTGTCACAGGTTACGTATGTCCTGCTGCCTGCAAATCCACATGTAGCTGCTCCTTCACCAGCACCGTGTCTGCTTGCATGCCGCCATGCTCCCGGCCATGATGATAATGGACTGAACCTCTGAACTGTAAGCCACCCCCAATTAAATGTTCTCCTTTATAAGAGCTGTCATGGTCATGGTGTCTCCTCACAGCAATAGAACCCTGAGATACCTTCCTTCCCTAAGCTGCCTTTGTCACAACAAGAAGAATAGCATGCCGTTTTTCAGATGAAAAAGTTAAAGCTTACCAAGTTGAGCCTATTTCAGAGCTGGATAGCAATAAGAATGAAACGGAACCTGCACCCACCATGAGTGACTGTTGGCTGGACGCATATAAGACCAGTTCACCTGGAATTTTCCTAGTGTGTATCCTCATTCCACTCCACACTAGCTTTTTTTTTTTGTTGTTGTTGTTTGTTTGTTTTTGTCCTGGAGCTAAACCATGATAAATTTATTTTCTCTCTCAAGGGCTGTGCATATTCCTGGAAAATTCAGACTCTCAAGAAACTGACAAAACCAAGACCAATTTTCTCTACTAAGAAAAAGGGACGCTCCATGGCTGCAGATTTAAAAGGCTGCAGCCACCCTTCCAGGGAGATACTCGCCACTTCTATTCCAGCTAGCTAGCGGGACAGCTGGGCTGTGCAGACATAACAGTGTGTCAGAGGCTGGGGAAACAGTCTCTGGGATTGGAATTTCTCCAGAGCCTCCTGTGTCTCATCCTGGCGACATCTTGAAGCCCTGGCCAGGAGAGCTGCATCCCCCACCCCCCCAGTCTCAGGAAAAGACACCAGTTCTGAAGATGACCCAGCTTGAAGCTGAAGGTCCATATTTCCTGGCTTTTGCTTTGGCCATACAAACCTTTTGCGCTTTGCCGTAAGTCTCCCTCTTTTTAGACCTAAAGCTCATGTGTCCACATGAAGAAGGGCCTGAGGGGTGGACTGTGGGAGCCCTCTGAGCCCCCTGTTGGTCTTCTCAATGTGCCACATTTATTCCACCTTCTCTCTGTGCTTTTCTTCAGGGCTGCTCTTCATTATATTGGGATTGGATGGGATAGGCTGGGATGGGCTGGAATGGGGTGGGATAGAATATGATGGGATATGGCAGGTAGCTGCACCTAGTTGTGCGGGGTTCCCCATGCTGGAGCAAGGGCTTCGCCCTAAAACTCCCTCAACTGTCCAGGCCTCTGCTCGACGTCTAAGTTCCGTTGTTTCTCATAAGCTCACCAACACAGAGTCTGAAGAGTCTTTGTATAAAGTTGTGTTTGTTGGAGGGACTCTAATATCCTGAGTGGATCCCACTGTGAGGAATTGTTCAGTGATCTCTCCAGCTCTTATGAAATCCTTAGATGTGGGAAATGCAAACAAAGATACTATTTCTAATCAGGATGTGTGTTGGGGGGGAAAGCCTGATCATCCAAAGTGTGAGTAAGGTTACACACACACACATCCACTGAATTCTGGTGGATGTGGTTTTTTAAACTGCCAAGTTTAAATTAAAACAAAATATATGTCTCCCCTTTGACCTGAGTCCACCTCTCTGACTCTTCCCAGAGAAATGTTTATACAAGTGCTGGAGGAAGTGAACCAACCCAACACCATCTATGTTCGCAGAACAAAACATCAGCCCAATGACTCTGAAATATGTCAACCAACCGGTTTGTGCTTAACAGGATCCCATGCAGCAGATACAGAGAACCATGCAGCTCTCCACTGCACGCTTGATGAGTCCTGCAGGTCCTGACTCACCAACACCTCTCATATTAGCCTGTGTGCACCTCTCCCTGCTTTACAAATAAAGCTATCAGTGTATGCATGTATTATTCAGCTACCAGAGGATACATCTCTTTAAAAGGAGACACGACAATTAACAGCAACATTTACATCTGTGACAGTGTCAGAACCTAGATTGACGGTGGCTGTGCTGGCTAGTTTTCTGTCGACTTGACACAAACTAGAGTCATTTTGGCAGAGGGAACTTCAGCTGAGAAAATGCCTCCACCAGATTGGCCTGTGGTGCATTTTCTTGGTTGTTTATTGATGCGGGATGGTCCAGATTACTGTGAACAGTGCCACCCCCAGGCTGAGATCCTGGGTTCTACAAGAAAGCAGGCTGAACAAGCCTTGGAGAGCAAGCCAGTGAGTAGCACTCCTCCACGGTATTTGTGTCAGCTCCTGCCTTCAGGTTCCTGCCATTGGATTCCTGCCCTGACTTCTGTCCATGACAAACTCTAATGTGGCTCTGCATGCTAAAATAAACCCTTTCTTCCTTAAGTTGCTTTTAGTTATGGTGTTTTATCATAACAACAAAAACCTTTACTAATACAATGGTTATTGGAGACATTAGTGTTATCTATTTTAAATGTGTTTTCAGTGAAGACTATAGGATAAATTATAACATATAATTTGCAAGAATGTAAAAGAATGATTATAAAGAATGTGCTATACTAATGTGTTGACAGAGGCTTCTGTCCCTCCTGGTCCCGCAGTCGTTCAGTTCCAAAGAAACACACAGAGATCTACATTAATTATAAACTTGTTGATCTATTAGCTCAGGCTTCTTATTAACTCTTACATCTTAAATTGACCCATCATTCTTTTCTGTGTTAGCCACATGGCTTGGTACCTTTTATCAGTGGGACATTCTCATCTGTGTCCTCTGCATCTGGGTGACAACTGCAGACTGAGCCTATCTTCTTCCCAGCATTCTCATGTTCTGGTCACCCCACCTATACTTCCTGCCTGGCTACAAGCCAAGCAGCATTTCATTAAAGCAATACAAGAGACACATCTTTACAGGGTACAAGACCATTGTCCCACAGCATTAATGCTTATGAATATATTGATTGGTACCATGAAAGTTTAGAAATAACTACAATTCTTCAATACCAAGAAATTAGCTAAATCTACTAAAGAAGTCTCATGATAAATGGCAACACAGTAATTACGTTATGTTTGTCCATATACTAAATAACATAGAAAAAATGTCCACAGCAGCTGTCAAGGGGAAATGAGCGGATTACCAACCAATGGGTACACTGTTTACACAGCCAACTCACAGGCAGGTGTCAGGGGCCAAAGTCCAGGCACACGAGTCAAACATCCTTTGAAAGATCGAGTACCGCTGTCTGTCATATCAGTGATGAAAATAATGATCTGCTGAGATATTAAAATATCTGAGACCTAGAAGAACTGCGGAAAAGGACTCTTGTCAAGCACAGAGATGGTTGGGGCTCAGGAAAACAATGCCATAATTGGGGGTGACTTTGAGAGTCGTTGGGAAATCAGAAAAGGTTAGGGGTCTTGAGGGAAGGTTTCTATGAGGTTCCATTATCTGCCTAAAAAGAAACACACCAAAGAGAAGCAAAGTCACCTTCAAACTTCCTCAGATTTCATTAGCCAAAGAAGGGTCAACTTTTCCTGAGGCAGAGGCAGATCTATGCACCACTGCTGCAATACTGAGGGACGTTTGCCATTTATTTTTCTCCAGGCTCAGCTTGTTCCCTAAAATCTCAAGAGAACCTCTAAAACTGTCCCCAGGCTCTTCTCACGTTCACCTATGAGGAAGCTATTTCAACCTTACCTATGAGGCCTCTCTTTATTTCAACCTTACCTATGAGGCCTCTCTTTATTTCAACCTTACCTATGAGGCCTCTCTTTATTTCAACCTTACCTATGAGGCCTCTCTCTATTTCAACCTTACCTATGAGGCCTCTCTCTATTTCAACCTTACCTATGAGGCCTCTCTCTATTTCAACCTTACCTATGAGGCCTCTCTCTATTTCAACCTTACCTATGAGGCCTCTCTCTATTTCAACCTTACCTATGAGGCCTCTCTCTATTTCAACCTTACCTATGAGGCCTCTCTCTATTTCAACCTTACCTATGAGGCCTCTCTCTATTTCAACCTTACCTATGAGGCCTCTCTCTATTTCAACCTTACCTATGAGGCCTCTCTCTATTTCAACCTTACCTATGAGGCCTCTCTTTATTTCAACCTTACCTATGAGGCCTCTCTTTTTGGGCTTTCAATTTTGTAGGACTCTCAGCTGTGTCATAAGCAGAGCCGACTTCCTGATTCTATTTGTATTAAGTCTCAAGCCTGGGACAAATGGCTGAGGTGCCTATTCAATATATCAAAGCAGGCACTGGCCCCCAGGTTCTCTCAGAATCCCTCAGCCCCTACTTATTACAGGACCCCCCTGGCTGACACACCCCACCTTCTCCCTAAACTTCTCCAGCCCAGAGGCTGGGCTGCTCTTCCCCCAGCTGCCCTTCCTTATGTATGTCAGCCATTTTGGTTGACCCTCTCTCTTTTGTGCCTCTTGGCTGCTGTACCTGGCTCCCCTGCCTCCCTTCTCCTCTTCCCTTCCTCTTACACGGATCAATTATGTCCACTCTGGACTTTCCCGATGTCCCTGCCTCTGGCTATGTCTCCCTTTTATCTACAACAAACTTCCTACTCCACCATACCTAGGAGCAGCCATGCCCTTTCCTTTTTTTAAATTCTATTTGGTTTTACGATTTGCAAATTTAATATCCCCAAATGGCTATGAGCTAAAGCCTTTGTCATCAGCCCCTGATGCTGTTGAGAGGCAGCAGAATCTTTAGTGGATAGGGCCTAATGAAAGGAAATTAGGCTGCTGTGTCCTTGAAGGGGACCCTGGACACCCCAATATCTTCTTCTGTCTCTTGGCTTCTCTGCTCCCATGAGATGAGCCCTCACCCCAACTTCTGCCATTGGCTTCTGCCTCCATGCTCTCCCTCATCACAGACCCGAAATGAGTCATCAAATTGTAAGCCAAGATGATGTGAAACCACCAAAATTAGATCACACTGTGAGTAAAAGGAAAAAGGTTTATTCAAACTGTCAGGGCCTTTTCTCGGGGTTCAGAGAAGATAGCAAGGACAGTGGGAGAGTCCTGCCAGTTATAACAGGTTATCTTGCAATGGGAGGGGTGGGTTAGCTGGAACAGCTCAGGGACTCTCATGGGCTTTGATCTGTGGGAGGCTTATTTGAGTCAGAAGAGAACTTGATGGTCTTCCTGGAGGTTGGGGGACTGTAGGAGTGTATAAGAAAGTAATGAATTTCCATGGCAAACAGAAACCCACTTTACAAGCTTTCTAGGAAATGTTAAGTGTTTACTGGGTCCAAGTTCAGCCTTGAGTCCTGATTGTTATTTTGAGGGATTGGGACTTGACACAAATGACGGCAGACTGAAATCCCTGAGAGCGTTAGTCAGATAAACCTTTTGTCCTGGGTGTTTTGTAACAGTAGCAGAACACCAACGCATCTTCCCGGTGAGACAGAGTGCCAGAGACACCAGCAGGAGAAAAATGGCATCTTTACTTCTTTTTGCTATGGATCCTTTGGGAAATTATAAATCCAGGTCCAAATTAGGGTTGGCTCAAGCTTCCACAGGGTGTTATCACCCTTCAGTGGGTTCCCATTAGTGTAGAAGTGACCTGGTCCCCGCCACCCTTGAGTGGAGACTTCATGAGTCAAAGGAGGCTTCTCACCTCTTTCCTGCCTGACTGGAGAGCATAGTTCAATCTGCACCAGAGTCTTCCAGATGGGCAGTCACATCTGCACTGGAGCCTCCCGGACGGGCAATCATGTCTGCACAGGAGTCCCCCATAAGGACAGCCACATGCCTCCCAGCTGCAATTCTTCCTTTCCTCCATGGAAGACAAAGTCCCACTCCACTTTTGAAAGCAAGGTAAGGTTTGGTAGTACCTTTCTCTTGGACTTATCCTGAAATTGGCCACGTATATTGAATTCTATGAAATACTATACAAAATAGCAAACATTTCCTTGAAAGCCAAGGAAGAATGCTAGAAAATGAAGCAGTCGCGGCAATTAGTGAAAAAGAAACCTGTTAGCAGAATAGATTTAACGTTGCAGGTAAGGGGCAGGGAAGGGAGAGAGAGAGCAGACGAGTGGGGGGGGGGGGAAGGATTCTCCCGTTCTGCATTTATGAATGACAGTGCCGTTCCGGGTACTTTCTACCTTCACCATCTTGGGTAACATGGACCCTTCCCACACCAGGCAGACCAGGCTTGGTGCAAATCCCAAGGAAAAGTGGTTGACATCCCAAGCACTAAGCAGTTGTGGCTTAGACAAAGCAATAAAGCAACAGACAAATATCCCTGGATCTTCATGATGGTGTGGAGAAGGACGGAGGAGGGGAATAAGAAAAGGAAAAGGAGGAGTTGGAGGGGGAGGAGGAAGAGGAAAAAGAAGAGGGGAAGAAGGAAATGGGAGGAGAGACAAAAAAGAAACATCCCAGTCTCTGGTCGTGAATATCATGTCTAGATGATGCTAGAATGTATAGCCTGTCAACTAGTCCATTTTCCTTTCTTCTTCTTTCTTCCTCTATTGTGTCTACACGCTGTTGCTTCTCCTTTACCGGGGCATAAGCCCTTATTTGTTGTGACAAGGATGGACCACAGTAAGTCCCTTGTTTGTTTTACAACAAGCAGGCCCACTGCACGGGTGAGTAGGAAGCTCATGGACAGACAGGTGGGCTGCAAGGTAGATGCCTTGCCCAGAAAGCTAACCCCTCTCCCAGACAGTTCCCAGGACACCTTGCTGCCCTCCCCTTCCCAGCAGCGCTGACTCAGGCGGAAAAACCTGTGGAACCTGACACCGGGCATGGTTTCTGCAGTGGAGTCTGAAAACACACTTAAGAGCTTTTCTGGGTGATTTGTCCACGGATTTGCTTAATTTCCAGCCTGATCCTGACAAGATGCTTTGGCTTTGGGGCAATACTGACACCAAGTGTTGGGATCTATAGAGCAAAAGGAAAGCCAGAGTAGAACCTGTCTGTTGGTCTACAGAATGGTATGCCCATCCTCAAAGGGCAGAAAAGCTGGGGTAGGGAGTGCGGGGTGCGAGGGTTGTTGCTGTCTGTCTTTTCTACCCTGGGGGTTGAACCTAAGGTTCCCTGCATGCCAGGCTAGCTCGCTACCACTGATCTATAGTCCTGGCCCTCTTTTGACGTTTTTTAAGAATATTTTTCTATTTTGTCTTATTTTACGTACGTGGATGTTTTGCCTGCACATATGTCTGTGTATCACACGTCTGGTGTCCTCCAAGGACACAAGAAGGTGCCAGATTTACCAGAAGTGGATTTACAGATGTTTGTGAACTGCCATGTGGGTCCTGAGAATTGAACCTGGGTCCCTTGGAGGAACAGCCAGTGCTCTCAACAAATGAGTCTTTGCTCTGGCCCCTCTTTTGACTTTCTGAGATGGGTCTTACTAAGTTTCCCTGGCTGGACTTGAACTTTCCATTCTCCTACCTCAGCTTCCTAAATAAGTAGGATATTGGTCTGAGTGAGCAGGCCTAGATTTTTTAGGTTTCTAAGTTTAGTTTCTAAACACTATTATTTAGGAAAGAATATTCTCGATCATTTTTATTATTTGGAAACTCTGTTAATCAAAACTTGAATATTTGAAATAGAAATTTAAAATGTGAGGGAGTAAGTTAGATATTTAAAGAGACTTACTAAGATAATTACAAGATGTTCTCAGATATTGACATTTAATTTGGAAATTTGTTATAAACAGATTTTTTTAAGCATATCAGAATAAAACGCTTTCCCAAATACTTAAAAAATTTTACATAAAGGTAGGTAAGATAAATACATTAGGTAGTTTAAGTTAATGAAATGACTCTATACTGCTTCCAAACTGAAAAACAATTCCATGCCTTCCAACTTAACATTATTTAAATAATTAAAAACACTTGACACTAAAATCCTAAGTTTCTTGGATTTGACCTTCAATGGGGTAGGTAGGTGTATTGAACATTAAACAAATATCCATCACTGTGAAATATTACACTACAGTTGTAGTATTACTGGTTTGATTTACATATTAAGTCTAATCTTTCAGTAATGTACATTTTACATTACTTATGTATTATTTTTTATTATTTTTATTATTATTTATATTATATATTATAACATATAATATAAATATATAATATATTTATTATTATTATTACTTATGTATTATTATTTTACATTAGTAATGTAATCTTACAGTAATGTACATTTTATAAAGTAACTGTTGCTCACTCCAACTGAAGTCTGCTAAATTTCTAGACCTTTGAAGGTGACTTGTCAGCCCGGTAGGACTGCTCTACTGATCCTTGCCTTAGTTCCTGCCAGCATCTCACATAAGACTTCCATGAAACCACCGTCTATGCCCTCCATACGGACTGGCCTAGTGGACCAGACCTCTGATCTTGAGGTGTTGATATTTTACCTTGAGATTTCTCCTCCCAGCTTCTTCTTCCTTCTTGGTTCCCATAAAGATTGCTTTTTCTGTTTCTCTGCTTTGGAGGAATTTGTATTTCTTTGACTTCATTACTAGGCAACTAAATTATATTATAATGCTCGCAAATGACTTAGACTTTTTCTTTTAAATTTATTGTTTTCTTTTTGGACTTTTATTTTTTAAATTATATAGTTGTCCTGGAAAGTAAATACATGTAAAATAAATTGGCAAAGGGAATATTTCATTTAAAAAAAATTCTCACATTCCAGCCAAACTCTTTTTGCTTAGCTCTTGATGTATCTGTGTGCCTCTCAGTCTGTTAACAATGGACCGAACACCTGTCAGGGTTAATGGGCCTCCAGCAGGACGGTAAGGTTCATTCAGAGGAGAATGGGAAGAATAAGAAATATATGAGCATTGAAAACTACCCTGGAATAAGATCCCTAGCTTAGAGATGGAACTGGCTAGTGTCCTACAGGGCAACACATGACATCTGTGGAGTTACCTTTTTTGCTGAACAAAAAATCATTGCAATTGGAGGACAAAAATCTCTAAGGTGGGATTCAACCTCCACAAGATGAAAACCTTCACCCAGAGATGCAAATCAAACGAACATGGATTCCGTTCGACAGCTAAGTGGCTTGGGGGCGACTGAACGGACACTGGCCCTCCTTTGATGTAACCCCAGATTCAGGGTTTCTTAATTTTGCTGTCAAAAACATCAATGATGGAGACTTTGGTGAAGTAGCCCACGGGAGAACAAAACCCACTGGTTCTAGTTCTGAAGTTGACTTTACAAATACATAAAAGCAGTCACCTTGGCCTCCTCTTTCATGAAGTTGCAGAACACATCTGGCCCCACCCCTGCCTCCTCACAACACCAAGTTTCCCATGGTTCTAAAGAACACTCTGGTAATGAATCTCGGAACTCTCAGAACTCTCTCCCAAGTCACCTGCTGTGCTGCTGAGATCTTTATAGTTCAGCATTTGGCGGCAATGACAACTGTGTCATGGTTATTCCTTAGGAATTGTGTACGTAGGATTAAATAATAGGAGGTCACTTATTTTAAGGTGTCCTCAACTTGGAGATGTCCAATGGTATATGACATGGACTTGATGAAGGACAGCGTACTATGAAGTAGGAACAAGGTTAGATTCTGGGTCGAATCCAGTGTGCCGCCCAAGTGTAATACATATAAACTTGGTTCTCTATAAAGGTTAATTGCCCTTCCCTTCATGCAATACTAAAATACAAACAACTTCCTCCCCTGCAAAGAGAAATACAGAGCAATGGAAAAGAGTCAGCTATCTTCAGCGTTTCTCTGTGGTCAGCATCCATAAATCTTGATATTCCGGGTTCCTAGCTTTATGGCACACTCTCTGAGATCTCCGTGAGGCTGTGATGTCATGAACATGGGAATCCAAACACTCTTGGATGTGGGTGCAGTAACATATCGACTAAAACCCAAAGGTTCGGCTCTAGGTTCGTCTGAGGAAATAGTACCGCATGCACGCGCTCTTCTCTGGTCAGTGTGCCCAGACACATAACAACAGTCAGTGGAGAGGCTTGTCAGGCTTGGCTGCCAAGATTCTCTTTCCTAGGAAGTAGTGAGAATGTTCTGGAAGCCATATTCACCCTGCCCTCTCAGGGCAGACAAGGGACTGCGGTGGTTTGGAAAGCATCAAGAACTATCAGATCAGCAGAAGGCCATGTGTCTGTCATTAGAAGCTAAAATGGAGTAATTTGTGGTTTGGGGTGATCTGGCCAAGCACTTGGGCCTTGCCTAATGTGATTGACAGGGGTTCTGGAGAACAGTGAAAATCTGGCAAGAGAAGATTGGCCTCTGGCCACTTCTCTGGCGAAGGGGAAATGTCTTAGTCACCTTTGAGTGGCAGTGACTGAGTAACTGGCACTCTTAAGGGAGGGAGGACTGTGACTTAGAATTTCAGAGGGGTTCCACTATCACAGTGAAGAGGGCGTGGCAGAGTGGGTAGTTTTCTGGTGGTACTATTCACAGTGTGGACCAAGAAGGAAAGATGGGAGCCTGCACTAGGGGCAGGTTATCCCTTTAAGAAACCCAACTCTCATGGCCATTTTGTACTAGCTAGTTTCAACCTTCTAGATGATGTCACCATAGTACCCCTAAATAGCAGGATTAGTGGGGTAAAAAGTGCTCAAGCTATAAGTCCACGGGGGCCATTTCAAATTCAAGCAAGACTGTCTCCAGAACAATGGTGTCCCCTGGGCAGCAGATAGTTTAATTTTAACCTAAGAAAAATAGTCTTTATTTATTCCAGTCAGGGGCGGTCACTGAGACTCTGCACCTTCCATCTCCCAAGAAGGCAAATGAGCAGATGTCCCAGCCAAGGAAAGTCCCACGTGTTCTGCTCCTACCACTCGTGACGCCCCAGACTAAAACTGACTCTCAAAGTCAACTCCAAGCAGCCTTCTGATTTCAAGCCGAACAAGAGAGAGTGCATTGTCTCAGTCTTGCACTTCAGGAGTTGCCTTGACACTGACCACAGCCTTGCTCCTGCCTTCCGCAGAAGGGGAGCAATCCCTTGTCTTAGTCACTGGTCTATGGCTGTGAAGAGACCCTGGCCAAGGCAACTACAAAAGAGAGCATTTCATGGAGGACTTGCTTGCATTTTCTGAGGGCTAGTCTATTGTCATGGTGGGGAGCATGATAACACACATGACATTGGAGGAGAGAGAGAGAGAGAGAGAGAGAGAGAGAGAGAGAGAGAGAGAGAGAGAGAGAGAGAGAGAGAGAGAGAGAGAGAGAGAGAGAGAGAGACTGGTCCTGGCAAAGGCTTTTGAATTTCAAAGCTTACCCGCAGTGACACTCCTTTTCTAATAGGTCCATAGCTACTCTAACAAGGCCATACCTCCTAATCCCTCTAATCCTTTCAAGCAGTTCCACTCCCTGGTGACTAAGCCTATGGGGGCCATTCCTATTCAAAACACCACACCCCTCCGCAGTCCAGGTACTCAGCCAGGGTTAGAATTGACCCATTCCTCTGGCACCCCAGGCAGGCTAAAGACCATGGCTCTGTCTTGGTAATGCCATTCATGGCAATACTGTCTACAGATACGCTCAGCAGGATGAGTTTCTTGCAGACAGGGGAATAAGACAAGAGGTTTCCCAAACGAAGTATCCATACATTGCACCAGGACTGCCGCCACTTAGCCCTATCGAAACTCCCAAACAGGAAAGGTCTTTTACCCATAATCCTCTACAGCACAGTGATTGGCTGGGAAGCTTTGGCATTGGTTCTAGGCCTGAGCACCCGAGCAAAAGCGAAACCTTCAACGGACAAATACAGCAGGTCACACTCTGGCTGTAGAACAGTCTCGTTTCTGTCAGCTGGAAGAAATGAGTCACCACACTTTAAAGCCAGTGGTCAGAATCCTGCAGTAGCACCGACACAGACTCCTCCCACTGCAGCCCGAGGGTCTCCGAGAATGTTTACTTGTTTTGAACTGTCTGACTTCCCGTGAGCCTCCACCCTCTGGGCTACAGGAAAAGCAACTCAAACTATGTTTAGCAAAACGTGGTAAACTTTGAAGTAATAGCCACTGCTCCGGCGGCAGCTGGGTGAGAGGTCTCAGATTTCATCGCCTTTGTGGCTTTTTGTAAAGACAATGCCACTATTCGGGATGGAGTGGCCATCCTAATTCTTCTGCAAAAGGAACATCCTGCATCTTGCTTTTCTCAGTTCTTGTTTCGTTTTTGGGT
This sequence comes from Microtus pennsylvanicus, assembly GCF_037038515.1. Classification (NCBI taxonomy): domain Eukaryota; kingdom Metazoa; phylum Chordata; class Mammalia; order Rodentia; family Cricetidae; genus Microtus; species Microtus pennsylvanicus. The sequence goes on from NC_134587.1 coordinate 85,899,580, forward strand.
TTTTGATCTTTTGTTTTTTAAATAGCAGGACTAGGGAGATAGTTCAATCCGTATAGGCGCTTGCTGCCAAACCTGATGGATGACCTGAGGTCAGTCCCTTGGACCTATAACAGAAGGAGAGAAGGACTCCTACAAGCTGTCCTCCGACCTCCACAACGTGCCACTGCCTAGCACCCTGCTCCTGCCCTTCATGCGTACACATGCGCGCGCACAAACAAAATAGCGCAACAACAACAACAAAATACAAGTATAAATAACCACAGTCTTCCCAGATGCCACTCCACTTCCCAGGCAACCTCTGCCAGCAACAGCCTTCTAACACGTTCTCTGCAGATATACAGAAACGAAGGAGCCTTAAACACAAGTGCATTTTCCTAATTATTTCATAGTGTCAGTGTGTGTCTTCTGCCATCATATCTTAGTCCCTGTTTATTTAGTTTTGAGACGGGGCCTTCTTAGGTAAGTCAGGATATTCTCCAACTTCTGGGTTGCAGGGACTCCCCTCCCCAACCTTCTCAAGTCCCTGGCTGGCACAAGCCCTGTGTACAGTCTCTGAACTTTTTATTTTATAATCGTTCCTGTTAGACAAATCCAGGGCGTGTTGGAGGGAGAAAGGGAGTACTATGAATAACTGTGCCAGGAAAACAGCCAAGGTGGTGTTCACCCTGCTTTTGAAGGGGAAGTATGCCTCAGACAACCTTATGATGGAAGAGACAGTCAGGTCTATTTTGTGGCCCTTGTTTATCCATCTTGGGCTGTGTGAGCTTTCCTGTACTGTTGTCCCCAGGTACGCTGCTGGCTTCTTCTGGCCCCTAGGAGAGTGTGCTGGGCCCCCTGCAGGAACATGGGAGCCATTTTCTTTCTTCTGATCTCATGTCTAGATTCATTTAGGCTTTCCTAAAGTAACGGTAGGTGTCTATTGGTGGCTGGCATGCTCCAATGGCTGACTTTCTTCGTGAGACCGGCAGGAATGAATGGTTGGTGTTTGGGCGTCTCACATTCTAGCCCTGAGTACCCCACTGTCTGTCTTGAGTAGTTCATCTGTTGCCCACTTGCCTCTCAGCACCTCTGAGCCATTTGGGGTGTGACACTGAGCAGGTAGCTGGAGCTCTTTGGTGACCTGTTCCTTCTTTGGAGTGATAGCCTTCGGGCTCCCTGGTTCATTTCTTCCTGCTCTTGAGCAGGTCCTGAGAGGGCAGCAACTCAAGAAGCCGAGTTCGCCTTTCTCTCCTCCTGTAGTTCCTCATTTCCAGAAAGAGTAGGCAACATGTCTTTCTTCCTGGCACACATCCTTCTGTCTAAAGACTATGGTTTGGTGCTTCAGCTGTCATTAAGACTGGGGAATTTTTTTTCTATGTGGAAAAGTCATCTGGGCCTATAATCTGGGTCACCTAATTAGATATTTTTCTTTTTTGAGACAGGGTTTTCATTATGTAAACCAGGCTGGCCTCAGACTCACAGAGACCCACCTGCCTCTGCCTCCTAAGTGCTGGGGTTAAAGGCATATGCTGTAGCTCAAAATAAAATTTAATACAATTATATTTTTTTTGAATGAATGCTTCAGGTTAGCATGCAAAGTACTGGGCTTTCATCAGGGGATCTTAACATAACAAAAACAAGGAGGTACCGAGAGGGTGAGAAGAAATGAGGACTGAGGAAAATCTCCCAATGTAAATCTCCTGTCAAGCCGATCACCTTGAATAGATGTGCTAAGATCCAACTCAGTGGTCCACACTGGGCAGATATTTCCTTTGACCTTGTTGATCTGTACGATGGGGACAATGTGCTTCATGGGTATCACATGGAGGGAGAGCAGATGGCACGGGTCTGCCTTGCCTTCAAAGCATTCAAACCCACTCTGTCATGAAGCAGGGGCCTCTTGTGGTTACCACCTACACCTTTACACAAGCCCAGGTATTTCCCAAGCCTGATACACTCTGTGACTGCGGTATAGGTTATTTTTTTTTCGCTTCAAAGGGAGGGGAAAGAAAAGTGAGAAAGGGGGCTCCCGCCGCCCCCGGTAACTACTATAGTTCCAGCTCACCAACACAAGAATCTAAACAGTTTCTGGAAAGTACCTTTGTGAAGACGCAGCTGCAAGGGAGAAAAATAAATGGCCATGAATGTCAACAGCTCGCGGGTTCCCTCCACCTCATGGCCTTGTCCTTCTCAGGCCTGTTTTCTTGTTTTTCCTACTAAGAGCCCCAGGTCTCACTTCCCAGAATTCTCCTCTCACTGTCTCAGAGACTGAAGTTCTTTTCTTCATACCCAAGAATAGCGCATTCTTAGGGAGAAAAAGGCGGGGAACTTAGTAGGTCAAGCAGTAGGTGGAAAGAAAGCAGGGTTTGGGAAAAGGCAGGCCTAGATCAGAACCCTGTTCAGCCAGTGTGTACCTGTGGAGGTTTACTTTTCCTATTCTCAGTTTCCTTGATTGCAAAACGGAGAATTCATATTCTATGAACAGGGCTGCTGGGAGGAATTGGAGCACAGTCATGCCATCTGGAGCTGGCTGTATGTTTCCTTTGGATGCAATGACACATGTAGACAGGTCATAGAGTGGGAGGAAAAAGGTCCCAGCATTCCCCGGGACCCATATGCCATCCACACATAACTCACTTCCAATGTCATTCCTGTTTAACTGGTAGAGCACTAGGAAATATCAAAATGTGGTATGGTGAAATAATAGTTTAGAGTATTAATACATTTTATGTTGTAACACCAATAACTGCACAGTACAGATAATCATCTTCTAGTGAGAAACCAACTAGACTTTTCAGTGTGTATTTGTCCAAATCCCCAAGGGAAAAAGGTGGTATAGGTGGTAGTCTATGCCCATAGCACAGTCCCCACAACTTCAATGATGCCATGACAAAATCTAAGATACGTTATAGGTGGTAGCCTATGCCCTCAGTAGTCCCTACCAACTGCAGTGACAGCCTAATGAAATCTAAGGTACTCGATGCACTTGTTAGCTTTATGTCAACTTGGCACAAGCTAGAGTTATCAGGGAGGAGGGAGCCTCAAATGAGAAAATGGTTCCATAAGATTGGGCTGCAAGGCATTTGCTGAATTGATGATTGATGGGGGAGCCCCCACCCATTGTGAATGATGCTATCCCTGGACTGGTGGTCCTGGATAGTATAAGAGGGCAGAATGAGCCAGGAAGAAGCACCCCTCCGTGGCCTCTGTATCAGCTCCTGCCTCCAGGTTCCTGCCCTGCATGAGTTCCTGCCCTCACTTCTGTTGATGATGAACTGTTATATGGAACTAACAAGCACTGACCTCCAGGGAGATTTCTCCCAACCACTTCCTGTGGCTAAAGCTTTCTGGTACCTTCTTTCTCTGTAGCCTTCAGAGCAAGTGGCTTTGAAAAGTGCATTGCTTTCCCCAGCCCTTAAGCGTGTGCTTTGAATCTGAAATGGCCCAACAAGTGTTGTGAGGAGGTCGCTTGCTTGTCCCGGTCACCCAGAACCAAAATAATCACACAGAAACGCTATTAATTAAACCACAGCTTGGCCCATTAGTTCTTGCTTCTTATTTGCTAACTCTTACATCTTAATTTAACCTATCCTCATTAAATAGTGCATCATCACGAGGTGGTGGCCTACCAGCAAAGTTTCAGTATGTCTGTCTCTGGTGACGGCTCTATGGCTTCTCTCTATTCCACCCTTCTTTCTCCCACCATTCAGTTCCACCTTCCCTGCCTACCTCTGCTCCATCCTGCCATAGGCTCAAGCCAGCTTTCTTTATTAACCAATGGTATTCACAACATACAGAGGGGGATCCCACATCACCCCCATTTTTCTGTTTAAATGAAAAGGAAGATTTCAACTTTAACATAGTAAAATTACATATAACAAAACAGGTATCAAGCAATAATTATAGTTACAATATTTATATCTACTTTATCTTTTATCATAACTAAAGAAAACTATATCAATTCTTCAACTCCATCAAAGATTCCAAAAGGAATAAATGTTACCTAAGTAAATAGGAAGTGCATTGTAAGCAACTTCCAAAACTCTAGAATTGACAGAAACATCTCACTACCTGGACAGTCACCCAAAGTTCTTCTGTACCATTGAGGAATCCATCTTCAGCCTACAGGCCCATAGTATCCAGCAGACTTTTCCATGAAGCAGGAAATTTGAAAGACAGTTCCACCTATATTGGAAGTTTGCCAGTCACTTTCTTCTGTGTCCTGCAGGATGTCTGGCAGACTCTTTAATGAAGCAGGAACCCGAAAGGACAGTCTCACCTTTAGGCAAGCTCAGCAATCATTTTCTGAGGGTCCTACATGTCCAGTTCACATAACATACTATCAAGCAGTCCAGGCAAGAGCAGATATTTGTCCAAGTGACTAGCAAACTCCATAAGGAGACTTTTCAATGCCCATCTTCCTCTTGGTGCTGCCAGGAGCAGATGTGCCTCATTGTCTTAAAAGTCCTAAGTTCTTAAACATTTTAAATGCTAGTTTGTAGTCTTTGAAAGGTTTGAAGAATACCTATCTAACTGAAGTATATCTCTTAAATTTGTATCAATAAACCAAGATCCATACCAATGCAAATCTCTAAAGCATGTCCCCCTTCAAGTGTTAAAAAACATTTACAAACAATATTTGGGAATTTGGGCGTAGTTCTCTTTCTCCAAACTGTTTCCTGCTGTTTATTGGGTGAAGTAATTTTTTGAGGGGTGTTCAAGCTGACCTTTCAGGGGGTTTTGGTCCAATAAACCACATTAGCCTGGAATGAATCCATAGGTTCTCGCCTTCTGTGGAAACAAAAGAAGAACCTCTTTTCCAAAGCAACCTATCCTTAGACCCATATTTTGAATTCAAGATACTATTAAAGTGTGTGTGTATATATATATATATATATGTATATATATATATATATTGGTTACTTAGCTTCTTCATAGTCAAAAATTCAAAGAAAACACAATAATATACATAATCCAGATGCTCTGTGACTTTTCCAACTTTACATGGCTTATTATTTTTTTACTCTACTACTTTTTAATATTTATTTTATTATCTTTACTCCTTTAATCTACGACTGTCTTACTCTTGTCTCTTTACAGACTTTGTTTTATAACTGTCTATATTCTTTTTCTTCTTTCTCCTAAGCCTACGCACATTTATCCAACACTATGACCCATTTATAAGTCTTTTCCATCTGGATTTGTCTTTATTGTATATCTGTAATTATTTTCTGACCAGAACTGCTTCTTAAAATGCTAAGTGCTTCTGTCCGGGTGGTAGTGGCGCATGCCTTTAATCCCAGCACTCGGGAGGCAGAGGCAGGCGGATCTCTGTGAGTTCGAGGCCAGCCTGGTCTAGAAGAGCTAGTTCCAGGACAGGAACCAAAAAGCTACAGAGAAACCCTGTCTCGAAAAATCAAAAAAAAAATGCTAAGTGCTTCTTATGAACTTAAGCAGCACTATTGCTAGGGGAAATATGGCCCTGTCTGCTTGCCCCACCCAGTCCAATATGGCAGAGCTGTTTGCTGCCTCTGAAAGCCATGCCTCATAACCCCATTTTCAGGCACACAGCCAGTCTATGCTGCCATAGCCAGACCTTGTCAGAGTTAGAACTGGCAGCAAGGCCCAGAAAGCCGGCATTTCAAACAACATGACTTTTTTCCTGCTACCGCTGAATCAGGAAAACCTCTCTTAAAGGAGCCATGCCTCTGCTTACTTCTAGCAAACAGAGCCCATGCAAGAAAATACTGCTGCAAAACCATGCTTGACTTTGTTCTTTTGTGTCTAAGATTCCTTTTTAAGCTTTTTTCAGGTTTTACGTGGATTTTAGTTGGCCACATGGGTGCCAATTTGTTGTGAGGAGGTTGCTTTTTTCTTCTGGGCACCCAGAACCAAAATAATCACACAGAAACTCTGTTAATTAATCACTGCTTGGTCCATTAGCTCTAGCTTTTTATTTGCTAACTCTTACATCTTAATTTAACCCATCCTCATAAGTCAGTGCATCACCATGAGGTCATGGCCTACCAGCATTGTTTCCACATGTCTGTCTTTGGCGGCTCCATGGCTTCTCTCTGCTCTACCCTTCTTTCCCCCAGCATTCAGTTCTGTCTTCCCCACCTACCTCTGCTCCACCCTGCCATAGGCTCAAGCCAACATTTTTTATTAACCAATAGTATCCACAGCATACAGAGGGGAATTCCACATCACACAAACTCATGTGCTGGAATTCACGATCCCTAACTGGGGCACCATTTTGAGAAGTTATAGAACATTTGAGATACAGGGCTGGCTGGGTTACTGGGACTGGGCCTTGAATGTGATATCATGGGGGTGCCTATAAAGACCAGAGTTGGTGTTGGGACCCCTGGAACTGGAGTTTCAGGAAGTTTTGAATCTTATGATGTAGAAATGAACTTGGACCCTCTAGAAGAGCATCAAGTACTCCTAACTTTGGGGCATCTCTTCAGCCCCACTTAAGTGATTTCTGACCAAGCAAGAGGGTAGTATACTTGGTAAGGTCATTCCCTAGATATAAAGAATAGGTAGAATGACCTATTTCATCCTGGAAATATTCAGGGACCTGGAATACTCATCTGAACTCAAAACTGTGACAACTCATTACTCAGACCAATTTGGGTCATTCCTACTCTCCTTCTTCAAAACAAAACACAAACAAAGGGATTTTGAAAACCAAAAGGAGGCATAGAAGAAGTTGAACCAGGAAGGTTGGGATAGCTAGAAGCTACATCTGCTAGAATAGAAGTAGGGTTGGGTCAGTGTAAATGGTGTTTTAGTTAGGGTTTCTATTGCTGTGGAGAGACACTATGACCACAGAAACTCTTTTATAAGGAAACATTTAACTGGGGCTGGCTTACAGTTTCAGAGGTTTAGTCCTTTATCATCAGGGCAACTCATGGTGGTATGCTGGCAGACATGGTGCTGGGGAAGGAGCTAAAAGTCCTACATCTTTATTTGCAGGCAACAGGAAGTGAACTGTGTACCACACTGAGGTTAGCTTGAGCAAAGAAGACCTGAAAGCCTCAGGAGGAGGAAGTAGACCAAATGAGTGAGTAGACCTTGGTGGCTAGCTTTAGGAATGTAATCTAATGTTTTTTTTTAATTTTTTAAACTTTATTTTACATACCAACCACAATTCCCCCTCCCTTCTCTCCTCCCTCCCCCTACCCTCTATTCACTCCTCAGAGAGGGTAAGGCCTCCCATGGGGAGTCAACAAAGCCTAATGGTTTTTAGCAAGGCAGAAGGAATGGAAAAGAAGGGCAAGGCCTGCCAGAGCTGAGCCTGGCACACTTTGCCTGGCTGGAGTCCTCCCAACCCCCGCCCCCACTGCCTTTTTTTTTTCCAGGCAGAGCATCTTAGGAGGTGATTTTAGCTGGGCGGTGGTGACCTTTAATCCCAGCACTTGGGAGGCAGAGGCAAGTGGATCTTAGTGAGTTCAAGGCCAGTCTGGTCTACAAAGTGAGTTTCCAGGACAGCCAGGACTGTTACACAGAGAGTCCCTGTCTCAAGAGAGAGAGGGTGTGTGTGTGTGTGTGTGTGATCATTTCCACGGGACTCTGATTCTGAGCTAAGTTCACTGAACACATATTTATGGTTGCGTTGTGCTGGGCAGTCTGCCCAATGACTGCTGGCCTCTCTTTGCTGAGGGCACAAGCCAAGGCCCACTTTCAGCTCTCTTGGGATGGCCAGGGAGAGGAGAGTACCTGGAATTAGAAAGCAACTCGGAGGTCCTGAGGAGACAGCTATGCTCCGGGCTTGGAACTTAGTCCACATCCTGGTACTGGTTCTTCTTGTGGACTGCCCTCCTGCGAGCCCCCGTTTATTTGGGCATCGAAAAAAAGGCCTTTCTCTTTGGACTTGTGGAACAGAAAACCATGCCAAGCAAGCAGCAAACAAACAGCGGGTGATGAATATTCATTTCTCTTTCGTTGGAGCAAAGTTTGGGAAGCGCCTGACTCAATAAACCATAGACCAAAATCCCCCTTGCATTTTAGCTGTCCAGGACTTAAAAAACCATTTTATTTAGTTCCTAAGACCACTCCCCAGCACTCACTTCTGCTCTACACAGACATTGCTCCTCCTTCCGAATAAGCACAGATGCAAAAACTCCTTCCACAGATCTTCTCAACCTGCAGGGTTTCTACAAGTGAGAGGTGTGGTTCTGTGAAGGGGGCCACAGCAAAGACGCTCCCGAGAGTCTGAACCCCACGCGCAACCATTCAGCTCCCTCTTCTTTCCCTGGGGTTCTCGCGGACTCTTAGACACCCTCCTGCCAAGCCCACTGAGGCTCAGGTCTGTCTCCTCCTCTTGCTAATTTTGTGAAGCAGGGCAAATCACTTCTCTCTGCTGTGGTTTCTTGGTTGGTGAAATGAGCTAAAAAGCAGAGTGTTGTCCAGAAGGTTCTCTTCTGAGGCTTAGATGTGAGAGTATGGCCCTGTGTGGCAGAGATCAGGGCAGGCTCTAAACCAAATACTGCCACAGGGTCCTTTTCTTTGTGTAGCAGGGCTTGTATGTGCCGTAAGTTGAGTTCAGAAAATGCTTGGGGGCTGCACTGTCTCTGCCTACTTGGTCCTTAGTTGTCTGAGGAGGTACCAACCTCAGGACAGAAGGCGGGCGGGGAGCAGACTCACCTGCTCTACACACTCAACACTCCTTCATGGCAGACAGAGCCTGTGCCAGGGAATGGAGGAATTTCTGCTGAGCTGTGTTCCCAGAGAACAGGTGTGGAGCCAGGGTAAACGAAACACATTTGAAATTTCTCTCTGGCAAACTTTGCGAGACATTTTCTCAGTCCCCAGACTTCTAAGTGGGTTGACTGAAGTCCACTGGCTCTCACTTGATACTGAAAAAACAACACAGGAATTCTTGGCGCACCGGTCTAGACTAGCAGCGACTAAGAATTGTACCTACAAATAGATCTCTGCAAGGGCTAGCTAGTTTTATTTCCTTTCTGTGACTATTTATTGTTGGAGGAAGGGGCGAAATCCTTGAAAACAACTGCTTGTTGTTGATAGACCTCTTTGAGGTCTGGAAGGTCTGACGGAAGGAAGAAATGTGCCGATCTACCTGGGAAGCCAGGTTGAGAACTCCTCCCTCCATCCACGCACTCAATCATTCGCAAACGCGGCCCCTCTGCACGCTTGGAAGTGTCCTAAGTACCGCAGACAGCGCAGGGAGGAACGCAGAAAGACCCCTGCCTGCCCCGGGAGACTGATGCTGTGGGTGACGCAGACCTAACATCTGTCTTTCAGGATGGGGTGCAGGAAGGAATCAGTGGAGACAGGACAGATCAAGGAAGCCAAAAGCCAGAGAAGGGGAGAAGGGGAGCTGGAGGCAGAGGTCAGAGTCTGGAGGAATCTGCCACAAGCTGCCAGGGTGCCTGAGATGTTAGCATGGTTGTGGGTCCCTGATAGCCCCAGTCACCCCAGAAACTGAAAAACTGTTTGTGTTAATTGTTTATTTTGTACCATTCATACGTGACAGTCTCTGGCATCTGGGTGGGTTAACTAAAATTCACCAGTGCACATCAAAGACTGGGGAAACAACCTGGAAATTCTCAGCATTTGGTTTTCATTTGAAAACTGGGCATATTAAAAAAAATCCAGTATTTTGCAAGAAGGCTAAAGAGGACACCATTTGACCCTGTGGCGAATTTATCGGAATATCCGTAGCCCGAGGAAACAAACCCCATACACAGGCGCCAGTAAAGCAATAGCTTAAGCAAAAGGCAAGAGGGTGTATATGGAGAGAGAAAATGTGAGGTTGATCAGCACCAGTCTGTTGACATTTTGTTCAATTGCTTCTACTTTTTTATTTTATCGTGTGTGTGTGTGTGTGTGTGTGTGTGTGCAAATGTGTTTGGGGGGGCAGATGCCTATGTGCCTGCTTGCAGAGGCCAGAAGAAGATATTTCCTATCTTTTTCTACTGTTCTCCATCTTATTCCCGTGAACCAAGGTCTCTCACTGAAGAATGCCATGCTGTTTTGTTACCATGGCTCTGTAATATATCTGGAAACCAGGCATAGTGATACCTCCAGCATTATTCCTTTGGTTCAAGATTAATTTGGCTATCCAGGGTCTTTTGTGCTTCCTTATTGATTTTAAGATAGTTCCTTTTCTTTAGATTGAATCCAAAGCTTGCTACTTGGGCTGTATGGCCAGTGAACTCTCAGGGTCTCTGCTCCCCGATGTCTGGGTTGCAGATGGTGAAGCCAAGCTTGGCTTTTGCACGGGTGCTGGAGATTTGAGCTCAGGTTCTCCTGCTTTCACAGCGAGTTCTCTTCCTTACTGAGCCAATCCCCAGCTTGTGCTGCTAAATTTGTAATGAAGCAATACACTCTGTAACGGGGGAGGGGGCTATGAGGGGAAGTGGAATGGCTGCTTTCAGGAGAGAAGGGCAGTAAAGCCAGGGTGAGAAACGGGCTGGATTAAGGAACTGTGGCACAAAAATTTCCCACTTGAGACTTATGGTCATGATCTACAGTGAGGCCAGCCAGTTTATAAAACAGGTCCCTTTGGGCGTATTCACTCAACATTCACAGTGCTAAATAAGCCCATTTCCATCTAGGCGTGCACCAAACACCGAGCAAATCCCCCCATGCTCCCTCACTTCCCACCTTCTCACTTCCCTACCCTTGGTCCTCTTTGTTCCCCTTGATGGTTTCATTTCCACTTTCATACCACACACACACACACACACACACACACACACACACACACACACACACGGGATTTTATAATAGGAGAAAACATAGTTGTTTTTCTAACCCTACCTTATTCCCCTCGATGTGATTATTTCCAGACATTTTCCTACAGATGAGACAATTTCATTCTTCCTTATGTACAAGCAAATCCATTCCCTCCATCCTTCTTCCTTTGATGGACACCTGAGCTGGTTCCATAACTTTGCTACGGTGAGCAGGCCTGCAGTGAGTATTGATGAGCAGATGCCTCTGTGATGTGTAGACTTGTCGTCCTAGTGAGTGGAGGTCCTCTAGCTGGATCTCATGGTAGGTGAAAACTCCACACTGATTTCCATAGAGGCTGGACTGGTTCACATTCTCATCAGCAGTGTGTAAACATTCCCTTTTTTCCACATCCTTAACGGCACTTACTGGTTGGAGGCAGGGACTGTTGCTACTTACTGCCCTGCTCCTTGTGGCTTGCTCAGCCTGATTTCTTATAGAACTCAGGATCACTAGCCCAGGGTGGTGACTCCCCACGATCATCTGGGCTCTCCCAGATCAATCACTAATTAGAAAAATGCTCTACAGGCTTGCCTACAGCCCAGTCTTATAGAGGCTTTTTTCAGTTGAGTTTCTCTCCTCTCAGATGACGCATGCCCCCTATCTGTTTCTAAAATAAACTCGCACTAGGAGCTGGAGAAATGGCTCAGCAGTTATGATCAATCATGACTCTAACAGAGGACCCAAGTTCACTTCCTAGTACCCACATCAGGCCTCTCCAAACAGCCTGTAACTCCAGCTCCAGGGGGTCCAATGGTCACTTCCACCCTCTGCGGGCACCTGCACACGCACAGACAGACAGACAGACACACACACACACACACACACACGACACGCGTATATGGGACACACTCACTGTATCCATTATGTTTTTATTGCTGTGACAATAGAGCACAATGACCAAGTACAACTTGTAAGAGAAAATTTCATTGAGCGTGTGGTCCCTGATGCGGAGGCCTAGCTGCAGGAACAGCTGAGAGCTCACATCTCAAGCCACAAGCAGGGGGTAGCGCGGGAACCGGCTGAGTCTTGAAATCTCAGTGCCTGCCACCCCCACCAAGTGACAAGGCCACATCTCCTAATTCTCCCCAAATAGCCCCCCACTGGGGAATCAAGCAGTCAAAGGGAGAGTTATGGGGGGCATCTCAAGCCACGACATTTAGAGAGACACAAACATTATACAAGAGTAAAAAATTTAAAAACTCTGCAAAGATAAAGTTGGACTGGAATACTCCTTTGCATATCCCTGCCCTTGTTTGAATTCTTCAGGGCAGCATCAAATGCAGAACGTTATGTGTTATCTATTTGGCCTCTTAGAGAAAGGTTTTGTTCACCCTGGCCTAAGTGGATATTGCGTATTGTTTATAGTTTGTAAGGGACCCAGTCATGTGCAGGATGAGGGCAATAAAGTGAGCCAAAGTCATTGCCTGCAATAAAGGTCCCTGATACAGGGGTCATACGGCCTTAAAACCACAAAATAAACATTTCCACGTCACAGAGACGCCCTTTGTGTTAAGCTTTCCAAAGACAAGACAGAAAAGTATCTACGGAAATATCTACTAAACTACTCTATTTTGTTGTAGGAGGGGGGTGGGGGGTCACTGCCCTGTAGGTCAGCTAAGGCCAACGTATGTGGTGGAGCTCCGAGTTCTGTGGTGGCTGTGAGTCCCAGCTATGCCATGTCCTCCCAACGGAAGGGAATAAAGATGCAAAGAAAAGCTTTTCGACTCATGCACAGATGTTCTATGTCTTAGGGAACTCGTCCCAGAAGAAAAGATGTTTGGAAGAGCCCCCTCCACTCCTGCAGCTGGGCCGTTTCCTTGTCGTTCCCGCCTCCATGACCTGCCCAACTTCTTGTGGCAGTTACGTTATCACATAATAAGAGTCAGAGTGTTTTCAGTTACTCTGAAAGGTTTCATTCATTCCTGGATCTTATGAATTTTCAGGATCATAATCAAAATATATTATATGACAAAAAATTATATTTTCAACAAAAAAAATTTGGAAAAAAGACATGAGATACAGTTTTCACCACTGTGAAATTCTCTCTCTCTCTCTCTCTCTCTCTCTCTCTCTCTCTCTCTCTCTCTCTCACACACACACACACACACACACACACACACACACACACACACATTACATTGTCTTTCTATTTTGAGTCTATTTAAAACACCTTTTTGGCCTTTATTTCTATAGTCAAAATGGTTGTAACTGACTTCTGGTTGTAACTGCCTGTCTTGTTAGGTAGGAACTGAGTCTTGCTTCTATGGGAGGAGGCATGGATAGTGTATTTTCTTAGCTCTTGGAGTCTTGATAACATCTTGTTTTCTCATGCAAGCAATAGTATTGGCTTCCTGTGAAAATTTCAAGTCATACTTGTTATGTTTCAAAGTTCTAATTATACCTTCCAACATCTCCTGGCGGTTACTGATACGGAACAAAACTCCAAAGCCCAAGAATTCTGCATTTGTCTCTAGCTTCAGAAGCTTTAGATCATTTGCTTTAGAAAAATAAAACATTTCTGAAGGAAATGACTTTCATTTGGAATGTAATTAATCTGCCTTAGGCATTTTAATTTTTGAACAGATTGTTCATAACAGAAAATTGTCCTTATTTTTATGAACTCGGTTGTTCTAGACGGTTCTGTGTTCTTGGACATCTTTCTGGTCATCTTTCCTCGTTCTCCTTTGTGGCACCTCCTGGGGCGGGAGCACCTCAAGGGAGGAAGACTGATTTGGGATGATGGTTAATGGGATTAGAGTCCACGGTGGCAGGAATAACCTGGAGCTTTCGCTCACATCAGGACCAATCAGTTTGCGGAGGCAGGAGTCGGAGCAGGATTCTCCCAAGATCCTCAAGGCTAGATCTAAAGCCTACCTTTGCCCCTAAGGCCTAGCCCCAAAGGTTCCCCCAAACAGCGTCACCAGCTGGGCGCTAAGTGTTCAAAAAGCTTCTGAGGTTCACATTGCCTCTCAATGGTGAGAGTATTTCTTCCCCTCAGCCACTCCAGACTCTTAGTTTGCACCGTATTCTGCAACCTAGTAAGAAAAATTTAGGAAAACCAATTTTGCCTAAGGTTTTAAAACTCCTGACAGTTTTTCTTTAAATTTCTGTTTCTAATTTTCAACCATGTGTAAACAGGTATGGGTTAAAGAAGTACTTTGGAGGCATCAAAAAAGAAGATTCTGTTTTGTACAAAATTTTGAGTATTTTTAAGGGTAAAACGTGTTTTGTTGAATCCTAAAACAAGTTACTATTACTCAGTTTTAGAAAGAATTTAAAATATGAATTTTAAAACAATTTTACATATAAATTATATTTTGATATTTTACATATGAACAAAATATATAATACATTTAGTATGTATTTTATATACAAGTGGAATTAAAAGACTAAAGTCAATAAAATTTAAAATATACAATATATACAATGATAAGAGTCTATAATATACACAATTATAGTGAGTTAGTTATATAAGAAAAATATAAGAATTATATATTTAAGCATATGCAATTATGTGCAAACAAATCTATTTTTGCTCTCTCTATAATCGAATATTACATATATGTATATGTTTAACATCTAAATTTTTAACATTTAATCATATTTTAAAGTGTATTTTAAATACATATTTAAACTCTCTGTTGCTGAGATGAATACACATTTTTCAACTCCTTGTTGAAAATTTAATAACCCCCCCCTCCCAAAGCGAATTTCCCCTGAATTTGCCTTTAAGTGGGTAATCTGACCAAGCCTTAACTCAAGGTGGCAGCACAGGCTGTAGGCAGTAGGTTGACTCAAAATTTGGATGGCGAGAAAATCATTGCAATAAACCTTTTAACGTTCCTCACCTAGAGTCTTTTCTGTTCAGGGAGCGGGAATTAAGATTGGATTTTGGAACTAGGCCGCCACCTAGTGGCCATTCTCTTGCTGCCGCCTAAAGTTGCGTTCCAAGACTTTTCTTTTGCAGCCTTTGCTGAGCTAAGGCACTCAGGCACCAATATGTGACCACGTGGGCGGGGAGGACTTCTGCTTGTTTGGTTGTTATCACGGGTAGCTGGGAATTCTGCAGTTCTAGAGAGAAGAGGGTAACAAGAGAGACTGTGGGCTCTATTTCAGCTCTGGTTTTCCCAGAAGCCAACCCCTGTGGTTGGCCCGAGGAGGCTTAATGAGAATAAAAAGCAAGAAGGAGCTGCTTGGACAGCTAAGGGGACAAAGGGTCCTTCTCCAAAGAGGAAGAGTCTTGGGAGAGAGTCCCAAGGGGAGGAACACATCCTTACAATGTGCCACTAATGATGAAGGCAGCCTTTAAAATCCACTGAATTAACAAAGATTAAAAAAAATAATAATAATCCTGCTCAATGCATGCAAAAGTGTTAAGGTAAGCTGATGGACCCAAGCAGGTTGGTTTTGGGGTTAATAGTTTGGCAACATGAAGAGTTTTGGAAGCAGTTACTACCCTTCTGTTGGATTTCAATCATAAAGGTGTCCAGCTGAGGACAGCTGGAAATATCTAAATGCTTAGCTTTAGCAAAGACTTTAAATATTATAGAACATATGCTGCAAAAGGTGGCATGTGCCAAAAAGGGTTGGTCACTGTCTTAGTTGGGGTTTCTGTGTCGTGTTTAAACACATCACAAAAAGCCGAAAGTCACTTGGGGAGGAGAGGGCTTATTTGGTTTAGAACCTGGAGGCAGGAGTTGATGCAGATGCCATGGAGGAGTGCCGCTTACTGGCTTGCTCCTCATAGCATGCTCAGCCTGCTTTCTTACAGAACCTAGGACCACCAGCTTAGGGATGGCTCCACCCACAATGGGCTGGGCCTTCCCCTATAATCACTAATTAAAAAGAAAGCCCAACAGGCTTGCCTATGGCAACATATTACTAATACATTTTCTTAGTGGAGACTTTTGTTCCTTTAGATGAGTACAGTTTGTCAAGCTGACAGAAAAGTAGCCAGGGCAGTCACCAGCCAGTGACTTCCCAGAGGATGCTGGAGTCTTTACTGGAAGGCAGCAGGATATTGAGCAAGGAAGGCCATCGAAGGGGGTACTGGAGCTACCACGGCTGTTTTCCTTGGTGCTTTCTAGTGCTTATAATGAGCAGCTGTGCTCCACTGAGCCCCTCTTACTGTCGTGCACTGCCTTGCTTTGGCTCCAGAAAATGATCCTGCTGAGCAAGGAATGAAACCTCCAAACCTGTGAGCCGAGATAAAACCTCTCACGTAATAAGCCATCTGAGGCATTTCATCCCAGGAATGGAAAAAAAATCTAGTCTATACCCAGGGTCAGTGTCAATTTGCTGCTTGCTCTTTTGCCATGGAGCCCATCTTAAATGGAATACTGTGTGAAAGTCAAGTATACAAATGAGCAGACTAAGTGGAAAGGGTTGGCTCTTGCACCCAACCTCCACTATATTATCTGCACAGCCCCCAGTTTCCATAGAGACATCACTGAGGCACTTCCATAGTTACCCATATTCCACAGTACACGTCCATATTCTATAGGCTTGCTCCTATCAGCCCTGGATGCTGCCCATAGTCCTTTCCTGTGAGCTGTGAAATCAGGGGTGAGTCTCTCCTCAGGCCATTTTGCTTTTCAGCGTGTACCAAGTTTTTCATTACGAACTCGATTTTGTTGCCACTAAAATTTTTGTCTTAAGATATGAGAAATGATGGCAGCCATTATTTCAGAATTGGCTATGTCACTATCACAGAAACCATAAAGCTTATGTCAACCCAGCCGGCACATTCCAACCTCTTGAGGGCTCTTCAGACTTATGAATTCAACCTAAAACAAACAAACAGAAAGATAATATAAATAAAAGGAAACTCCAATAACTCCACTACCTATATAAACCAGTGTTTCTGGTGTGTTTTCTACCAACCTTTTTCTATGTGATAAGTACATATGTGTCTTAGATACACAAGATAATTTATTGAGTATTAATATTATACCAATTTATTTTCTGCTGCTATAAGTCAATACCACTGACTGAGTAATCTATAACAAGTAGAGACATATTTGACTCACAGTTCCAGAGTCTGGAAGTTCAACAACATCAGTTGACACCTGATGACAGCCTTCTTCCGCAATCATAACATGGGAGTGGGTACCACATGGCAAGATAAAGCGAACATGTCCGTATACCTCTCTCTTTCTCTTCTTATAAGGCCACGAATACCATCATGAAGGCCCCACCCTCATGACGATATCTAATCCTAAAGACCTCACCAAAGAAACCCCTTCCAAATTTGTTGGCGGAGAATGTTTTCATTTCCCGGATGCCCAGACCTGAAATAATAACACAGAAACTATATTAATTAAAACACTGCCTGGCCATTCATTTAGACATATTGTTAGCTAGCTCTTACATCTTCAGTTAACCCATCTCTATTAATCTGTGCATCACCACAAGGTCGTGGCCTACTGGCAAGATTCTGATGGGCTCCCATGGGTGTCTTTCTCCTCCAGCAGATACATGGCATCTCTCTGACTCCGCCTAATCTTTCCTCCTCTATCTGCTTAGAATTCCTGCCTTCCCCTATTCTGTGCTGCAATGGGCCCAAAGCAGCTTCTTTGTTGACAGCATACAGAGGGGAATCCCACGTCACAAATTGTCTTAGCAGAGGAATTGGGAATTCAACTATCAACACATGAACTTTTGAGGCAGCAGCAGCCTTACCTGACGAGCCTTCGGGAGTCCACGCAGAAGAGACTGAATGTGTGTCTTTGTTCTGAAGTAGACGGTGGCGTCTGACTTGGGAACAGCCTGTGTGCCTGCAGCCACCTCTGAGTATGTGGCAGTCACCAGCAATCAATCACAGCCTTACTGCGGAGCTTGAGTGCAAACTCAGGATGTGTCTCCTCACTGGGCTGGAGGGCCTTCCTTTGGCACCCTTGGCCTTCCTTAGATAATACAAGTTTTTCATTAAGGCACATAGGCCTCTGTGTGTAGGGATCACCTCATACCGAAAGACTATTCTAGATTTGATCCTTTGTGAATTCCTTGCACATGGCTACTCCGCTGTCCACAAAAGTCTGCCAGCCAAAGGTTAATACACAGAGATGTCAAAAAGCTCCTTTCAAATCGCTAATGAAAGGTGGGTGGGGAAGTAGAAATATAGACTCACATCTCTATAGCAGCCTGGGCTTCTTCCGTAGAAACAGATGCAGTTGAATCAAACCCTCGAGTAAACTTTTCCACATTAGTTTTAAGCTGGGAACGTGGTAAGCAAAAGCAACTTATTGATGAGGCAAAGAGCAAACTTCAACCAGACCCTCTGTAAAAGGCTCAAAAGAAAACGGAGGTGACTTCACACACACACACACACACACACACACACACGCACGCACGCACGCACGCACGCACACACACACACTGGCCTGAGAACCCAGCTTCAGTCTCCTGTGGTTACCTGGGTGGTAACCAGCAAAACAGGCCCACTTGAGGAGCAAAAATGAGTGTAACTCACTCTGGAAACAGCACTATTAAGAAACCCTTAATGAGCCCAGCGGTTATAATGTGGCGTGTTGGGGGTTTAATGAAATACAGAAATCGCGCTTTGCAGACCTACAGTCAATCACTTACTGAACACATTTACGAAGCCGGCGGTGTGATGTGGCTCTGAGGGAAAGATTTGCTTTGCACTTTGTTTGAGCTCTGGGCCCTGAATCAGATTTTTGTTCTCCTGAGCTACCAGTGGTACAGCAAGCTCTTCTGGGAGCACTTGCCCTGAGTCCCAGGAAGTTTAGGAGCTGGGATGGTTTCCCTTCCGGTGAAGGGGGAGAAGCTGAAAGAAAGTTGAGCCTGAAGGATGCTGGGACCGGCTTGGAGTCCCCATGTTTCCTTCTGCTGTTCACAGCAGCGAGGATTGGGGTTGCACCCAGCTAAATGTTTGCAAAAGCCTTCTGCCAGCAACAGCAGGCCTCACCTTGTTTTATTTTAAATGCATCTGCTATTTAAGTAGGTTCTTTGTAAAATTCAGTGCTTCAACTCATGAGGATAAACTTGGTTTACAGCAGAGACGATGGAACACAGGGTCCAGAGGGCTGAGGAACAACCTTAAATTTGTCCTAACTTTAAGTCTATGGCTTTCTCATGACTATGCTAGTGTGAGTGTGTGTGTGTGCGCATGCATGCAAAATGGGTCTCATATCGCTCAGATTAGCTTCCTAATCCCTACGTAGTTGAGGTCTTGCACTCCGTGCACTCCTGATTCTCTGCTTTCACTTCCCAGTGCTGGAATTATAGACATGCACCTCCCCACCTCCCACCCCCCAACCCCCACTCCCATCATTCCCACCCCCACCCCCAGTGATGACTACTTTGAATGCTTGTCCAAACTCAGGTTAAGTTTCCTGACATTTGTTATGGCTTGAATGTGACTATCCACACAGGCTCATGTTTATCACTTGCCTCTGGCTGGTGGTGCTGTTTGGGAGGCTTAGAGTCTAGCAGGCAGATAGGTGCAGAGATGTGGGATTTAAATGTTGAAGATGGGCTATTAGGGGTGAACCTTCACTGTTCTCTCTGTCCCCTACTTCTTTCTAGTTCTCTCTGTCTCTGTCTCTCCCTCCTTCCTGACCCATCAAGATATGAACAAGCGATGTTACAAGCTACTGCCACCACAGACCAAGCTCCTCCAGCCTCCATGTCTTCTGTACCACACTGTCAGGCCATGATGGACCTCCCCTCTGAGCTTGAGCCAAGTATACCCTTACTTCCTTAGGCTGCTTCTGTTAGAGGGGTGAGAAAATTAAAAATGAATCATTGTAATTGGACATGCAGGGGATCGTTAAGAGGAGGTCGAGGGAGACACCATATACATGAGTCCAGTTGGTGCCGTGAGAAAAAGGAGAATTTACCTGCTCCCGTCCTGCCCTTTCTTGTCCTCTTGTTTCTACCATGTGATGCACAAGCAAACCTTTGTCAGATTATAATGTATGTTTATTATGTATTATGTATTATTATTATATTATGTTTATGTTTATTGTGTCTTGAATGTCCAGAGCTGTCATCTGATAGTTTCTCTCCTTTGTCAATTCCCTAGCTCCCGGCATTCTGTTAGCGTCACAGAAAGCAGACCAAGCACTACTTCCACAAGCTGATATTCCTTCCTCCATGTCGAAGACTTCATTGATCAGGGATCTAGTGCTGCATTCTCCTCGTGAAGCATCTGAGTCCTAGGGGAGGGAGCTTGATAGCACCCACTGAAGATAATGGTGACAGATTTCTAGAATGTTCTATGCACAGTCGAAGACAGAGGTCCAGTTATGTTTAACAGTTTCAGGGAAATCCACCCTCTCATGTCAGGCCCTAACTACTGTACAGGGTCTTCGCTCTCTCTAGTGTTGAATGAAGTTTGTGAAGAACCTCTCTTTTTCCTCAGCAATACTGGATTAAACATACTGAGTGCTTCCCCGTCATTCTAGGCCTTTCTGGAATGTAGGCAGGTGGGGGAATATCTGCCAGTGCCTCTTGCAAGATTAGGTCTCAGTTCCCAATCAAGGCCTATTCTGGACAGTTAAGGGTAGGGGCTCGTGCTGGACAGTAAGGGTAGGCCTCTACATAAATGCCCAGACTAGTACACGTGCATGACGCCCATAGTCATGCAAAAACATACATACATACATTCACACACACACACACATGCCACATTCACATACACTTGGGGGTGGGGGAGGAAAAGAATAAATACAAAGCCTGAGCAAACTAATTTCCCCCAGGATAGCAATTAGGGCACAGAACAGTATCCTACTGCATCTAAACGAACCACCGCAGGTCAAGCAGCTTCTGGCAACTCAGATCGGTTTTTATTTTGTGGCTCCAGACATTAGAAGTCTGCAATGGGCCTCCTGTGGCTGCAGCTGGGTGATGGTAGGGCCTCATCCATTTCTGGAGGGTCTAGGCGGGAATCTACTTCCCCTGTCTGTCCGCTTGTCAAGCCTGCGTGGTTCTTGGCCCATTGGGACTTTTCCTTCCTTCTCAAGCCAGCAGTGATGGTTCCATTTCTCTCAGCTCGCTACATGGGGTTACTCTGTCTCATCTACTGCGCCCCTTTCTACCCATAAGGCCCTGGTGGTTTTACCTTGATAATTACTCCTCCACAGTCCACTCCACTGTCTACTTTAATCCTGTCTGTCATGTGGTCTGCTTGGAACCGAGAGTTAGCACATGGGTATGTGGTCGGGGGCCCCTACAGTCTCGACTTCGGAAGACTTAATTAAAAGTGTATTTCTTATTTTACTATATTTTATTATTATTTCCTTTTATTTTTATGTGCATTGTTGTTTTGCCTTCATTTACGTCTGTGTGAGGGTGTCAGATGCCCTGGTACTGGAGTTAGAGGCAGCTGTTACAGACATGGGTGCTGGGAGTTGAATCTGGGTCCCTTGGAGGAGCAGCTGGTGCTCTTAACCCCCTGAGCCATCGCTCCAACCCCGACTTGAAGGTTCTCAATTACAACTCTGGTGTGGCAACCAGCGTCCATGATAAAGCAATTGGCATTTAAAGTCTGTGTGACGGTCAGTGTCAGTGACGTAGAGTGTGTGAGGAGACACGCCAACACTCTTGTTGTTCTTGTTTGATTAATCGCATCCGTCCTCACGTGACCCCTTTGAAGCCGTCGTTTCCCTTCCGGGATTTATGGTGAGGAAACATAAAGTTCCGTGCTATGCTCCCATTCCTATTTTAGAGAGATAGAGTCCCCACAAAACTGCAATGCTTTTCTGTCCTTTAGGGTCCATTGCATGGTTAAATGGACAATGTGAAAACTCTTTGGCCACTAGAGGGAGACAGCTCTGAAGAATTGAGTGTGTGTGTGTGTGTGTGTGTGTGTGTGTGTGTGTGTGTGTGTGTGTTGGGGGCGGGTTCGGGTAGCCCCAAATGCTGTTCATATTTAAGAATGGTATCCAGGCCTGCTCCACAGGCAGACAACAGAGGAACTAATTGCCACTCCCTGCCCCATGCAAAGCTCAGAAAACAGCCCTTGTTAATTTCCTCAGGGAGCATCCTCCCATAGTGGTGCCTCTGTTGTTTGGGGGCAGTTTCTGATTATTCGCTTATTTATTAGAAAATTACATGTTATTATTTATTTTGTGTGCATATAAAAGATACACACGTGTTACAGCACACATGCGGAGGTCAGAGGACAATTCTGGGAGTCAGTTCTCTCCTTCCACAATATGGATCCAGGATTAACTGAGGTTGCTAGACTTGGTGGAAGTTGCCTTTACCTGTGGAGCCATCTCTCCAGCTCCTTTGCTTTTCATTTTTTAAAATAGCATTTAAAATGTATTTATTTGTGAATGAGTGC
This sequence comes from Microtus pennsylvanicus, assembly GCF_037038515.1. Taxonomy (NCBI): domain Eukaryota; kingdom Metazoa; phylum Chordata; class Mammalia; order Rodentia; family Cricetidae; genus Microtus; species Microtus pennsylvanicus. The sequence goes on from NC_134587.1 coordinate 85,921,643, forward strand.
TGTGTGTATGTTGCGTGTGTTTTTACAATATCTTAGCCATTGCCTTAATACTTAAAAAAATAAAACATCTGTTCTTTTATTATTTTTTATTTTTTCCTCTGTTTAGGAGCATTTTGTGAAAAGAAATCCCACTATGTTGTCAAGAATTACACTATAAGAAAACAGATCCTGAAGATTCCACACAGCCACAGGCACTATGCCCACGGGCTGAAACAAAGGCAACTGCTTGCTAAACGCTGACACGATTGTGTGTCGTTGGAAGAGGAATGAGGGTGTGTTTTCCTCTATTAGAGATTTGCTCCAGACACAGTATCCTTTAAAGCATAAAACTTCTACAGTGAGAACTTGCCTCCCACAAGCTAAACTAATATGATATTCATGTGAACTCTAGTATAATAGTTTCCAGAGAGAGAACTGGGTGTGGTTGTCTCGTTATTGTAATCCTAGAGCTTGGGAGGTGGAGGAAGGAGAATAGGGAGCGCGAAGCCAACCTTAGCTACAACAGACTGGTACATAAGACCCTGTGTCAAAAAAAAAAAGAGGAGGATGAGGAAGAGAGAAAGAGAGAGGGGGGAGAGAAGAAGAAGAAGAGGAGGAGGAGGAGGAGGAGGAGGAAGAGGAGGAGAAGTTCTGTGAAGGGTAATTAGCTCCAGAAGTTGAACAGCTAATAAGGAATACAGTGAGTCTGGAAGACGGGTTCAGTGGGAAACAGAGTGACCCTAGCTAGAATTCCTGATCCAGAGGATCTGACACCTTCTTCTGGCCACTGAGAGGGCAAGTCGAGCCAGCCCTGTGGTGGTGCACATGCAGGCAAACACACATACACATAAGAGAAGAAGTAAATAAATCTTCCTTTCAAGAAAGAAGGCAAGCAAACTATTAAGGCATGGGCCAAAGACCTCAGCAGACATTTTACCAAAGAAAATGTTATGGATAAGCAAGCATGAGAAAAGAGGCTGCCCATCGTGAAGTAAGGGAAATACAAACTGAGACAATAGTGAGATGCTACTACCAAATTTCAGTGAGCTTCGGGCTTCTGGGAATCACATTCATTCCTGCCATGAAGGCAGAACGGCATAGCCATTTGGAAGACAGATTCTTATCATTCAATGCAGCAAATCCAGTCCTGGGCATCTCCCCAAAGGAGAGAAAAACTCACGTCTATACTCAAGCCTCTGAGTGGATGTTTAGGGAAGTTTCATTCACAGTTACTAAAACTTAGAAGCAACCAAGATGTCCTTCACCATGTGAAGAGACACATAAGCTGTGCTGTCAAGATCGTGAGATTTTCTGTGTTGAAAGGAGGTGAAGTATGAGGCTGTAAAAAGACGTGGAAAGATGAACATGACCAACATGACCACGTGAATGAGTCAACCACTGTAAAACTTCGAAGACAGTAAGCTGATCAGTAGATGCAAAGGCTTTCTTGGGAGGAGGGGTGTGAACATACTGAACATACGTGACTTTCAGGGGAGTGAAAATCTCTTTCATGGAAATGCAATGGTGGACACTTATCATACATTTTTCTCAGACTAACAGAAACTATACCAAAAGTGAAACTGGATGTTAACGATGACCATGTATGTGACAATGGGATGTACCAGTGTACACCAATGAGAGAGGCCAAGAGTGGGCGAGGCCATGCATGTGGCATCCGGGGCCATATAGGAAATCTCTGGTACCTTGTTTGTCTTCCTGTCAATCTAAAATTTTCTGGGTTCTAAAATCTAACATCTCAAAACACAGCAAGGATCTGAGGTCCATGTTTAGTCATTTATTTGATAGAAAACTCTGATTTTACCTGTACCAACTAAGGGACATATACTTACTATGCTTTTATTTGAGACTATTTATGACACCAAATTATGACACACTCATTCACACACATACCTGCACATGCGTGTGTGCATACACACACACTTTTGTCAAATATATGATTAGCTTCCTAAAAAACACTTTTAAAAATATTTGAGCTTCAGACCTTAAAAAAATAGGTAAAAAGGAAAAAAATATTGTAGTAATGATGCTCTTGATTTTAATGACTGTTATTAATAGCCACTAGTTGCCAACATTAACGAACTTGATGACCCTGTGATGTCTCAGCCTCTATTACAACTGCTTCTGTAAAATGTCTCTCTCGAATCAGAAAAAATACTTCCATTCTGAAGCACAGTGACCCCAAAACTCTCAAATAAAGGATATATACCTAAGCCACTAGGAGCAAAGACTAGACATATTTCCAGCAATAAACAATAGAAGGTGGTGGGGAAAAGAGAGATGGGATAAATCCGAAATCTGGAAGGAGACTGTCGAGGGAGGTTGAGGAGTCCACCAGCTTCCCTTCATGTTCCCAGGGCACACTCCTCTGCCTATTTGAAGCTCCGCTTTTTCTCTGCTGGAGGAGAAGGGGGGCCTCTGGTTAGAGTTTACAGCTGCTAATTATGTCCCTTCTTCAAATCAGATCTTCTCACTTTGCTACAACCAAGACATGCAGTTCTTCCATCAAGGTGTTTTAAGTCAGCACCCTGCTCTCTGTCATCCTTCCTATTTTACAGTTTAAATGTAAACTCAAACATATTCATTTGACAAACGTTGCCCCCACTTCTCCTAAGAAATGAGAATTAGCATGTTGGTTGATTTTTAAACATTTTTTTAACATGTCAACTTTTTTATAATTCGTAACTACCCATCAATTAACTTTTTCTCTGTATCTGTGATGGTATCTATTTATCCAGTGAAGACATAAAGGAAGAACAGGGGGTCATTTGTATCTGAGAGCTTGAGGCGGGATTTAGGACGGCTTGCTCTTTTCTCTTGTGCTCAGATCATCTCCCTCCGTCTATGCAGAAGATAGAGTTCCTTTGTTACCTTGGATCATGGTTTAAATTAGCTTAACATCCCTCCTTTTTCTGATTTATGTGATGGGGTGAACGCTTAAAGATGGCAATTTCCCTATAGTCCAGATCTTGACAAATGGCTCTATTCTGTCATCTAAGGCAGAACCTTGGGAGTCATCCAACGGCCTTCCCTCTCCCTCACCACCCACATGTTCAATTAATCACCAAAACCTGCTGATTTTTTAAAAAATGTTATAATAGTGTCTGGCCTACAAAAGGCATAATACAAATGATATCCATAAGCCAACCTTTGGGTGTACAGAATTGTAATAGATTGTCAACTTTTTAGACAAGTAGAACATTATGTTCAAAGATGCAGCGCCTTGTTGGCTTTCCCTTGCATGTTTGCTGTCTCTGTAGAGTGTTATTGTACACTTGTGTATTAACATGTGTGCTCCATGCATCCAGCTGTAACTGGTTTATACCACTGGATGGTGTCCCTGAGCTCAACCAAAATCTAAATATTTATCTAATTTACTTTTTGAAGAGTTATACAATCTCTACTATTTGAACATGCATGAAACCTATCAATGATGCATATTCTTGTTAATCAATGTTTAGAATTGTTTCTAGTATTTTATCTTAGCAAACAGTGCTGAAATGAATACCTAGGGACCTTTCTCCACGTGCAAGGAAGCCAACCTGAATGTCCCTAGGGCATAGCAGAATGTGTCTGCTGGAATTTAGCAAATGCATTCAGGTGTGTAGGTGTGCCTCAAGTGAGGCAGGGGGATGGGACCTGAAACATCAGGAAAATCTAGGCACTGGGAGGTTGCTCCCATTTGCCCCATGAGTAACGTCAATCATCTGAATGCTGTACTAGTTGGCTTTAACTGAGAGCAAGATATAGCCTAGAGTGGCTTGAGAAAGGAGTTTCAATGGAGTGACTGACTAGGTCACATGTGTATGGGTTTGTCTTGGTTGTTGATTGACATAGGAGCCCCCTCCATCACTGTGGGAGGTAGCATTGCCTGTGAGGCGGCTCTGGGTTTTACAAGGAAGCCAAGCAGCATACGCTCTGTGGTTTCTGCTTCAAGCTCCCGCCCGGCTTCGTGTCCTGACTTCCCCCCCCAGTAATGGACTGTGACCCGGAAGTGTATGCCCCACACATCCTTTTCTCCCCTGAGCTTCTTTTGTCCTACGATGAAACTCGAACAGACACCACATATTGAAGGTTTTTTTTACGTAAAAATTATCCACTCTGGGCGGGGCATTGGTGATGCACACCTTTAATCCCAGCACTCCGGGAGGCAGAGGCAGGCGGATCTCTTGTGAGTTTGAGGCCAGCCTGGTCTACACGAGCGAGTTCCATGACCGGCAAGATCCTCGTTTTACTCATTTTACAAACAGGGAAATGGAAGTACGGAAGAAAGTCAATGAGCACAACCAAGGTGCGTGCTGAACGGCGGAAGAATGCTGACTGGTCCTCAGGGCTGCTGAGTAGGGTCTACGCTGCTCCTTGGACCGTCCCCAGGAGCGGAAGTACTAGGAGGGGACCGAGTGCCAGAACTTACCAGCTGATGCTACTCAGTTTTCAAATGCGCCATAATCCTGCCAGGATCATCAAAGGGCCTCATGTCCCAACCTGACAGACAACAGAACAGTAAGTCTGTATTTGGTGCTTCATTTCCTCACTACTGCAAGACTGAACATTTAGTAACTTTCCTAGCCATTTGCTGTTCTTGCTCTGCTACTTGGCTCTTCATGTCTCCTGCCCCTTTTTTCATATTTTTTTCTTTACTGATATTTCAGTATTCACCATATATTCTATCCGAGGTGCTAATCTGCTCTGTCTAATTTTTGTACATATCGCCTTCTATTTTTCAGGTATAACTGATGTGATGAGCTGTGATTGCTCTGGTATATGGACATTGCATTTTAATTTGAAACAAACCTTTATTTCACAGGAAGGAATATCAATGAGCCATATTCTAGCTCTGAGAATCAACACAATCTGTTAATACTGGCTGAGCATTTACCAGTGTCAGTGTGAGACATCAGGCAAGGGTAGTGACTATCTTCCCTGGGCAAGCGGGTGAACAAAACTCCTATGAAAAATGGCACTCATATTTTCCAGGGACTAACTATGCTTTCCATGGGTTCCTTTAACAAACTTGAGTGTGTTGCTTTGCTTGCTTTGGGTTAAGGATTATAAGCTGTCTGGATACTACAGACAATCTCCTTCTGCTTTAGCGAGGACACTTAAGACACTTTGCTATGACAAAAAGCAAGTAATTGCAGATTTGGTTCATAAGGTAGCCGGCTAGATACATTTTGAGAAAGCCTTCCTCCTAGCTTCTAAACAATGGGCAGTTGTTACTCTATTGTTTGGTATTTTCAAAGACACTTTTATCCTCCCTGCGACCTCCTACTGATGACCAGGATTCTAATCACAATTAAAAACAAAACAAAAAACTGTGTATTATGAAAAAAAAATTTAGATTTCCTGAAGGATTTTCAGCACAATGTAGATGGTTCCCATAAACTCCATTTTTATCACTATAATGAAACCTAGTACTGTTACCAAAACTAAGAAATTGGCTTGTTGTAATACTATTAAATAACCTTTGGCAGTCACTTGGATCTACTGAGAAATTTTTCCCTAATGTTTTCTTTTTCAAGTGTTTTGAGCTCTCTCTCTCTTTCCTCTCTCTCTCTCTCTCTCTCTCTCTCTCTCTCTCTTTCCTCTCTCTCTCTCTCTCTCTCTGTGGGTGTGTATGCACATGTACACGTTCATGTTTGTGAGAATGTGTGCATATATATTTATTGTGTGTGTATGTATACATATGTATGTATATATATATATATGTATGCATCTGTCTGTCTGTCTGTCTGTCTGTCTGTCTATCTGTCTCATTCTCCCCAGCTCCAATGACTCCAGTTTCAGTAGAGGCGAATCTATGATTTTTTTCCTTATAGAACTTTGCTGTCTTTTCATTGTTCAGTGTTGACATACGATTATCTGAGTGATATGAACCCCCTGGAAAGTGAACTCTGTGTCTGCTCTTCTCCCACATCAGCAGTATGCTGTGTGGTGCTCAAAGCTGGGAATCAGCAATGTGCTCTTGGTGTTGCATAGCTGGTTAGGTATTAGCAGACTCCACGGTCATTAGGGATGGTCTCCTCCCTCATAACCAGCTGCCTGTCAAACCAGGAACTGATGTTGTAAAACTCTGGTTGCTGATCCAAAGAATAGCATCTGAGTCAGATCTGTGACCCAGAGTGGAAACATGTATATGGGCTGCCAAAATATCATTAATAACTAAATATAAGATTTCTATTAATCCTTATAAGATTTCTATTTATGCAGAGGCTTTCTGATAGAGAGACTTCCCCTTAAAAGTTAATTCTAACGAGTTTGTTAATCACTTGCCAGGAAAATGCCTCTGAAGAAACTGACATAGAGACTGGAAATAGTGTGTGGCCTTCCAAAAATGTAGGCTAGCACAATGACCTTATCAGTCATTGTCCTCCCTCGTCCTTTTGAAAGAGTTCTTGTCTTAGTTAGGGTTTCTGTTGCTGTGAAGAGACACTGTGACCATGGCAACTAATGGAGGCTCACTTACAGTTCCTGGGGGCAGGGGGCAGATTTATTGTACTCTAAATATCCCAACACCTTATCCAGGAATTGTAGCAAAGTGGCGCACACTGCTCTCTCTAGGAGTACGCAGAGACATGTCTGCAGTGACAGGGCCTGAAATGGGCAGTCCTCCACAATCTATGTCGATAAAAAGGCAGACTGTGTCTCTCAAATCCGGTCCTGTCTTGGGTAGTCCTGGATGGGAAGGACTGTTAGGGGAAAAAATGGTTCTCTCAGTTTGGATCCCAGATTTGCCTGCTGGGTCAAAGGTAAGGTATTAGTGGTACCAGCTGACTCCCCAGTGGAATGACTCCAAAAGCCAGAATCAGAAGCCATGTGGACCACGGGTTTAGATTTACTTATCTGAGACTTTTTCTTAGGTTCTTTTCTGAAAAGAAAATGTAAGGTCTTAAAGTAGTCTCTTCTATTTTCCTGCAAGCATTTTCTGGAATGTTAGGTTTTTATTTTGGACAGATGAACCCAGTTAGTAATTGGTCTGGTTGATCTTTGTCAACTTGACATAAACTGGAATCACTTGGAAAGAGGGAAGCCCAACTGGGGAATTGTAGATTGGCCTGCAGGCAAGCCTGGAGGACATTTTCTTGATTAATGATCAATGTGGAAGGGTCAAGTCCAGTGTGGGTGGTGTCAGTTCTAGACAGGTGGTCATGGGATGTATAAGAGAGCAAGCTGAGATACTGTGAGGGAGAAGGCAGGAAGCAGTGTTCCTGTATGGCAGAGGTTTTCAGCCTTCCGGATGCTGTGACCCTGCAATACAGTTCCTCATGTGGTGGAGACCCCCAACCATAAGATTGTCTTTATTGTTACTTCATAACTATAATTTTGCAGCTATTATGAATTGCAATGTAAATGTCTGCTATGCAGAATATCTGATCTGTGACCCCTCCCAAAGGTCACATAATTAATTAATGATTAATTAAAATAATATAATTTAAACAGTTGTAAGACAAGACCCAAAGCAGAGATAAAACCAACATATTGAAAGACAAACACTGAGGAAATTAAGAGGACTAAAAAGGAGTCAGTGTGTAAACTGAAAATTGAATAAATAATCCTGGGAACTATATTACCTAGACTGACAAAAGAAAGACAAGCGAGGTAGATTTATATATATTGAGTATATATATATATATATATATATATATATATATATATATATATATATATATATATACTCAGTTTCCTAAGTGTAAATTTGACAAGCTTAGTGGGAAACACAATTATCTTGATAAAACATAAAAATTCTCTTTATAAAAAGCCAGGTTTTGTAGATGTTGCCAAGAGCAGAAGAATTACTTGATATTTTAGTGAGAGCTGAAGAGGCTGAAACAGAAAATGTGGCTTCGTTAAGTGTTGCATTCTTAACAATAATAACATAACAATGTTGCAGAGATAAAAAGGCGAAAGTGAAAAGTCAAACTAGGCAGCGAGCTCGCCTGCTCTCTAACAGGGCAGAGAAATGCCACAGTCATTTTATGCTCGTTTCCAAAGTCTGACCACTGATTCTCTCCTGAGCTAACCTGGGGTAACACCAAGGCAAATATGTGGACTTGCCCGGCTAGCAAAACTCAGGCTTCAGGGTCCAGCTGAGTCTGCAGCTTCCTTGGGCTTCTTTGTGGGGAGTTCTTTTTAGATGTGTAATGCCCATGGCTGGGCCCCTACCAGTTATTAGTACATGTCCTTTCCCTCCCTCCCTCCCTCCCTCCCTCCCTCCCTCCCTCCCTCCCTCCCTCCCTCCCCCTTCCCTCCCTCCTTCCCTCCCTCTCTCCCTCTCTTCTCCTTTCAATTCTTCATTCTTTTCCTCCCCGTCCCCTTCCTTCACATCTCTCATCTTTTCTATTTAGTAAAGCAACAATATATTACTATTCAAATAGATAAGACTAAAATTGGAAAGCCAGGTGGTGGTAGTGTACACCTTTAATCCTAGCACTCTGGAGGCAGAGGAAGGCATATCTCCGTGAGTTCAAGGCCAACCTCGTCCACAGAGCACGTTCCAGGACAGCCAAGGCTACACAGAGAAGCCCTGTCTTGAAAAACAAAGCAAGAATAAAATTGTGTTTCCAAACTAATACACATTAAGGATAAACTACCCTTTTTCTATTTTTAAAAAGATAAAAGTGGATTTAATTATAAAAGCATTTTCTTTCATTGGAGAAAAAAAGGTTCGTTCTTGTCTGAGTCAACTGAAATGTCAGTTGGCCAATTCCTTTTTGTTTGTTTGTTTGTTCTCAAGACAGGGTTTCTCTGTGTAGCTTCGGAGCCTGTCCTGGCATTCTCTCTGTAGACCAGGCAGGCCTCGAACTCATAGAGATCCGATGGCCTCTGTCTTCCAAGTGCTGGGATTAAAGGTGTGTGCCACCACCGCCTGGATGACTAATTTCTTTTTATCCATGGTGCCATGTGAAGGTTTGAATTTCAACACGAGGGAACGGTGAAGCGGGAGAAGGCAAGCGGCTGGTCAGTGCCGTGGAGATGAGGGACACCGCAGGCTGACCATGCCTGCATGGCTCCTCAGGATCCAAGCCACCCTATAACGCCAACACAACCCAATATTTTCTAAGTTGTTTCTGTGGCTACACATATTTTATGAGCTTTTACATAAACATATTGTTTAGTTTTGCCCCAGTTGGAAGAACCACTGTAGAGAGTTCCTGTGACCTGGGGACTTCGTCCTGACCATCTATCTCCTAGAGGACCTGTACCTTCTCCCCTTCCTAGCCCTCCTCCTGGGAGAGGCTCCTCTGACTACTTGTTCCTGTGTTGGACTTGCTTGGTTGTTTCAAGTTCTTGTTCCATGTCAAGGTGGCATCCTCCATCTTGTTTCAGCCTCGTGGGCAATGCTGCCCAAGACGAACCTGTTAGGTCTGACCTCTTCAGATCCAGCTGTAGAATCTTCTCTCTGGCTCCTCTGGTAGCATCTCTGTTTAGCAACGCCTCCTCCAGGTGAGTGCTAGGCACCAATAGTTTATTTGCATCTGAAAAAATAAGACAATAGCATTGCATTTTGGGGCATATGAAGACAAAATTCAACAGAAGAGACCTAGATAAGTCATTTGTTTTCAAAGTCTATGGCTGTGACAGGACTTCATAGCTCACTAGAGCCCGCCTAAATGTTCACACCCTCTAGTTTATATTCTAAGTTAAGAGTTTGGGGTTACTGAATGATTAAGAGAAGAGGTCAGAAGGTTTAAATCAGGCAGCACAAGTTCAAAGACTTCCCTTCTCCCCAGCTCCTCCCTTTGGTCAGCACAATTGCAAATTTAAGTGTTGACTTTGTCATTTTCCAAGCCTTCGCCTCTTCACGGATGTTTATATTTATAGACCGTTCACCAAAACAACAAGGTTTTGCTTTCTCCCTTCGTGTTAATTCTAGGGTGTCAGAGAGCACAGCCTATGCAGAAGGGGTCAGTCTCTGGACTTGGTAGGGGTGAACAGGAACGTTTTTAAAAAATGGAATGCTGTTCCTTTAAATCCCCGCAAGTGAAGTTGGCTTAGGAAGAGCAGCAGCTTAAGGTCCAGCCCCTAGAGGAGAGAACAGCTCCAGGCTCTCCATCCTCGGGCTTCACAGGGGACAGTGGTGCCAGCCAGCTCTGACAGGCCCCTGGAAGCATGGCAGTAAAGCTCGGGGCCTTCCTGCTGGTGTTTGGGCTCAGCCTGGTCTGGCCAGCTTCTGCCCACCGGAAGCTCCTGGTGTTTCTCCTGGACGGCTTTCGCTCAGACTACATCAGTGAGGAGGTCCTGGCATCCTTGCCTGGCTTCAGAGAGATTGTGAGCAGGGGAGTCAAAGTGGATTACTTGACTCCGGACTTCCCCAGCCTCTCCTATCCCAATTACTACACTCTAATGACAGGTGAGTACCTACCACGTCCACTTCTGGGAGGGGAGGGCACAGCTGTTCTCTGGCATCAAAGACAGGCAAGAACCTATGGTCGCAGCTCAGGCTTTCCTTTGGTCACAGTTGTGTTTTCCCACAAACGTCCTCCCAAGGAACTGTTTCGGATTGTCTATAAACAGAAGAGATGACCATAACAATAGATGCAAGTTTGAGATTTTTAAAAGTGGTTATCGTTGCTTGTTCCAGAGATTTAAAAAAAATAACATTGCATTTTCTAAGTTCAGGTGCAGAAGATGGACAGGGCTCTGTGAACCCACACTAAGTCCCTCTGTGCCTTTGCTGATGCTTGGATTCTTGCAGACTGACTATTCAATGGGAAAACTGTGACAATTACGCTCAGGCAGGGAACCTTGTTTCTAGACAGCTTGGAAGGGACATTTTAGTTCACGCTCCAGTATTCTCTACTCTCTATTTTGGCCTTTTTGGGCCAGGTAACATGATACAGAGACGAATCATTTTTGTTGTGGAATTAAGATTGCCTACCATCTATGAAACGAGGGACAGGGGAATGGCAAAAAGTAAGCGCAACCCCTAATGAGCAGATAGAATTCCAGCTGCTCATCTGGGAAAAGTGGATTTGGCTAAAGATGACCTGCCTCTGTCTAGGATTGCCAGAATGCCAAAGGTGATTCCAGAAAACTGAGCCTCCGCGTGGTAAATCCTACAGCCTCTTCCTGCTCCTGCAGCTGGGTTCCCAGCTTCTGTTTTGCTCATCTAACTTTGCAAAACCAGCAAGAGGTGTCCAGAAAGTTTGGGGTTTTCTTTTGCCAACCAGCTATCCAGGGAGGATAAGCATGCAGTCATGGCGGGACTTCACTACCTGCCCTGAACTCAGGGAGAACTTTGAAACGACATTGCCAAACAAGACCTAAGAACTGATATCTCATTAGATAGCTTTACAAAACTCCAAAGCCAAAGGAGTCTGAACACATGGTACTGGTATCTTTAGCTGTGCATTCTGGCTATTGAAATAACTCAGTAAAGGATGGTAACAAGAAGGGGCTGAGCACCCTGGGATTTCTGTCTTGCCCCAGGTGTACACAAACTCACCTTGAGCTGACTCCACAAATTAAAGGGAATAGATACTTTGGAGAATTAGAAATTGAGATATGGGGGAGAAAAAATTAGGCTGCCGCACACAAGCAAGGACTTTGTTTGCCCCCCCCCCCCCCCACAGACAAACCAGTCTCTAAGATAAACAGTTAACAAAAGCTTCTCTGACCTTCCCTCGGCCTGCTTGCCCGTGGTCGCTCACTCGCTGGAAGCAGTCTGCAGGCTTCTGGGCTACACATAGATGTTATTGTATGACCCAAGTCGATTCTGCAGGGGGGGCTTCACACACACTGGCCAACCCCTCTCCACTTGTCTTTCAGCGCCTGCTGGGAGACACAATTAATAAGCTGCCACGTGCAGCTTTTTTTCAATTGCAGCGCAGAATGAACAAAATCCAGTTTATCAAGTCTGACTCCAGCCCGTCAAAAGGGCCTATTGCAAGCCCACACGGACATGCAGCACATGCAGTGATGTGGCTGGACTTTGTTTTCCAGAGCCACATGCCTGACATGGCACAAGGATGAATTTTCATGAAACCTCTGTCAATCAAACACACACCTTCTTTCCACGCTCTGGATCTCTAGGGGATATGGGCTAAGTGATCCCAAACATGTGCTACAACCTCAGGCTCTGTGCCCCAGTATTCTCAAGAGAGAAAGCTATCCCACGGGGAGAGACTATCGCTCCAAGCACACAAAGATCTCACCCTAATTTTGCCACTAAGGCTAGTCAGAGGCAGAGACCGCACATACCTTCTATCTATAGATTTTCAGGCAAATACATGATCTGATTGGAAAGTCTGCCCTCCTGTTTGCTTTTAGAGGCGATGCTAGATGTAGCGTGGCCAGCCAGACCCGTGTTTATGCACAGACGCCTTTGGGCATGATTCATCTTGCACCTGAGGAGTAAACCCGTGGTTTCGGGGAAGAATTTTCAGACCATGAAATCCACTTACATCATTCCACTGTCCTGTAGCTGACTGAAGGACACATTTAGACGGTTTTTCCACTTGATGTTGAGAGATTCCATTTGTGCTTAAATAGAAGGAAGAATATATCCATTGAGAATTCTATCTAAACATAGGACTTGAGCATTTGAGCATTTTATAAGCCAACAGAATTGTGGGGTAGGTCACTTGGTACCAAAAGATAGGCTGTTTGGATTTCTCAGACTTCACAAGAGAAACTATGTTTACTCCGTTGCATGGGTTAGTGTACCCTTGATATTTCTAATTTCACATAATGAGGGATAATGGGTTATTGGAAGGAAAACATTGCTGACCCTGGAGTCAGAAGAACTTACTTGGAGCCCTTCTAGGAAGGACTTTGACAATTGTCTTATTGCCCTCAGCCTCTGTGTCCTTAGCCGTAGCATAAAATAAGATAAATTGCCAGGTCTAGACCCCTCCTGGGTAGGTACTAGGTGCAGATATGGAAATGAGTGGTGTCTGGGAGTCCGAGATGTTAGGACTGCCCCCCCCGAATCTATTGTTTAAATGTGGTGTGTCCCACAAGGCTTGTGTGCTGGAGGCTTGGTCCTCAGTGTAGCTATGCTGAGAAACGCTGTGGAAGCTTTCAAAGGTGAAGACTGCCAGAAAGCTCTTAGGTCACTGCAGGGACATGCTTTCAGGAGAGAAATTACCGTAGGTCTCATGGAACCCATGAGTTCTCACAAGATTGACTTAGCATAGACACTTGAGCCTGGTCCTTGAATGTTCTCTGGATTTCTAATGTGAGATATGATTTATTTCTTCCACGTGTTCTCTTGCCATGATGCCAAGTGCCATCAAGACTTCAAGAAAGACCAAATCAAGGGAACTACCCAATCCGGGACTTACAGCCTCCAGGACTGTAAACCAAACAAGCTAATTTTCTTTATAAAGCTCTCAGCCTTGGACATTTCACTATAGCAACAAAAGCCAGATCAATACAGCCTTCTAGAGAGGCTTTCATATAGACATTAACAAATGGCTGAGACTCCCTAGGGACAGAATTTTCGAGGACAGTCAATGGAATATAAATAAACGAACTTATTTTTAAGAAACTTTAGGGATTCTCCTGCCCCATCTATCAGGAAGAAGCCGCTGTGCGGATCATCACCCCCACCAAGGCGTTTCCCACAGGACATTTGTAAACAAAATTCTGATAGTGATTAAGATCAATCAATTGATTGCTGTAATCACAGAGTCTTAAAACAAGGGTTTTCACCAAGGAGGTTTACACTGCGCTTGAGGAAAAGAGCCGCTCAGAGACTAGATACTTACTAATACTGTAAAATATACCATGATGTGTTGTGAGCTCCAAGACTTTAATGCCAGTGCTAAGGAGGCAGAGGCAGGTGGATCTCTATGAGTTCGAAGCAGAGTGAGTTCCAAGACAGCCAGGGCTACACAGAGAAACCATGTCTCAAAAGTGTGTGGGGGGGGGGGGGGAGCGGGAGAAAGAGGAGAAGGATGAGGGAAGGAAGAACGAGGAGGGGGAGAATTAGGGGAAGAGGAGGAGAATGAGGAAGAAGAGGAGACACCTGGTGTATGGCATGTGTAGAGAAAAGGCAAGGTTATGACAAAGTTCAGAGAGAAACTTCAGGAGAAACCAAGTCTGGCATCTCTTTATGCGTGAACCGCTAGCTCCCAAACTGTGAATGAGTTTCTACTGTTTAAGGCACTCAACCTGAGGTATTTTGCTATGGTATTCTACTTAGGTGTGAGCTTGTCAGGGGGAGGGGTGGGGAAAGCTGGACTGATTCAGACAGAAAGAATCCAGAAGCAGTTTCCTGACCCGCTGTAAGGAACAGAGTGGAGAATTTCCTTCTAATCATAGGTGCATGAAGACATGTTTTTGTTGGGACTGAGCCATGTAGCCCAGGTTAGCTCTGAGCTCCTGATCTTCTTGCCTCAACCCCCTTCCTTGCTATTGGAATCACAGATATGTACCTCTCTGCCTGGCTCCGAGAAAGCAGAGAAGCTTAGATCTGAACGAGAGAACAGGCAGAAGTATGGCTTCCATTGCTGTATCTGCTTTTCTGCTTAATCTTCCTGAAGTTCAGTGTGCGTGGATCAAGTTAATGTTAGTTAAAATGCAGACACAGTGTAAACATGGCTAGAGCACATTCTGTTTAAGTTTGTTTTACTGGGGAGCTTTCTGGAGAATGAGAGTTTATTTGGCAGGCAATTTCACATTTGACTTGGTAATTTCCCATAGAATTAATATTGGAAAGGAGAGTGATCTGTTGAGTCCAGGTCATTGGTCAGAGAAAATGCTATTCAGAGTAACATAACATTGCTTCACTAAGGCCAGTGGAACACTTGTTTGTAAGTTTTTGAAACTCCTGGCTAAGAAGTTGAAGTGTCCCAGACATCCCCCTCGGTAGCTAGAAAGCCAGTCAAGAAGCCAGTCTAGAATTTCAGCTTCATTTAAAAACTTCTGCCAGGATGTGAAAATGTGCTTGACGTGATCATCTCTGCCCTGAAAAGCAGCACATAAGAAGCCAGGGAGGGGTGGGGCTGAGTGGTGTCTCTGAGGACCTCAGAATCTTAGCAGGAGAGCTTTCTAAGTCCTTTGTGGGAATGAAAGCAAAAACCAGGTGAACTGCCCCAAGTAGTCTCTGTGCCAGTATGCTCCGAACACACTCCCAGAAATTGCGTGCGATATAAATTATTGCCAGATATCAAGGACGCGGCATTCTAGGAGTAGCGAATGGCATGACGAGACATGCTTCCCTACAATTTTAAGAAAATCCCGGATGTAGATTAAAACCAAACTTGGACCAAAGGGAATCAATGTAGGAAGTACCCAAGCAATTCCATTTTGAGAAAAGCACACATTCACAGGCTTTTGCAGAATTCAGGCCGTTGTGGAGCTAGGGCACAGGGTTCATGAACCTCTACTCACCCATAGCACAGGGAGAATGAGACAACATCCTTGGCTCCTCTCCGCCCTGGACCTCAGCACTGACACAAGACCGTGAACCCCAGATGTTAAGCTTCTCAGATTTAAATACCTCCACTATTAAGTGTTCTGTCCTTGGGCACCCTTTGACTCTTGTCCCTTACTCTCACGCCAACCCCTTAAACTCCTGTGTTCACTAGCACCATCCTAGAGATCCAGGTCCGTTCTTTACTTCAAGGCTCTTACCCAGGACCAGCATTTGGCATACCTACCGCTCCCCGTTGTTGATGATTTATCTGGTGCCAGCGCATCTTCCTCTGCTTTCTCTACTTCCTCTTTGTTCATCCCTTCTCCTGGCTCTTCCTCATCTTCCTGATCTTTCTCTCTCACAGCCCAAGTGTGCTGTGCTTTCAGGGCACATTCCCAGCCTGTGTTTCTTCCACCTCCATTGCCAGTGCCCAGTGGAAACCACCTCCGTGGTTGCCTAGAACCGCTTCCCTGTTCTGGCTCTTCTGCCTCCTGTGACCTATAGTCACATGACAGAACCAGAGAGTCTTTGGGAAACATCCATCTGTCTGTGTCACTTTTCAGTCAAGACTTTCAGGAGATTCCATGGTCACTCCAAGTAAAAGCCCTTACAGAAGTGGTCCCAGCCTGCTCCTGTTTTACCTTCCCTAGGCTGGTTCATATTTGTCTTTTCTGTACCCTGCTAAACCGGGTGTATTCTCATGTCAGGATCTATTGAACTGCCTACTTCTTTTTGCTCTCACAAAGTCCCAAGACTATTCCTCTGCCTTTTCTGACTTCTTCTTCAAAGCCCTGGTAGCAGATGCATCTTTCTGAGCCATCTGAAGTAGAATAACTGACCCCTCCTCCATCGCTCTCCATCCTTTATCTTCCATTCCACCAGAGCACCAATGTACTTATTTCTATCTTCCCAAATAAAATGTGCTACAGTGAAGAAGCACTATCCCAGTGACTCAGACATTCAGAACCCCAGAGTCCATGTTCCTAATAAGGAGAACAAGCTAAACTCATGATCATATGAAAGCAATCGAGAGCTGTGTAGGTGCACGTTTATGTCTAGCTATAGATCTCAAAATGTATCTTTCAGTTTTGATTGTAAGGTTGGAGGTACCAGAAGGCTAGAGGGAGAATTTCCTGGTAGAAGGGGTTGTGCCAAAGGAAGGGATCAAAGAGAATGTGATATGGGTAGGAAATTTAACCATAATGTCAGTAGTTATCACAGCCCAAAGGAGAATCTAGTTGTAGTTAAGATTCCTAAAGCCAAGGAGGGAGATGGAACAGCAAGACACAGAACAAGGCAAAGAATCTGGAACCAATGCAGAGAACTGGAAAAGAAGAAGGAAGGGCTTATTTTGGTATAGTCTTGGCGGTCAGATTTAGGGATACAGCTGGCTACTTCAGAAGTCTTTGGGGCTATTTTTGTATTCTTGGGATCCAATCCTTACTACTGTTGTGGCCAATCTGTGCATTCTAGGATCATGAGAAGGTCCTTAGATACTCATAAACATGAGATAGTTACTTGAGATGACCTGTATCCACTGTGAGATTCATGAGTTAAAATCTACCCTAATACCTTGGAATGTGGCCCATAGGAGAGAAGGTCCCTGCATAGGTAATTCAGATAAATAAATAAATAAATTAGAACAAGCCCTAATCTAATATCATTTATGCCTATGCATAAAGAGAAGATTGGAACCCAGACAGGTCTAAGAGGAAGACCTGTGAGACCACACAGAGGAGAAAACCATCTCAAGCCTCACAGGGAAGCCTCAGAGGAATGAACCCTGTTGAACTTGGGTCTTGAACTTGAGAAACAAAGCTCTTCTGTGTAAGCTACCCCATTATGACCTTGTAAATGAACCACATAAGACTGACACTTGGTTGTCTCTGGAAGAATTACGGGGTTTCAGACAGGCTGTATCCATTCCCCATCCTACTTTGCGAGAGTTTCTGGAAATTTCTGCCCAGGAATTAAGACGCTGGTAGTTTTTTAAGTTTCCCAGGACTTCCATAAAACGATTCTGAATAAGGCAGCTTACATCAGCGGGTGTTTATCCTCTCACAGCCTTTGTGGCCAGCAGTCTAAAATTAAAGTGGCGGCAAGGCTATGCTCTCTCTGAAGGTCTAGGGTAAATTTGGCACAGGCCTTTCTCTTAGCTTCTATTATTGCCAATCATTCCCGGTGTTGTTTGGTCCTAAGAGCTTTGTCTCTGCTGTCGCATGACATTCTCCCTGTTTGTGTCTGCCTCTCTTTTCTTCTCATACGGGCTCCATCCTTGTGGAACAGGAAACTCCTCTGATGATATCACAATAACTTTGCAAAGTTTAAAAGGCTGTGATGCTCTGGTTGTCCTCTCGGGATTATTTAGAAGCATCTGGGAAGAGAATCTCAGCGAGATATCGTCTATATTGAGTTGACCTGTGGGCATGTCTATGGGAGGTTGAGGTTGTCTTGATTCCTAGCACCAGCCGAGGGGGGAAGACCCAGCCTACCGTGGGCGACACCACTCCCTAGGCAGTAGATCTTGGGCTGTACAAGAGAAGAAAAATTGACCTGAGGATAAGCAAGCAAGCAAGCAAGCATGTGCACATTAATTTTTCTCACCTCTTAAGTGAGATGTGACTTGAGCAGCTATGTGAGTCCCTGCCTTGACTTCCTCACAATGATAGACGGTGACCTGGAGTTGCAAGCTGAAATTAACCCTTTTTTGTCGGGGTGTTTTGTCCCAGCAACAGAAATGAAACTAGGACAAAGACCACATCTGTGGGGACCGGGGACTAGAACATGTGCTTTGGAAGGATACCTGTAATACTTGCTATAGTGGGAAGAGTGAGGGATTTGCTACAAAAACGCAATTTGTCTTTGTTACTGTTCTATCCCTGTGAAGAGAAACCATGAAAAAGACAACTCTTATTTATTATTTTTTTTTAAAAAATATTTAATTGGTGACTTACTTCTAGTTTTAGAGGGTTACCCCATTATTGTCCTGGCAGGGAGCGTGACATCGTGGAAGCCGGCATGGTGCTGGAAAGTAACCGAGAGCTTTATATTCTGGCCACAGGCAGCAGGAAGAGAGAGAGAGAGAGAGACAGAGACAGAGAGAGTCTGGACCTGGCATGGACTTTTGAGACTGCAAAGCCCTTTCCCAGTGATGCCCTTCTCCAACAAGTCCACACATTTTAATCATTTCCAAACAGTTCACCAACCGAGGAATAAGCAAGAAAATATATGAGCCTAGGGGGCCATTTTCATTCAAACCGCCACACAATTTAATCTGATTTGCCATATTTTGACTTTTAGAATTTGCTCAGCCTTGGGCTTTAATGTATCTTGTTCGTTTGCTTGCTTCATTAGCAGTAGGATGGACAAAGTAAAAATTAGCCAATAAGTTTACTGTGAAGACAGAATGAGAGAGAGAGAGAGAGAGAGAGAGAGAGAGAGAGAGAGAGAGAGAGAGAGAGTCAGTTAAATTACCATGGTGACAGCTGTACACATTTACAAGCTATCAGTAAGGTCAATCTAAGTTACGTTTCAGTAACAAGCAAATCCAAACAGTACCAGAGACATGATTCATTGTTTTTCAGTCACGAACAGAACTTATGGAATTAACTCTGCTTCAGCTTTCCTTTGCATTGGGAGTGGTACAATGGACACTGAATAAAATTGTCTTCTAGAAGAGACAAGATGCTTGCATGAAAAAGAAAATAGTGGAATAATGCAGTGTGTTCAAAATTTCTGCTCAGAGGTGGCACAGATTACAGAGGCTCACATTTCAATGACTGACGTAAATCACAATGCCAAGCTTGATGCCAATAGTGAGCTACACAATCCTCCCATAAGGAGGGCCAGGGATTGTTTTTAACTTTAAAGCCATGTGCCACAAATACATTGAAAATGATATAGCTACAGTGAGAAACTTGTAGAGTTTATTGCATTTAACAAGCTTAGATGAGAAGGGGATTTCAAAGACACTTAGCATGTCGAAGATTGATTTATGAGTGAAATAATGAAAGAACAGGCTCTTCAGTTACTGTCCTATTGTTGTGAAGAGACACCTCAACCAAGACAACCCTTATAAGAGAAAAGCATTTCATTGATGACTTCCTTACAGTTTTAGAGGGTTAAATCATGACGGTGGGGAGCAGTCAGTCATGTACTGGAGAGCTTTATATCCCAATCCATAGGCAGTGGGAAGGGAGGAGGAAGGGAAGGAGGGAAAAAGGAAAAAGGGAGGGACAGGGAGGGATAGGGAGGGATTGACCGACTGACTAACTGATTGGCAATTACTAATCCTATCCTAGTTCTACTGACTGGGCACCTAGCATTTAAACACTCGAGTCTATGGGGACTATTCTCACTGAAACCACCACAGACCAAAACAATATCCTAAAGCTGAAAACAGAATAACCCAATTGAACAGTGTGCAGACAGGCGCCTGGACCTGGGAAGAAGTGGGTGTCCTTGGGAGCTACAAGGATCTTGACCATTTTCATAGAGAAGCCAGGTGTAGAATTAAATATTACAAGATAAGCCAAAAGGCTTTTAAGTAGGAAATTAAATTTAAGTTAGATAATTAAAGAAAAACGCCAATAAAGAGTTGGGTGAAATGAGGGCCATGACTTAGAGCAAAAGAAGCAAATCTGAAGAAGGCAAGAAGAGAGGTTAAACACACCTGCGTTTAGGTGTGGACTCGCAGGATACAGAGAGAGGAATTTGTAAATTTATTTTAAATCTGCATACAGCACGTGTGACTAGTGGAAGACTTAGAAAACCCAAGGGAGGATAATAGAGTGAGTGAGTCCACCCCTCTTCCCCCCACAAGCTTTAAACATCCATTCTTTGTGAAGGGGTAGACTTGAGTTGGAAGATTACCTTTGAGGAAGGAGTTACTGACCAACTGAAGGACGGGCGTGAAAGAATTAAAGGGAAGGGGGCTTGAGTAGCTTCCAAGGCCGAGACGTGTTCTCCCTACTTCCCACACATCTGAGAGAGAAGAATTCTCACAAATGTACACCCAACACCTAAGAACCTCTTTCCCCCCCGTCCAGAGTAAAACCACAGTCTCTGTAACAAGCCCCGGGGAAGCCTCTGGATGCACACTGGGTAACCAAAGTGTGGAGCAACAGAAGCCTTAAAGAGCTCTTGCCAACTCATGCCTTGAAGAGGAAAAAGCGTGTTCGATGTGTTTACAAGAAATAATGTCTCCTGATGCATCGTTATTTAAGCTCCCATCAATGACCTCTCCACACTGAAGTGCCACTTCTCAAAAAGCATGTTTCTCTTGGCCTCCACGGAGCCAAGAGGGAGCTCTTGCTGTAAACCCGCTCCCTGCAGGAGGGAGTGGTGGGGTGGGGAGTGAAGCCTTAAAACGTGGTGAAAGATTTTGATTACAGTAACAGCAGGCCTATTTAACCCCCCAGAAGATTCCTCCAAATGGAGCCCTTGTGGTCTACAAACCATGGCAGATCTAGCCCTGGTCTTGCTTGCTCTTGCTCAATTTTGATTGATTGGGACCACATGCCTTTTCCTAGGGCTTTTGGGAGTTTAGTTAGACTGTTCTGTTCTCAGGACCCACTTCATCCTGAAATTCTGTGCCCCCAAAATGGGTAAAGCAGCCTTGAAATTAATTGGGGGGGCACCTGACTCAGCAAGTTAACATTTCTTTCACCTACCCGTGTTTCTTGTTTCAGAGTCTCCTTGGGTGAAGAGGGCCATTGTCTCCACAGTCTCAATGGGCAGGAAGCTGGAGCAGGGCTGAGGCTCAGGTCCTGTGGGTACCATTTGACTCTTGCTGGACACTTTTCTTAATTGTAATCAACACATATCTTCAGCCCTTTTGAAAACAAGGAGAGAAGTTCCAATGGTCAGGTCTTGGATTGATTTGTCAGGAAACATTGAGAAAAAGAGCAGCAGGTGCTTGAATTACAAATGGACTTGTGGTTTGGAATCCTTTGGATATCTTGGTCCGGAAAGAAGAAACTCCCCATTGGGTGTCTTTGAGAGGAAGTGCCTCTGGTGTCTTTGGAAGGATCAGTAGTCATGAGAATGTATACAGGCAAGAATATACACAATCTATGTGCCTTGGGTTGTAAAGGGGCTGGACCAGGTGTACTAGCCAGTCACCTTCAGCCATGAGTAGCCTTGAACACTCAACATAGCATGCCTGGTTAGAGTGACCCACATGGGGCAAGTCGGTAGACCAGAGAGGGTTCAGGAATGGGAGTTTGAAGCCAAGTCTCTTTTTCTGATCTTGCCACAGTTAGCTGGGATTTGGATAAGCCACTCTCTCTCGCTAGTCCTGCGTCTGAAGGAATTGTCAGCTATGCGTTAGTGACTGCCAGGTGTGTGCTAAAGGTGTCATGGATGTCAGAAGTCTAGTGGCGAATCTCCCTGAAGAGTCTTAAGAGTTACAGAGTGAGCCTGGGGTGTGGTTGTGCTGGCTAGTCTTAGGTCAACTCTACACTGCCTGGAGTCCTTTGGGAAGAGGAAATCTCAACTGAGAAAATACCTATACAGATTAGCCTGTATACAAGCCTGTAGTGCATTTTCTTGATTAATGACTGAAGTGGGTAGTCCCACCCCAAGCAGGTTGTCCAGGGTTCTATCGGAAAACAGTCTGAGCAAACCATGTAGAGCGAAGTCAACACACATCTTTCTTCATGGCTTCTATATCAGCTCCTGCTTCCAGGTTCCTGCCCTGACTTTCCGCAATGACGTGGAACCATAAGCTGAAATAAACTCTCCTGCCCACATTGCTTTTGGCCATGGTGTAGTTATCACTGCAATATAAATCCTAACTAAGACAGGGGGATGCCAATCCAGGACGTTTTGCAATCTTCGTTATGATTGCAACAATTTCACTTTGACCTACTTTGTGCATTCAGAGAAAGCTGTTTGCAGTATCTCTGCGGCGCTGGTGGTCCACGATAAGGATTCTGGGCTGAGAAAATGAGGCAGCGGCTTGAAGTCCCTATATCTTTGGGTGTAGTGATTGAGACACCCCCAGAGTTTGCAGAAGGGACTTCTGGGGCTTGTTCTCTTCTTCCAGATACTCTGCACAAACCAAACAAATACACTCTCTGGCTCCATGGCATGTCTGGCTTTCTGTGAGAAAACATCTGTATGTTTAAACTTGACTTTCACAGCGGGACCTGAGAAAACATTCCGCTTTAATGCCTGAAGGCAAAAATCTTAAACAAACGTCGATGTTTTGGAGAAAACCTCAAATACTGTATTCTTCAATCACTCACTGGCATAGTGAGTAACCCAGACAACACACTCCCCAGATCCCTGCCATCCCTGCCTCCCCTACCTGGGTATCCCAGACTGTTCCAGGTTTCTCCCAGAGGTAAATTTAGCATTTAGCATCCCCAAAGGTAAAATGCAGAAAGCTCTCTAAAGGGTCTGGTGTATTTATCTTATTGAACAGAACAGATGCAGGGTGAAGATTTGGGTCCGAGAGCTGGTTAAGAGTGTGAGCCCACCAAGTGCAAGTGTCTGAATTGGGGACAAGTCTGGATCTCTCCTGAGATGACAAATAGAAGCACGGGGATTCCTGGCCTTGTTGCCTAGCCCCTTCCTCCCCCTCCTCCATCGTTGCTGTGTGCTCTTGCATGGCTAACCATCCCCCAGCTGCTGTGGCTTCTTTTCTCGTTCCCAGAGCGTGCAAATTGAAATAGAGATGACATTCAGGTAAGAAAGGAAGTGGAAGCGTCTAGAAGGCCACACAGTGTTTGGTGTTCAAGTCAGAGTAAAGACCTTTCCCCCTGAAGTGTTTGTTCATCAGTTCTTTGTGGTGTGAGCTCCAGAATCCTTTATTCCTGTTGAAATTCCTCATTCTGCCAAGAGCTCTCACATTCTCATTTCATAGCAGATCCTGCAAGCCATGATGCCTGCTTTACCTTCCTCCTAGAGCAATGCCTCCCTCCTGTCCTTCCTTCCTCCTAGAGCAATGCCTCCCTCCTGTCCTTCCTTCCTCCTAGAGCAATGCCTCCCTCCTGTCCTTCCTTCCTAGAGCAATGCCTCCCTCCTGTCCTTCCTTCCTCCTAGAGCAATGCCTCCCTCCTGTCCTTCCTTCCTCCTAGAGCAATGCCTCCCTCCTGTCCTTCCTTCCTAGAGCAATGCCTCCCTCCTGTCCTTCCTTCCTCCTAGAGCAATGCCTCCCTCCTGTCCTTCCTTCCTCCTAGAGCAATGCCTCCCTCCTGTCCTTCCTTCCTCCTAGAGCAATGCCTCCCTCCTGTCCTTCCTTCCTCCTAGAGCAATGCCTCCCTCCTGTCCTTCCTTCCTTCCTAGAGCAATGCCTCCCTCCTGTCCTTCCTTCCTCCTAGAGCAATGCCTCCCTCCTGTCCTTCCTTCCTAGAGCAATGCCTCCCTCCTGTCCTTCCTTCCTCCTAGAGCAATGCCTCCCTCCTGTCCTTCCTTCCTCCTAGAGCAATGCCTCCCTCCTGTCCTTCCTACCTATAGCAATGCCTCCCTCCTGTCCTTCCTTCCTCCTAGAGCAATGCCTCCCTCCTGTCCTTCCTTCCTCCTAGAGCAATGCCTCCCTCCTGTCCTTCCTTCCTAGAGCAATGCCTCCCTCCTGTCCTTCCTTCCTCCTAGAGCAATGCCTCCCTCCTGTCCTTCCTTCCTTCCTAGAGCAATGCCTCCCTCCTGTCCTTCCTTCCTTCCTAGAGCAATGCCTCCCTCCCTGCTATAATAATACCTTCTTACCATCCTCCTATAGCAGTACCTTCCTTCCCTTCCTCCCTTCCTTCTATAGAAATGCCTTTCTGTCCTTTCTCCCTTCGTCCTTCTTCTGTTCCTCTTCCCTTCCTTCCTTTCCTCCCTTCCTCCTAGAGCAATACTTTCCCCTTTCCTCCCATCATCTCTTCCTCCCTTCCTTCCCTTCCTCTCTCTCTCCTCTCTTCCTTCTCTAAACATATCTTCCTTTCCTTCCTCCCTTCCTCCTTCCTCTGTTTCCTCTCCCTTCTTTTCCTTCCTCCCTCCCTCCCTTCCTCCTTTATTCCCCTCCTCCCATTCTCCCTTGTTCCCTTTCTTCCTCCCTCCCTTCTTTCTTTTTCCTTCCTTCCTTCCTTCCTTCCTTCCTTCCTTCCTTCCCTTTCTTCCATCCTCTCTTCCTCCCTCCCTCTCCCCCCTCTTCGTTTCTTCCTTCATTTATCTTTGAGCCATTTCAATGGAAGATGAATTAATATTTCACCACAGTTTTAATTATCAGTTCCCTAAGGACCGGTGGTGTTGGATATCTTTTCATGTGCTCTTTGGGGTATTTGATAACTTCAGGAAAATGTCTATTTAAATCCTTTTAGCCTTTTAAAAAGTTGGATTGTCTTTTTAAATTTTTAGTTGTAGGAGTTCATTATATACTCTAGGTATAAATTCCTTATGAGATACATGGTTTGTAGCCCGGGTTGTGGGCTGTTTTTAGCTATTTGATGCAATGTCTTGAAGTACAAGCTAAATGTAAGTGAAGTCTTATCAAGTTTCTTTTTTTTTTAAATCACCGTTCATACTTTTTCTGTCCTATTTGAGAAGTCATTGTTTAATCCAAGACCATGAAGCTATCTGCGGTATTTTCTTCTAAGGGCTCCATTTAGGTTTGTGAACCCTTTAAACAAACAAAAAAAAAAAAAGGAAGGAAGAAAACATAGTTTGTGGTAGTTCTTTTTCTACTGATTTTACAAAAGAGTTTTTGCCAAAAAGTGAATATAACTGTTAGAGTTTGCTCCTAGGTTCTCAATTTTATTCCACTTGCATACATGCATATGTATTATGTAACGATGATACCATTATGATTATGACTGCCACATAGTTTTGCAGTTGCCTTTAAGAGCACTATGTGTAAATCTTCTAATTTTGTTATTTTTTCAAGTTTTTTTGACTGTTCCAAGTTTTCATATGAGTTTACAATGAGCTTGTCAGTTTATTGTCCCCCCTAAAAAAAGAAAAAGAAAAACCATGCCAATCAGAATTCTAATAGGAGTTGTATTGAGTTTGTATCAGTTGGGAGGGTATCTTAAATCTACTGGTCCATGAACATGGAACGTCTCTCCATTTCTTTAAAGTTTCCAGCAACAATACTCTGGGGTTTTCATTCTATTAGTCTTGCATTGTCTGCATTAAAAATGCCCATCTATTTTACTCTTTGGATGTTGTGCCTGGAATTAGTTTCATAATTCCATTTCTCAGTATACAGAACACAAGTGAGCTAGTGCAGACGCTGTGTCCTGCTACCTTCATGGATTTTTCAATTCATTCAAATAGTAGTACAGATTCCTTAGCATTTTTGCACACGAGAACATGTTTTTCTATCAATAAAAACAGGGAGTTCTTCCTCTCTAGTCTTGGTCCTCATAGGCATCCGGGAAGTTACATGGGATCCTGATGGAGGATAAAGCAGTTCTAGAGAAGACACATGCCTTGTGTGATATCTGTGGGCAGGGAGCGAGTGTATCAGAGTCGGCACAGAGGACACCACCACCTCTCTGACTCTTTGCATTTTTACTATGACACTTCCCGTGGGTCAGTCATTCTTAGAAGACAATGGACAGGCTGTGCCCTCTGGTTGTCTTCCTATGTTGCAAGCAGAGTACAGGATTTCCAGACCATGTACCACACTCTGTGCTGGTGAGGCCAAGTGTCTTGAAGGCTCTGTTTCACAGAGCTCACGGTGCCAGGACGACTTGACTGACCCTTCACTGCCCTTGGTGGAATTTACTGCCCGATACTTGCTTATGTCTCTGACATGTTTAATATTTGAATTCTTTGCTGCTAAGGGTCCCTCACCAAAGGCTAGTACTGGGACAATGTAACAATTCTTATAAAAGTTGATGTTAATAAGAATAAGATTTTTGGTGGTTCCCTAGAATTAGCTATGCAAGAAATTGGGTCTTCTATAGAACCTATTGCTTTTTTTATTATAAATTTTTTATTTATTTTACATACCAACCACAATTTCCCCTCTCTCCTTTCTTCCTGTCCCTCCACCTCCTTTCTACAGCACCCCCATCTTTTCCTCAGAAAGGAACTAAACCTGGCACATCAAGTTGAAGCAGGACCAGTCTCCTCCCCACTGCATCAAGGCTGAGCAAGCTATCCCATTATAGGGATTGGGTTTCAAAAAGTCAGTTCATGTGCAGGGGACAGATTCTGATCCCACTGCTAGGGTCCCCACAAACAGACCAAGCTACACCACTGTCACCCACATGCAGAGGGCCTAGGTCAGTCCCAAGCAGGCTCCCCTTTGTGAACTCCCACGAGCTCTGGTCAGCTGTCTCTCTGGGTCCCCATCATGATCTCGACCCCTCCCCCAATATGATTCCTCTTCCCTCTCTTCGGCTGAATCCACAAGGTTTGGCCCAGTGCTTGACTGTGGATCTCTGCATGAGTGTCCATCAGTTTTTCAATGGAAGTTCTATAATGACAATTAGGGTAGTCATCAATCTTATTACAGGAGAAGACTGGTAAAGACACCCTCTCCACTATCGCTGGGGTCTTCCTTGTGGATTCCTGGGTGTTTCCCCCAGCATGAGAGAACCTATTAAGTAAGCATGAGACATAGAATTTGAAAAAAAATCATTAAAGAAGAAAAACTTAGGGAAATTTTAGAAGCTTACAAACTATAACTGAATCACTAGACTTTCATGTTCTGCCTTAGAAACATGGAACTAGAACATGGACAAGAACAGATTTTGATTACAAAATGAATGCCAAACCTTCCTTCCTGCTTTCAAGGACAGGGTTTGCAGGGCAATTCTGCCCTCAGCATCTTTCCCTCAGACAGCGATCTTGTAGCTGCCTTGTGCACATGACCTCTGCCTGTCCACACAGTACGAGCATCTCTGCCTGTCAAAGCTTCCTCCAGACGGAGCAACCTCCTGGCTCCCTACATTCTAAACCCCCCTTTGTGGGTCTCAATGGACAATGTGAACAATCAGTGTGCCTGGCGTTGAGAATAAAAGGGAGGATTCAACCGCACACACTCAGCTACTCATTCCAAATGGCCAAGGCAGCACAATTGTGAAAAATGGTTGAAACAGGACTCTTTTGATAGCCCACATCTGGGACACTGACCCAGACCACCAATAGGCAGCTTTAGGCTGGTTACTTCTTGTACTTGATCTTGGGGACATGGGAGGGCACAGGATCTCAGGGCAGCGTGGAACTCATTCCACTTCCTACTCGGCCTGCCTCATGCTCTCTGATACTTTGTAGAAACTCAAAAAAATAAAGTTTCTTTGCTTAAAAACCGCATCTATTTATTTATTGTGTGTGTGTGTGTGTGTATTTAGATTAGGACTCACTTCTCCCCTTTCATTATGTGGGTCCTGGGGATTGAACTCAGGCCACCAGGCTCTGTGTGTGTGTGTGTATTTAGATTAGGACTCACTTCTCCCCTTTCATTATGTGGGTCCTGGGGATTGAACTCAGGCCACCAGGCTCTGTGTGTGTGTGTGTGTGTGTGTGTGTGAGATTAGGACTCCCTTCTCCCCTTTCATTGCATGGGTCCTGGGGGTTGAACCCAGGCCACCAGGCTTGTTGCAAATCCCTTTTCCAGCTGCAGTTTGTTGGTCCCTTCTTTGCTTTCATTTTAAAGTCATTTGGAACTGCTTTACCCCCAAACAGTTTCTTTTTCAGCTGTTCTTTTCCTCACACACTAGGGGAAAGAAAGGTCTTGTTACCTATCCACTAAGGTGATCATGTCAGCTGAAGGAAAGTCCAAAGGAATGTGGCAAAAGGCCACCTCAGCCAGTGTGTCATTCTCTTTGCCTTTTCCCCAGCGCCAGCCCACACTCAACCCCAGATGCATTCTGAGATCTTAAAGTAGGAATCGATGTAATTCAGTGTTTTGCTAACTCTTTCAAATGTCATAAACAGCAAAGCTTGGAAGTCCCACAGTTTACCTTTATAGAAGATTCCGGATTGGTGAGTGGCCCAGCGCTCCAAAGCTTTCAACGAACTCTTCCATTTCACCCAAGAGGTTTTTCACTTCAGGGAGTTTAAGCCACCTGAAACCCAGAGTCTGGGAAAGCCCGCAGAACTAGCAGTTCCCCAGGGGACGTGGTGTGAGGTAGACCTGTACTCTGTTAGCTCAGCTCCTACTTCCAGGTGGTTCGTGGTCAACAGGAGAATATGAAATTTTTAATAACGTAAAATGAAAAGCCAGTACTTCTGCCAAAACAAGATTGCCTAGTGTTTTCCTTAGCCATATTTTATAATCTCTCAGTTGACTGCCAAATCCAGCGACTTAGCCCCTCTTACCCCCCTCTACCCACCTTCACATGTAATCTAGGGCTTCAAAGGGGTTGCTTCTTCGCCCCCTGAGGAAGTTCTTGTGACAAGAGCCATGATGAGATAGAAGCAAGAGGCACAGGCTCTTGTCTGGGCTATGGAGCTATGCAAATTTTGTTTTCTAAAATATGGTCACTTTGGATGCATGTTTGTTTCCTAAGCCAGTGAGGGGGGGTGAAGTCCAAGGAGAACATTCAAAGGCTACTGCCAAGGCCTTTTTTTGTTTTGGTCCTTTCGAGTTCATTTCCTTCTAGAAATTTGTGACTTTTGCTCATGTCAATAAAAGGTTACTTTTCAACCCTGTGAACATACCCTCTTCACATCTGTCACTACACTGAGCCCTGAGCAGGAACCTCAGCAAATAAACCCCCATGGCTGAACATTTACTTTTCAAGACATAAATTTAGTTTGAGTGCCCCTTCTTCTATTTAAAACGCAAGTTATAATTTAAGAAAAGAGGGGGAAAAAGTTCTGGCTTACGTTAGGATTTGTGGGGTTAGAAACATAGGCCAAATTTTTCTATTTAAAATCATGTCCTTCATTATCAGTTTCCCTGGGGAACAAAGTTGAGTCCTGTTTTGGGAAATATCAAAATACTCCACTATCACCAACCCCAATTCACGGTAGAATTACCCCCACTTAGAGCCATGCTTGTGCGGCAAGGGCCGAGATGGAAGGGTCCCTTGGTGCAAACACAAGGAACAATTCGTCGTATCCACCCCGGTCTACTTTCCTACAGCACAGATGTGCAGTTCCCAGTCCCAGGTCAACCCGAGACCATGTGATCACAAATGGGAAGTTCAGGAAATTAAGTTTTGAAAGAGTGACAAATACATTTGCTTACGTACAGTACTCACTCGTGGGTCTGTCCTTTTGCCCCCTAAAATCTTCCGTTTCTATTCAGTTTGAAGTGGCCGTGTCTATAAGGCCAGGGTCTGACCTCGGCATGGCAAGGAGAGCGTCTTCATCACAGAGAGACACAAGTAAAAGGCAAATTTTTGCTTTCTTCCTGGGACTAGGAGGTGAATGTTTAGCTTCACAGTTGTGGACTTCTAGAATCTTTATTTTAAAACGCTCTTCCAGTGTAGTTTTCTAAATCTTTTCTCATGAGAACCACTTTTTCTTCAAACTAAATTGGTCCTCAATTTTCAAGCATCTGGGGCTATTAGAATCAGTTTTCCTTCTGTATTTTTGGTTTGTTTTCATTAAAATGATTTACTGTTTGTGCGCGTGTGTGTGTATGTGCGCATGCGCGAGTGCATGTGCATATATACTGCATCCTGCCAAATACTCTGTGAAATCAGTTTTCCTCTTTACGTAGGTTCCAGGGACTGACTTCAGTTCCCCAGGCTTCTACAGCAAGCATCTTTACCCACTGAACCATCTTGCTGGCCCTTAGTTGGGTTATTGGAGACAAGGTCTTACTCTGTGGCCTTGACTGGGCTCGAACTCCTGGCGATGCCTTTGCTTGAACCTCCCTAGCGCTGGGGTTACGGACATGCACCACCACACCCCATGTGGCAACTCTTTTCCCATACAGTTTCTTCTAAACTCGCTCTACCTCTTCCATGAGATGAGCCTCTGTGGGGCCGCAGTGGTTTTTCCCAATGACGTCAGTCTAAAGACTGGCAGGAGAGGTACAAGTTCAGGGTGACAGCTTCCAGCCCGTGCTACCTTAGGCACACTGCTGCTGGCCTGGTTCCTAGAACTTGAAATAAACCTGAGGGTGAAGAGAGTATGTGGAAATAGTAGAGAAATTACCTTCCTATCCTAAAACGCAAGCCTGGGACAATATTTGATTTAACTAAGTAGAATTAGGCTGGTATTTTAAGAAAATGTTTGCTTTCTATGTCTTGAAATTTACCCCACAGAAGCCAACCTGAGATAATATTTTCTTAAGGAAACACCATTAGGAAAAGCTTAAGACGCAGCGTCAACCCAGACCTGGCTTCCAGAATTGAAACATAAATACAGGAATAAAAGTGAAAGACCAGTGGATTTGCTCCTTTTTACATTCTTTCCTGAGATGATGTTCTGTGAGTCTGGGCTCTTTTAAAGGCAAAATAAATGATCTGTAATGAGAAACTCCTGCTCTTATAAATGACTGATTCTAGCAGCCAATAAACGATTTTTATTTAAGAGTGCAAGGCTCCATGGGAGCAGGGGGATACAAAGTCTTGCTCAGTTTGAATTCCAGTTTCTGGACATGTCCTAGCCAGTTCATTCATTCATTCATTCATTCATTCATTCATTCATTCATTCATTCACCAGTATCTTCAGAGTGGTTTCTATACCTACATAATGGGTGGTCACCATTCCTTTATTCAAAAAGTATCTATTACTTTTTACAGATCAAGAGATCTGTTCTTCTAGGCCCTGTGTATGTGCATCTAGCAAGCAGGACTAAGTGTCTAGTTTCAAGGAACTTCTAATCTTATCAAATGTTCAAGACAGGAATTGTAATATCAAGTGGTAATCAAATCTGTGGGAAAAGTTAGAAGTGGGCCTTGACAGCAGGAATGAGCAGAGATAGCCTTTGCCACGGGTGCTGTGGAGACACCTTGATGAGATGAATTTGAGGGAAGGAAGAGAGCTGACCACGCAGCTATCTGGAGTCAAAGCGTCACAAAGAGGGAACAGGAAAAGCAACTGATATGAGACAGGCACACCCCTGGGACAGTGAAGGACAGCCGAGAGCCTAGCATCTACATCAAAAAGGAATGCTGGGAAGACTGGGAGGTGAGATCTGAGGGGTAGCAAGTACGGTGGCTATGACAACATGCTGCCCAGAACTCCTGCTGCGGGAGGAAGACTTGATCACCAGTCATTGCTGATGTCCCCAGATCTGTCATGCTAATCCTGAAGACTCATGTCCACCAGACTGAACAGGACCAGCCACTGAGCAAAGCAGGTATCTAGTTCTGACCGGTGCCTCTGAAAGGTGACCACCTTCAGGATACCCTGGCTGACATTCCCTTAGAGTTGCAAGGGTCCTTTTACCCACCATCCTCCCTTCTTTGTCTCTTCTTCACAGATTTTACATCTTGCCCCATGAGAGGCTGTTCTTGTCCACTCTCGCTTCTCCCTTTATCTGTCCTCTAGGATTCTTGTAGGGCTCTGTGTCCTGGTGTCTGTTTCTCAAAGGCCTTGACCTGAGGAGAGGTCACAGCAGGTCACAGCAGACTTTGAGTCTTATTGAGTAAGAAGAATACCATGGGAAGATTCTAAGTAGAGCAGCGGAGTGGTAAAAAAAAAAAATCATATTAGGAAGGTATCACGGGAGACTAACCAGGAAAAACTCTACCTGTGACCCAGCAATTCTATCCGTCCCCACCCCCATCCGCTGAGTCCCTTTAGTGCTGCCTGGGTGTCTACAGATGTGAGACCATCTACTGGAGCATCGTTAGCTTCTCGTCAACCAAATCCCTGAAGAAAATCGATGGTTCTGGTTCCTCCTCCAGCACCCATCAATCACCAGTATTTCCTCAGATACAGGAGGGACTTCATGAGCCCTGCCTCTATGCATGCTGGGACTGCATCCGGCACTTTCTACATCAACATTCCTACCATGTCTGCCGATGGTGGAAAGTATCTATACTCATGGTATTCCAGTTTAGTCTGCTCCATTAATTCTGCAACAGCTGGCAGCTAAGGGTGGCGATAGGAGACAGGGTCTCTCTGTGGTACCCAGAGTAGCCTCAAAGTCACAGTCTTCCTGTCCCTGCCTCCTAAGTGCTGGGATTTCTAGGCATGTCCCACCACACCCTCAATGGCTGGCAATGTAAAATACACACACTTCTATGTTGTCAGTGTTTCCTACACAATCGTGTACTGTCAGCCTGAGCATCTGGTTTCCTACGAATAGGAGGTGTAAATGCAAGAACCCTATATGTCATGCTTTCGTTTTCGATGCCATTCGTTATAAAGTACCCCAACAAAAAGTGACTTAGGGAAACTCCAAGCTGTAGTTTATCATGTCAAAAAAGGTCTGGGACCTGAAAACAGCCAATCACAGTACATCCGAAGGCAGGAACAGAAGCAGATGCATGCATGTGTGTGACCAGCTCATGTTCTCTACTTTTTGTAGAGTTCAGTCCTGAGCGCAGAAGATGGTACCGCCCACAATGGGTCAGCCCCCACCGTGCATCAAGACCTCTCTCACCGCCATGCCCTCAGGGCAACCTGACCTAGAGAATCCCTCAGTGGGTCAGTCTTTTCCGGGGTGATTCTGCATCAGTGTGACAGGTAGAATTAACTGGCGCCCAGAACACATATGTATGTGTGCAGGAACATATGTGCAACTGGAAACATCATATTAGGGAAGTAAACCAGACTCAGAAAGATAAACGCTGTGTGCTTTCTCTCATATGTGGATCCTACATTTTAATTTTTATGTATTATTTAATTTTTATGTATGTGGGCGGTGGGTAGAGGTCATGACCCTACAAAGGGGACCACGGGAGGAAGAAAGAGAGAACCAGACGAGGAAACACTGGTAGAATGTGTTTGATGGGAGAAGCAGGGGATTTTGTGGGGCAAAAGGAGCCCACTAAGGTGGGGTATTTACAGTTTCCTCTTAATTTTGATGTTTTGTAGGCCTGTGATAATGTCCCTTATGACTTCTTCAGTCACCTTGAACGTGTTTCAGTCAACTCTGTAGATGACCTACTCCCCATCTTGAGTACCAGATCTTGAGTACTGAGGGTACTCAAGATATCTGCACCATTCCTCCCAGCTCGGTGGCCCGGCCCTGTTGGTTCCCTGAAGTGCTCTGATCCTTGACAAAGTCCTTCCACCTTCCAGGTCAGTGTGGAGTAAATTCTGTTTGTGTGGCCCCATGGAGAGGCCAGACGTCACGCCACTCAAAAGCCTCACTTCCATGTCAGAATGGCCTCTGTTCTCCTAAAGATCTGAGCAGACTTCTCCACTTCTCTGAGCTTCTTTCTGCTCACCGATTCTAAAGGAACATAAGAGTCATGCTTACTGCAAGAGGGTTAGTGGGAAACTTATATAAATAATTCTGAGTGTGATACTGACATGTATGTCTACAAGCCATGTATGTGACTTGTGTCTAGGGAAGTCAGAAGAGGGCGTAAGATCCCCTGGAACTGAAGTTATGGGTGGTTGTGAGTCACCATGTAGACGCTAGGAACTGAGCCCAGGTCCTCCGGAAGAACAGCCAGAATTCTTCAGCACTGACCCTCCTCTCCAGTGCCTGCCCTGCTCTTCCAATCCCAGTCCCTTTTCATTTTTTTTAAATTTATTCATTTATTAAAGATTTCTGTCTCTTCCCTGCCACAGCCTCCCATTTCCCTCCTCCTCCTCCAATCAAGTCCCCCTCCCTCGTCAGCCCAAAGAGCAATCAGGGTTCCATGCCCTGTGGGAAGTCCAAGGAACCCCCATCTCCATCCAGGTCTAGTAAGGTGAGCATCCAAACTGCCTAGGCTCCCACAAAGCCAGTACGTGCAGTAGGATCAAAAACCCATTGCCATTGTTCTTGAGTTCTCAGTAGTCCTCACCAGTCCCTTTTCTTGTGTGGCACAGCTTCCTTCTATGTTTAGTGGCGAGGGTGCAGAACACTTCTGTTGTGAGAGAGACTCCTACTCCTCAAAGTCCCCAGCGGAAAGCACACCCCAAGCTTCCTCATCATCGTTAGACTTCTCATTTAGAGACTGCCTAGTTTCTAGACCACCTGTTGACAACTTGTAGGCTTGCAGTCTAATAGGATTTTGTTTCTTCCTGTGCTTTCCTCTGGAACTGCAGGTGCAAATGAAACTTTCCCACCACTTAACATAGGCTCCATGGAGGAATAGGAGGAAGAGAGCAGGAAAGGTCTGACTTCTCCCCTTATGAAAATAATAGCTGCCATTAAGTTCGTGACCATTACATGGTCATTTGCATGAGTTGTCCCCCCGATCCTAAAAGGAACAATAGCGGGTCTTATGCTGCGCACAGCGCTCCCCTGTCTGTGCTCTGTGCGCTAGACCCCAGTTTGCCAGCTTCGGGAAAGGGAGCTGGAGGTTAAAATACACAAACACACACAGACAGAGAGACAGTGACATGGGTCATCCTTGAATTCCCCAAGAATGCCCCCTCTATTGTGTTCAGGGGCAGATTATATACAGATAGCCACGCCCCAGCCAAACCCACCAGAAACCACTCTCCTGTCATCAGGAACTCCTGAAGGTCTCATGCTCAGAGCAGCTGTAGGCACTCAGATCAGGGGATTACAAGAAATTCAGGATTTGGGGTCTCACTGCTCCCAACGGGTGGACAGAATCCACACAGAAGTCAACCTTTTCTCATTCTCTCAGTGCTCACTCTTGGTCCAAGTCATATGCCTGACCGGGTCTCCCTGTTTTTACCCTAGCCCCTTCTCCATCCACCTCCTACCTTCCAGGCTACTGGACAGTCAGGCAGCTGCTTCTGCCTTTACTGCTGCGAGGAATGAACCATCCTGGGATCCCCAGGGGAGGCAGATAATTGAGTATGGACGAATACGGAGTTGTCATCCTAAAGATGGCAAGTGTTAAGATAGAGTCAAGAGTTGAATTTCTCTCATGTCTAAGAGAATAGGGTCCAGGAACAAGACGATGTCCTGGCCAAGCCTCTACCTTCCCAAGAACTCCCAGGTAGCATCTTTCATGAAGGAGAATCCTCAGATACATCCCATTATACATAGAATAAAGCCATATTGTAAACAAAGGCTGCTCGTTCGTTTCCCGGCCGCCCAGACCTGAATAGTCATACAGAAACTATATTGATTACAACACTGTTTGGCTTATTAACTCAGGCTTCTTATTAACTAACTCTTATATTCTGAATTAACCCATTTCTCTTTGTCTGGGCACCACCATGAGGCTGTTCTCGAGCATTTGTCTCCTTGGGCAGCTAAATGGAACCTCCCTGACTCTGCCTACCCTCTCTTTATATATCCCTTCCAGCCTGGCTATATTCTGCCCTGCCATAGGCTAAAGCAGCTTTATTCATTAACAAATAAA
This sequence comes from Microtus pennsylvanicus, assembly GCF_037038515.1. Taxonomy (NCBI): domain Eukaryota; kingdom Metazoa; phylum Chordata; class Mammalia; order Rodentia; family Cricetidae; genus Microtus; species Microtus pennsylvanicus. Next base: position 85,957,292 of record NC_134587.1, read on the forward strand.
AGCAACACATAAGCCGGGCGGTGGTGGCGCACGCCTTTAATCCCAGCACTCGGGAGGCAGAGGCAGGAGGATCTCTGTGAGTTCGAGACCAGCCTGGTCTACAGAGCTAGTTCCAGGACAGGCTCCAAAGCCACAGAGAAACCCTGTCTAGAAAAACCAAAAAAAAAAAAAGCAACACATATACAGAAGGCCATCCTACATCACCACATCCACGATGGCTCTGCACACAGTCAGCCCTGCTTTGGACTTTCTCACACACTTCCCTGGCTTCCTTCCCCTGCCGGACTCCCCTTCTTGTCCTTCAAGGTACCCAGCCTTCTTTTCTCCAAGAACGTTTTTTTTTTTTTGCCTTACTTGATTTCCTACGCAGCATCCCCACGAGTGAGCGTTCCAACACTGCCTCTTGAGTGTGATCCCCCGTCTTTTAAGACAACTTCTCAGACATCTGAAGCAGTGCACCTCAGCAGAAACACCTAATTTCTCTGCTCTGTTATCTTCACGACACTTTGTGAATTTGTCTTTCAGAATTTGACTAGTTTACATCTTGTTAACTGTTTTCTTGGCAGCTTGCTGGTCTCTCTTGCTTCCTGGTTCACCCCAGAACCTCAAAATGTACCCAATACCTGGGTATTAGCAAAAAATAAAATAAAATAATGAGAGCCTATGGTGATAGCTGTCTGTAAAGAGAATTTGACATTTTCAAAAGAATAAGAAAAGCTGTACGTGGATGGGTCAGATGATGTTAAGAAGTGTGGTCCATCTTGTTGATATAGCCACGTTTGACTCCTTCAGTATGAAGACAGGCACAGACATGCTCACGATAATATCCAGAATTTGCTTTAAAAAGTATTCCGCCTTGTGGGGAAAGACATGTGAAGCCAGAGCAGAATGGTTCTACAGTGACCGTACCGATGGGGCTGAAGAGAAACCAGTGACCCAAGAGGAGCGATGAACACGGGGAAGGCGAGAAGAAACGCATTTTAGAGAAGATAAAATACAACGAAGAATTCAAAGTGCTGGGGAAGAGCATGAAGCCCAGTGATGCCTGGGGTGGTGGTAGATTGAGGGAATGGGGACACAGAAAGATGACAGAGTCAAAAATCAGTAAAATCCCAACGCTATCCTACATGGCCTCCAGGAGCTGTATGGGTCAGTATTCTCGACGTGTGTAGTACAGTCCTGAGCAGACCTAACAACACCATGGCCCTTGAAGACCGTTCAAGACAGGCAATGAAAAGACTGTCTACCAGGCTGGCAGGGCTCAGCAAACTAGCACCTGGTTACCAAAGAGAGGGGTGGAGATTTTTTGCAACCAGTAGAGGGCAGTGTTAGGTCATGAATTTCTCAAGTCTTAGGCAGTCGCTTTCTCAGCTATGTTGAGCCTTTGGTTAGTAGCTGAGTCTAGTCCGCATCTCCTTTCAATCCTTCAAGCTTCCCTGGTCTGTCCACAGTCAAGCATGGATAGCAACGCCTCTTTATCTTCAGGGAAACTGGAGAGTGAATACCATGTTAAAAGCACACTGACCATCACCCCTCCTAGGTACCATTTGAAAGTACACCATGCTCCATAAGGAAGCCCTTTAATGGGGATATAGACATCAGTGTACACGTCACAATCCAAGGTTCTGTTACGCCAGGCATCTGCTAACCACCATTTAACCTTGCTAAGAAAGCATGATGATATCCATTTCTCAAATAAGCAATCTGTGCTGAGGGTGTAGGTCAGTAGTAGAATCATTGCTTGTGCAAGGTCCCAGGTTCCTCAGAATTTAAACAGAAAGAAAAGAAAAGCTCTGTCAGAGGGAAAAACCTAAAACCACTGAAGCTTCGTGGGTTGGGTGAGGTCCCAGGGTTAGTGAGTAACAGGGATGGGATTCTGCTTCGGTCTATTGGCTTCTAAAAGTTTTGTGATGTTCACGGGCTAGTCACAGGTCCCGAATTCCTGTTCTCAGACTTCCTTGGAAAACTTCAACATCAAAAACCACCACCACCACCACCCTCCAAACACGCACCGTCCCCTTTCAGTGGTATGGAGCCCTTGAACTGAAATTATCAATGCAACAAAAAGACACTTCTCACACCTGTCAAAGTGCTGAATTGCTTACTGAGGTTTGTCTTTCAACCCTCAGGCAAATTATCTTTCGGCACAGCATGCAGGAAACACAACACACCCATATTATTAAGCAGGCCCTGTATCTACTCCAAGCACATCTGTTTCTAATCTGATCACTGCTGATCACTGAGTGGGACATCTCAGCCGTGGCTGTCATGGGCTATGATGCTGACAGTAGCCACAGGGATGCTGTGAACTCCTGACTACACAGAAAGAGGCTGGTCTGGTACTGTGGGAGTCTCTGGCCTGAGACTGTGAGCCCAGGTAGGACAGCATTTTATCGGCTTCACGAAATCTAGCATCAACAAAGAAATTAATCGCACTGACAAAATTGGCTTTCTATTGGCTCATGAGATGGCTCAGTGGCTGAGACTGTCTGCTGCCAAACCCGTGACTTGAGTTCAGTCCCTGGAACTCAAGCGGTGGAAGGAGAGAACTGACTCCAGCAAGTTGGCCTCTGACTGCCAAATGTGCACCATGGCACTCTCTCTCTCTCTCTCACACACACACACACACACACACACACACACGCACGCACGCACGTACGCACGCATATAAGTATACACACAAACTCACACACGCATGCATGCATGCACACATGCGCACACACACATAAAATAATGCTTCAGTGAACTTTCTTTAAAAATATGTAAGGTACAACAATCTGGGTCATAATTAAAGTCCTGTATGCTTTTATTTATAACAATATCAGAGGCCAGATCATCCAGAGACTTGCTTTGAAGCTGCCAAGGCCAGGTTCCCTGCTGCAGCCTTCTGGATGAAATCAGCTCAATGAAATCAGCTCAAATTGGGGGGCAGAAGACGGAGGGGGCGTGGAGATAGGCTGCTTTTCCCTTTAGAGTGCTGAAAACCCTCAGAGTTCACAAGAAACTGATCAGTGTCTTTCCCAAATCATGCGAAATAGCTAGCCAAGACTGAGCACTGTTTCGGCTGCACCTACATGCAAGTTAGCAAAGGAAACAACAATCAGTCTCACAGGGTTATGGTAGAATGCTCCAACAACTATGGAGACACTAAGCGACAACAATTTTTATGTCCCCTAAAGTCCTCGCCTCCAAGGGGATGGTATTAGTAGGTAGAGACTTGGGGTGGGGGGTAAAGAGGTGAGGAACGCAAAGCCTTCGGATACGATCAGAAGAGAGACCCTCCCCGTCCTTTCCTCTCTGTGAGGAAACCCAGAGTCTGCTGCCTTGCATCTTGGATTTCTCAGCCTCCGTAGCTGTGAGAAACGGCATTTCTGCTGTTTAATAGACAACAAACAAGACTTTTCCTTCACTTGCTTTTCTCTATAAAAGGGGAGAGGGTTTGATTGATTGGTTGGCTCACAATACTTGATTGAAGTCATTGTTAGTTCACACCCCTGAAAGAGTTGGATTTAGTTTATCCATGGCTAGCACTGAGGGTTACTCGGGTGACGATTTGGAATCTGATCATCCTCTTTAGGGATCACCCGTGGACCAATTAAAAGCTTGACTGGAGAACGTGGCTTGGATCCAAGACCTAACTCTGCCTTGTTCTTCACTAATTAAATCCCCCGTCCTTACTACTGACTCCTGCCCTAGGCTAGACAGCTGGAGAACTCCCCAGAACTCAGGGTCTCTTGTCCTGGGGAAGAAAGGGAATGGAAGGGGGGTTGGGTTCCACCTCCTGCAGCCAGACAGTATCAGAGGGACTGGAGTCTGGTGTCTGTGAGTCCCAAGTCACCATCTCCACAAATCTGAAGAAACTGATGGCCCTGGGGAAAAGAGAGTTGGAGAGAGGAAACTGGAACTGTTGCCACAGGGGAGGGCAGTGGTGGGGCTTCAGTATTGGCTAAGTTCCGTCTATGGATGGAGAGGTGATCAAAATGAGAACTATTTCTCCTTCCAGACCCCTTACCTTTTTTTTTTTTTTGCTTGGTTTGTTGTTGTTGTTGCTGTTGTTTAGAGACAGGGTTTCTCTGGGTAGCTTTGGAGCGTGCCCTGGAACTCACTCTGTAGCCCAGGCTGGCCTTGAACTCACTCACAGAGCTGCCTGCCTCGCCTCCTGAGTGCTGGGATTAAAGGTCTGTGCCACCACCACCTGGCAAAAAAAAATCCTTTTTCTCTTGTAATGCACTCAGCCACTTTCTGAGTTTGCACAGAGATCACAGTGGATTTTATTGGCTGGAAACTTGTTTATTTATTTATGGTTATTTTTCCTCTCACCCAATACATCTCTACTACAGTTTCTCTTCTTCCCTCTACCTCTACATTACCCCCCCCCCCATACTCTATTTCTCTTTAGAAAAGAGCAGGCCACCAGGGCTATCGACCTATCACAGCATAACAAGATACAAGATTAGGCAGAAACCCTCATATCAAAGCTGGGTGAGGCGACCCAGTAGGAAGAAAGGGGTCCCAAGGACAGGCAAAAGAGTCAGACATCCTCACTCCCACTGTCAGGAGTCCCACAGGTAACGCTAACAATCATAACATATCTGTAGATGACCTAGTGCTTAGTCATATAGACTCCATGTTTGCCGCTTAGTCTCTATGAACCCTACTTAGTGATTCTGTGGGCTGTGTTCTCCTGGTGTCCCTGACCTCTCCTCTCCAGTTCCTACAATCCCCCCAGACTTCTTTTAGCCTGCCCATCCCTGTGCTGAGGCGTGAACCCAGGACTTTATCACTGAGCTACATCTCCAGGACTCCATTGAGCTTCGATAAAAACAAACTTTCCAAAGTTCAAAGCAGAAGTCCAAAACTTTCCGTTTTCTCCCTGTGCAAGAAAACAATTCATTTTATCCGATATTTTCACTGCCAGGGAATTGCTCGATGCAACTAGACCTACAGTATCATAAAACACTGCTTCCCCCACCACCTTTTGTCTGGTGACCTCAAATCTACGGGCGTGAATGTCTCCGGTGAAAAATCTCCTTTAACATTTGGGTGTTTTTATTTTTTTTACTGCAGTCCTCACACTTCACTTTATAATCAAAGCCTGCTATCTCCTGCTATCTTGGACTTGCAAAACGTGTGACTTTCTCTAATCCTGACCCCGTCTGGCACCCACATCAGTAGTCACTTTTAAAGAAGTGCCAACTGTGAGCTTCCTATTTCAACTTAATCTTGCATGTTCGATGTGAAACTGCCTTTACCACACTGCACCCTAAGTTAAGAAAAACAGGATCTACTTCCCAGCAGGGAGATGTGCCAAGCAAATTTCAATTTGTAAGTTGAGTGCTTGGAGCCATGCGTGGTTCATTCTTTTACATGTCTTGGCTGGGAGGAAGTTAATTTGAAAAGTTCACTAACCTAAACAGAGTCTCACTTAATCCTTAGCCTCCCAAAGGCTCAAGGATATGTGCTACGAGGGCTCTAATGTGTAGAGATCTGACTGATGTCACATATCCTTAAGCTGCTTGGCTCGGAACGGGATATATAAAGATATTTCTTGGCGCCATGTCAGTTGAAGGGAATATGTATATGACCAGTGTCTAAAACGCATTAACCTGAGACCCTGGATTTCGGAACTTTGGGAGCCTTTCTCTGCACAGCTGTACTCTTTCCAGAGGGAGAGGAAATCTGAGATCATTTGTCCGCCAGCATCCCACACTTAAGAGGTACTTACAAGGCTGCTGTAGGGGGCGGGATACTTGGTTGTGGGAGATGACAGTCCGTCTGGTATTCTGGAGGTCTGCGCATCTCCATGTGAATAGCTTGGTGTCTGAGACAACTGCTGTACCAAAGCCTGGGATACAGGGCTGGGCATAGGTTTTGGTGCTGGCCAACATATGGATGTTGAGTGAGAGATTCATCTTTACCCCAACACTCTGCCCCCTCACTAGCTGTGTTGCCCCAACCCCAACACTCAGCCACCACCAGCCTTCAGTTTTCCTACCTGCAGATCAAATGTCAGAACTGTCTCTGTGTCTGAGAGCTATGCTAGACGCCACAAGGAAGAAAAGCATCTAACGGGACACATTCAAGGTGGCCAAGGACTGGTCATTGCGGCTCTTTTTTTTTTTTTTTGGTTTTTCGAGACAGGGTTTCTCTGTGGCTTTGGAGCCTGTCCTGGAACTAGCTCTGTAGACCAGCAGGTTGGTCTCGAACTCACAGAGATTCGCCTGCCTCTGCCTCTCGAGTGCTGGGATTAAAGGCATGCGCCACCATCGCCCAGCATTGAGGCTCTTTTTAAACTACCCAACAAACAACTGTTAAGCCCCATTTCCCACTCTCACCCCGCTCCTGCACCCCACCTTCGCTCTTTTTATAAACTTCACACCAACAGGGTTTCACTCCAGCCTCTGATCCTGAGATGCCCCAGGGAAATGACTTGTCTTGCGGACTCCAAAGCCGGTCCTCACACTCTAGCCTGGTTGGTTCTCTTGAATTCATCCATGGCTTGAGGGTGGCAGTTTCACAGAATACCTAAAAGTGGCCACGAAAACTATCCCGCTCTGTGCTCAAAGACCTTCAGTGGGGGCCTGTCATAATCCCAGACAGGATTGAACCTTATGCATAATATGCTACTTCCTGCATACAGACTATAAGAAAATATGGTTTATAAACTAGGCACAGGAAGAGGCTAACAAATATAACTAGCAAGAAAGAGCAACTGTCCCAATCTGTTGTCGTAAAAGTTCTGTTGCTGAGCTCGCTCGTGCTGGCTCCAGCGCTCCGTCTCTCGCCCTTTCTCACGGCTGTACTCAAGGATCCACGGATCTGTTGGGAGCCGTTCTGAGTTTGCGCTGTACTCATGGTTCCACACATCTCCAGGAAGCCGTTCTGAGTTTGCGCCGTACTCATGGTTCCACGGATCTCTAGGGAGCCATTCTGAGTTTGCACTGGGGCGTATGATGAACTCTCACACCCACACGTTCCCTCCCACTGGTGACCTGAGACATCCCTTCCTTCAGTGTTTCCTTGCTGTATACACTACCTTCTTATTAGTTACTTCGTAGCCATGTTGTTACTTCCTCAGTGTTGGGGTGCTTGTGTTCGAGTAACCCCTAGAATGGTGTGTGGCTTAAAATTTACGGATTTCTTATTTTTAGAATATTCCCTGTGTCTAGGCTGCAGCTGATGTTGAGTAACTGAAACTGAGCAAAGCAAAAGCTAGCACAAAGGAGGGCAACTCTATTGAGTCCTAACTCACACCCAGTGGATCAAATGTTAGGCATCCTAAAGAGGGGGGCACACCTGAGGCCCCTCCCATTTCTGTCTGAGACGTGCCCAGCAGTGCTCTAAAAAACTCACATGTCTGCTTTCAGGGGACACACAGTCCATGCGGCCTCTGGTATTTACTTAAGGACATCTGTTAAAGCTACCAATGGAAATTTCTTTTAAAAAGCCTTTGGATTCTACTTGTCCGCGTGTGTGGTGCTTCATCCTCTGTAGCAGGCCTATAGCCTAAGGAAGGGGTTTTGAGAGAGACGCCATGGATCCTCTGCCTATGACAGACGCTGGTTAGAATCTTTGCTGGTAAGCCATTGCCACGTGGCCATACACAGGCTCTTTAGCCCTCAGAGACAGAGGTGATGATCCCTGCGTGTTTCACCATCGACTACTCTAGTCCTCCCCACTGAATAGCCCCCACATTAAACGGCATTATTTGTTTACTGCCAGGATCTTGAAGGAGCCCAGCTTTAGATCTGCTCAGTGGGCTGGGCCAGCACAGCCTTGAGAGTACTGCTCTTTCCAAAGCAAGCGAGCCACATTCTTATTTCATCAGAAACTGTGATTAAAAAAAAAATAAAGCAAGCATCTTAATTTTGTCCTAAGAAATAACCAGGCTCTCACCTCTTCATCCCTTTCTACGCACCACCATCTTTGAGTGGAGTGCGGGAGAAACCTCACATACCTCAAGTCCCAGCTCCTCGGAGAAGCCCTCTGTGATTCTTCCAGACGACTAGGCTATATGTTCACAGGCCTCATGTGTGCTTCTTTGGGCTGCTCCTTAGTCCTGCTGTGACTATAGACAGGACGAAGTAAAAAGATGTTCTCCATAGCAACCAGTGAGGTGATCAGAGAAAAAAAAATGGGGCAGGCAATTATGCATGACTTTTTGATAAGCAATAAGAAATTCTTAGGAAATCCCACATAATGTTTGGAAAATATTTGGACACTTTTGTTATGGATGATTGAGGTGAGAAGGGCCAGCCTTGGTAGTATAAGAAAGCAGGCTGAGCAAGCGATGGGGAGCAAGCCAGTAAGCAGCACCCCTCCATAGCCTCTGCTTCAGTTCCTGCCTCCTGGTTCCCGCCTTTAGTTCCTGTCATGGCTTCTCAGCGGCAGATAGTGATCTAGAAGTCGTATGATGAGACATACATTTTCCTCCCCTAATTTGCTTTGGGCCAATGTTTTTGCCACAACTGAGAAGCAAGAGAGAACGGGCAGTGGGTTTCCCCCAAAATCACAGAGCAGTATTCTTGCTCAAATTGGACTACACAAGAGGGAAACCTAAAGCCTCCTGTGGTTGAACAGAAGGTTCAGAGGAGGAGGAGCCCAGTTAAAGTTCAGTCAAGAGAAAGTTCTTGCGACCACCAGTGACAGACACAGTGCCCAGAGCCTCTATTTTTCTGTACCACGTGAAAGCTGTAGAATTCTGCACTGGTAGTAAAATGGAATTTGGTGCAGGGCTAGAAAGTCTCTGGTGATGCCATGGCACCAGAACCCATTAAGTAAGACTTTGCATAATTGCTGGGAAATATTGAGAACTGTGCTGTAGAAAGTTTCTCCTAAACGCTTTGAATAAATGTTCCAGATAGCCAAGCCATAGCACGGCTCTGTGGAAAACACAGAACGGAGAGAACTCAAGCTCCGCAGATGTGTAAAAATAGATATGGGTCAGGCAGGAATATGGAGATGAGCTCTCCGTAGGCTGTGAAGCTGGTACACTGTGTTTTGTTTTGTTCTGTTTTCTCAGCTACTTCTTTCACCCCCGGCAATAAAATCGCAAGAATGAGTTGCAAGAGAGAGAGAGAGAGGCTAGGTAAAAAAAAAAAATTCTGCTGGAGTCAGGGCTCAGGATGCTCCAAGTGCCCACTCCCAGGCAGGCTGTGCTGGTGGGAGCACAGGGGAGAAGAAAGGGCAGATGGGTTAAGAGCATCCAGCCACCTGCCGATCAGTCTTTGAACAAGGGTAGTACACCAAAAAAACAAAACAAAACGAAACAAAAACAAAACGAAACAAAAACAAAAACACAACGTCGGAATGTGCGTCTGAGGTAATTCTTTGTGAAATGGCTAATGGTCACCCAGAAAGGCTTTCGGAGTCTCTCTCTCTCTCTCTCTCTTCCTTCTTTCCTCCCTGTTTCCCCCTTTCCAATCCAGACCCAACAGCTTTACCATGTACAGAAGTTTCTCCTAATTTTTCAGCTAGACAGTAGAGAGCAAAGACAGGTCGGAGGGTTTTGACTCCGAATTCTGCGCACTGGGGACAGAGGTTAAGGAAGCAGGCACTGCCCTGTGACCTGGAATTCGGCAGTTGTTTAAACTACTTTAGAAGTTACTTTTGATCCTTTCGTGCTTCTTGGCACTGAACCTCTTCTGTAAACTGCCTTCACAGTGACTGTTATCATGGCTGCCTTACGGAGCCGTGAGCAAACAGCCTCAAGAAGATGGAGGTGTCTGACGTCACTGTTTTGAAGGAAGAAGTCATAAGTGCTTTTGCTGGGGGGGGTGCGGGGGGGGGGCAGCTCCTTAACGTGCTTCAACTTTCCTGTACTGAAAGTTTTGAATCAAGAAGAAAGATGTCTCTTCTCAGCAACAGGGACATTGCTGATGGTCATGGTTCTGAAGGGAAGTTGCAGTCTGGTCCACTTCCTGGCTTCCTAGGTCTCTGGAAGCCAGCCTCATTTCCTCAAAGACCTTCTGCTGGGTATTAAATTAAAAACCACTGAGACCAGGCTTCCCATTTGACCCTCTATGCTTATATATAGTAGATAGTAGATAGGAGTGTGTGTGTGTGTGTGTGTGCGTGTGTGCGTGTGTGCGTGTGTGCATGTGTGTGTTCAATTAGTGTGAGTTTAGACCTCCATGGAGAGTCAACTAAGACTGGCATAGTTGAGGAAGGACCAAATCCCTCACCCCTGCATCAAGGCTGGGCGAGGTATTCCACCATAGAGAATGGTTTCCGAAAAGCCAGTTCATGCACCAGGGATAAATCCTGGTCCCACTGCCAGGGGACTCACAAGCAGACCAAGCCACACAATTGTCACCCACATTAAGAGGTCCTAGTTCTGTCCCGTGCAGGCTCCCCAGCTGTCAGTCCAGAGTCTGGGAGCTCCCAATAGTTCAGGTCGGCTGGCTCTGTGGGTTTCCCCATCAGGATCATGACGCCACCTTCTTGCTCATAAGATCCCTCCTCCCTCTCTTCAACTGGACTCCAGGAGCTTGACCTAGGGCTTGGCTGTGGATCTCTGCATTTGCTCCTACCAGTTACTGGATGAAGGTTCTATGATGACAATTACCATAGTCATCAATCTGATTATAGAAGAAGGCTGATTCGGGAACCCTCTCCACTATTGCTAGGAGTCTTAGCTGGATACTCAGTCATACCACAAGGACATGTGCTCAACTAGGTTCATAGCAGATTTATTCATAATAGCCAGAACCTGGAAACAACCTACATGCCCCTCAACCAAAGAATGGATAAAGAAAATGTGGTACATTTGCACAATCAAGTACTACTCAGGGGTTATAAAACAATGACATCACAAAATTTGCAGGCAAATGGATGGAACTAGAAAAAAAAATACTGAGTGAGGTAACCCAGATCCAAAAAGACAAACATGGTATGTATTCACTCATAAGGAATATTAGATGTAAAGCAAAGAATAACCAGGCTGCACTCCACAGCCTCAGAGAAGCTAGGTAAGAAGGAAAATCCTAAGAGGGACATGCATGGATCTCCCTGGGAAGGGGAAATACATGGAATCTCCTGGGTAAACTGGAAGAAAGAAGGAGAGGGAATCGGAGATGGCTGATTTGGGGGAGGGGCGGAGAAGTGAAAATGATATTTTGATAGAGCGGCTCATTGCAGGGTTAGGGAGAAACCCGGTGCTAGGGCCTTACATTTAAAGTATGGTTTGTGCAGTGTCTGTCTTTCTATGATGAGAGACAAGGCTTCCCCTTTTTATAAATGTTGGCATTCAGCTTTTCAAAATTGTACTTGGTAGTTCCTCTTTGTTTTTGTTTTAAAATCGAGTCGGGCAAGGGGCGGGGAGGCTAGAAGAAACAACAAGAGCAAGCAAACAGAAAGGACTGCTCTGATTGCGCTTGCTTGTGGAGCTTGTTCAAGTGTGTTTCGTCCCGGTGCCAAACAACACTCGCTCAGATTGCAGCGATTTCTGGTGCCCTTGCCAATGTTTGTGTTATTTTTAACTTTAAAGATGGAACAGATTGCTCTAAAATAAATTATTTAATCTAATGTTTCAAAGAGTCCCAGTACTTGTGGCTTTCACTTCTGGCTTCTCTGGGGTGGAGCTCTGTCCATCATTGCCAGCCCGTGTTTTGGTACCTCACTCCACGTGGAGGGTGTTTTCTTGCTTTCTTTTCTTTTCTTTTCTTTTTTTTTTAACTGGAGTCTGTTTTGCACTATTTAGTCCCAAATGTTATCAGGTGGGTCATAGTTTATCACTGAAGCAATACCTCATCTTTTCCAAGAAAGGAGAGAATCATGTTCCTAGCAGCTCAATCCCTGATCTTGTAGGAGGAGAATTGAAGGGATGCTGAACTGTCTCTGGGGTGAAAAGCTAAGCCACCTGTCACAAGAATCCACTCTTCCCAGGCTGATTCATATGTAGACCTCAGGCTATGAATAGATAGATATATGTGCGCGTGCGTGCATGCATGCATGAGTGTGTGCGTGAGTGTGTGTGTGTGTGTGTGTGTGTGTGTGTGTGTGTGTGCGTGCACACCACTCACACAGAAGCCAGAGGATCAGAGGTCAGAGGATAACTTGAATCAGTTCTTTCCTTCCACTATGTAGGTTCTGGGAATAGAACTCAGGTTGTCAAGCTTGGTGGTAAGCTCTTTTGCATACTAAGCCATCTCACCAGCCCCCTCAATGTAACTTAAAACAGACTGGTTGGAAAGGCCCAGCTTTGAGCAAAGCCATCCCTCAATCAGCTAGTGGATGTCTGCCTTATTTTTGAGACAGGGTCTCATTACACCTCTCTGGCCTCTAACCCGTTGGTGACTCTTTTGTTTGTCCTCTTGGCACCGTCTATGAAAAAGAAGTCTCCATAGTGACAACAGAAAGGGACAAGTTGTGGTACTTTCTCTCTTTCCTAAGTGAGGATGAAAAGTTCCTGCAGTCGGATTGAGCAAAGATTTAAAGCAAAGAATGCAGTGACCCCATGCCTCCTCCTGCCCGCAGGCCGCCATTGTGAGGTCCACCAGATGACCGGGAACTACATGTGGGATCCCAGTACCAACAAATCCTTCGACATCGGGGTCAACCGAGACAGCCTGATGCCCCTCTGGTGGAATGGGTCAGAACCCTTGTGGATCACGCTGATGAAGGCCAGGAGGAAGGTCTACATGTACTACTGGCCAGGTGAGTGTGCTGGCCTCCAGACCCCTCCCCTCTCCCAAACCGCAAGCACCATGGAGTCTGCCCAGGAGAACAAGGCAGAGTCCTTCAAAGACCACGCCCTAGTTGAAAAGCGGGAGTCTTACTTAAGAACTATGTTCCAGGGGCACATTAAAATTTTTTAAATTAACTTAAATTTTTCTTAAAGGTATATATTTCATATTGAATGAATTCCCTCCCCACCCCTTTACCCCTCCCCTCTCACACGAATCCCCTTTGTGCACCTAGTTTCACTCCCGCTGTTATTTACTGTATACACACGTGATTTCATGTGACTATAGAAACCAGGGACCACAAAGGAGAGAAAGGACGTGGTCTTTGTCTCTCTGAGGCTGCCTTACTGTGCTGAGTACGTTGTCTCCTGTTGCATCCGTTTGACCAGAGATGACAGAAAAGCCAGCCTGAGTATAATTTCTGCCGTTGCTGCACGCCGAGCCTGTGCGACCTAGACTGGTTCTCTAACTCAGCTGCTGTGAGCCAACGTGCAAGAGCTTCTGCAGTAAGACTTAGAAGCCTTTGAAAGACCACTCAGGGAAGCAGCTCTGTCATACGGCAGTTCTAGTCCGAGCTTGTGGAGAGGCCCCCATACTTATTTCCGTGGGGGGCTGGACTAGCTTACATCCTACCAACAGGGCCCAAGGGTTCCCTTCTATCCACATCCACGCTAGCATTGCGGCTGTTGTTTTCTTAGCGACTGCTATTCTGACTGGGATATGATGGAATCTGTGTATTTTTTATTTATATTTCTATGATAGCCAATGAGGCTGATATTTTTTCATGTATTTGTGTTTCTTCTTTTGTGAGCTCTCCATTTCACAACCCCGTTTATTAGCTGGCTTGCTTACTTTCTTGTTGCTTTATTTGTTTGAGTTCTTTGTGTATTCTGGATAGTGATCCTCTCCCAGCTGCAGACTGTCTATGGGCAGGCCTTAAAGACCCCATTCCTGAGCTCTGTGACATGAACAACTACAATGCCATTCCCTGCTCCCCTGGCTCCAGTGTCACGTGCTCGAATTTCATGTGCAGCGTTTTCGTATGGAGGAGAAATCATTTTTGGCTTGCTCATTGACTTTTACAAAGGAGTGGAGTACCCTTTCTATACACTTTTTAGAAGGAATGTTTTATTTGTTCTTTGAGAAGTTCATCCGATAGATTTTGAATTTCTATGCCCTTTCAACTTCCCTCACAGCACTGGGAATGATAAACAAAGCCCTCACAACTGCTTGGTAATGAGTTACAGGACGCCTCTCACGGTGGACTCCTTTGTACACCTAGATAACTGGGAAGCAAAGCTCTTTTATTGTAATGAAGTTAAGTAACCTGTCTTGGCTCCTGTGAAAGCCAGTGGATACTGTCAGCCTGTCCATTGGATATCTTTCATTAAGAGTGAGGAGATTTGGCTGGGCAGTGGTGGCGCACACCTTTAATCTTAGCATTCGGAAGGCAGAGGCAGGCGGATCTCTGTGAGTTCAAGGCCAGCCTGGTCTACAAGAGCTAGTTCCAGAACAGGCTCCAAAGCTACAGAGAAACCCTGTCTCGAAAACAAACAAACAAACAAAACGAAAAAGAATGGGGAGATTTAGGAGGAGCCAAAGGCATTTCCATCAACTGGAAGACCTGAATTCAATCTTCAATCTTCAGAACCCACATGTTGGAAGGAGAGAACAGACTCCAGCGTGTTGTCTATACACACACACACACACACAATACAGGTAAAACCATGAGGGAATTCAATATTGACAAATTTGGGTTCATTCTGTCCTCAGGTGATGTGCACTTATCCTTGTGAAGCCAGTTATTGGTAAAAGCCTAGAAGAAACGAAGGAATAAACGAACAGTAGCCTGGTGTGAGGCAGAGAAAAACAATAGAGATCTCACTGGCTTGGGCTGTGGGGGAGGGAGGGAAGGAACAGCTGAGGGAATTGCGAAAGCCCAGGGGATTATGGGAGAGCGTGGCTGACAGGTGTGGGGGAGAGCGGAGGGAAGAGTGAGCCATCCAAAGCCGAGCCACAGATGGCGTGCACTGAGGGTGTGGGCTTTGTACAGGAGTTCGGAGGATGCTGTCTGGAGGTGGCCACGTGGAGAGCTGCTCAGGGTTCTCTGTGGATCTCAAAGGGTGGCAGGACATAGACAGATGGAGCCTGCAGAAGGCAGCCCCACTGCCAAGCTGTGCAGGAACCCTGGTCACAAAGCAGGGACAAGCATCCACAGGTAGGCTCGCAAAGGCCAGCACATAGCAGTGTTAAGTCCAACTTAGCCAGAAGAGCTAACTGGCTTATTTTACCAACAGGGGTAAGTTCAGAGTTGCACAAGGGATTTTGTTCATCAACCATCAGTCACCTAGACTGATGGGATGTTTTGGGTCAGGGGGAGGAGAATCAGTTGTTTGACATCACAGTGACCAAATATATCTGACAGAAATTCCGTAAGAGAACAACGGCTTATTTATTTTCACTTCTGGTTTTAAAGATTGATGTCTACAGTCATTGGCATAATGCATTTGAATAGAATACTGTGGTTCATGGAACCTGTGGCAGAGAACAACCCTTCACATCACAGTGGACCAGGGACAGACGGCAAGACTGGACCCTGAGACCAGACTGTAACTGTCAAAGGCCTACTTACTCCTAGTGACCGACTACTGTCAGCTAGGTCCTATATCCTAAGAGTTCCTCAGCATCCCCAAAAAGTGCCGTGGGAACAAACATTAAAAGCATGAATCTATGGGGACCATAATGGCTCAACCCATAACATACAAGTTTAGGGGTATGCCTTTATCTGAAATAGAGACCCAACTGTGGCCATAAAGTTGGATGCTAGACTGAGGAAGTGCAGGTCAATCTAGACTTGTATAAGGGTCCAGTTCTGATTTAAGCCCGTAATGGCAAGGTCTGAAACAGAAAGAAGACTTTGCTGCACATTGAGGTTACTTTTAGAAACATTATTATCAATGAATGCAAGAGATTGCATGTGCAGGCACAGGAGGATATGACTGCTGCCTGGTCACTGGCCTAAGGACCACCGAGATGAATACTGACACAATACAGCGTAGCCACCTTTCATGGTATTTTAAGGTTTTGAAAAGCACCATCTATATAGTTGGCATCCCCCCCAACACACACACACCAACATCCACATGCCTTGTTTGCACGCAGCTCTGCCAATGGTGTTAGGTATAGCCATAGAAGCCAGTGTCATGGCAAGGTGGGGGGAAGTCCGAAGAGGAGCAGTGATTATATTCCAAAGCTCCTACTGTGGTCCTACAGAGCATCGTTTTGCTTCATTCGAGAGAATCTTAATTTATGTATAATCGCTGAATATATGATGAATCTCAAAGGCAAAATCCCTGTACGATATCTTATTGCTTCCCAAGAGCAGCTCTCTATGGATAAGAAGGAGCCCTAGTTCAGCAGCTAACAGACATAGTAAAACTGCCTGGTTAGCAGTTACAGAGCTAACAATGAGAAGAGAAGAGGCTAAAACGAGGCTTCCTCAGTGACCTACATGGAAGTTAGCCAAAGATCTGGACTGAAGTCTTCACATTAATTAGATGAAAAGTATGTTGTTTCTTACTCTGTCTAGTCCTTCACAACTGAATGCCTTACGGAGGTTTTTCTGAGCGTAGGCTGCCTAGCCCAGGCTGCAATGCCCCAGTTCCCATCCTTCCTGCCAAAAAGTGCTGAGGGAGTCACGGTCACTGTGGTCCATTCTCCCCTCCCTGGTGCCTTCCAGCATCAGATAACGACCTAACAAGTGCTCATTTGTCTCTACAAGATTAAGTGAAATGCCATGTGTGTCTTCTAAACATGCCTGGATTTTATTTGTCTTCTTGTATCTCCTGTTTCCTTTTCCACTCCTGAAGGGACATTGCACAGACTTCTCGGTGAGGCCTGGACAATCTTGGTTGCTTCAGTGAGCTGTGTTATGACACTTTGAGTCTTGCCTTTAAGTCAATATTTAGAAGCATAACTTAAAAATGGCAGTAGTTCAAGTCTTTCTGTCAGGTAGATAAAGCAACAGGGTGAAAAACTGAGCAAAGGGGAAGAGGCCTCCCTCCGTCAGCCCAAGTCTTAAGACATTTAAGATTTGTCAACAGAGCCTTTAAAGCCCTGCCCGCTGGTCCCATTGAGCTAGACAGAGGAAAGATGCTCAGGAAATAATTCCAGGCTGAAATAAGCCAGGCACCGGGATCCCCTGGTGCTTTCGAAAGGGTTATAACTAATTACATGTTGATCACAAACTTTGCTTTTTGATCTCAAGGAAATTTTATTTTGAAAGACCAAAAGAACCTTCAATTGATAAAAGGTATAGATGGCTGTCTCGAGGAAGAAGTCAGGGAACTGGGTCAGGTGATCAGATTATACATGGGAAGAACATTTGAGCTCCTTGTATCTCACGGTGGCAGCAGATTGTAAGTTTATTCTTTAGTTATCTAGTAAGTGTTGGCATTGCAGTTCTGTGTCCTTTTGCTATGGATTTTGCTGCTAATTTTCAACAGCCTGCTGTCAGGAAGACGGGAACAAAACCACCCATTTACCTTAGGATGATGTTGGGGGTACCTCGGCTCAATGCCACTGCCTCTTCCTGTTCCATACAGGTATTTAGACCTGTATGCTACTTTCTATGTATGAGAACACACATGGTTACTAGCCCTCTCTCCCTCCCTTTCTAGATAAGGGCTGTAGGTGGCTCTCTACTTAGCTCATATCCAGTTTAGACAGTTATCACCATAGTGATTTCATTTGAATTAGCAAAAAGAACATGTTCGAAATTGGTCAAGAGTTATGGATCATTTACAGTACCTTCCTGTATCTGGCCATGATGCAACCTCGACACCCTTCTGTCAAGTTGACCTTCGATGCATATCACTAGGTAAAATAAGAAGCATCCATCACGAAAAAGTGTGAGCCAACATAATAGCTCCATCATTTCCTGTGTGCACATGATGCTAAACATCTAGATAAAGATTGCAATTATTTTTCAGCCAGATATTTGATGTGCAAATAAAACAATCTGCATAGTCATTAAACTTCCCAATACTGTCACCAGTTTGGCGTTAGTTTTATACATATGTTATATTTTATATGTATAAGGACATATGTTAAATTATAGAATCTATATATTCTCTGTGTTATATCTATTCTACATAATATTTATATTAGGATATTAACTCTATATGTAGAACAGAGGAACACTTGGGGCTCATGGAAGGGTCATGTGGTAAGGCTAAAAGCAAGACAAATAAGGCCACACTGTATTTGTGCAACATAAAGAGTAAATAAAGATGGTGGTGGCGCACGCCTTTAATCCCAGCACTATGGAGGCAGAGGCAGGAGGATCTCTGTGAGTTTGAGGCCAGCCTGGTCTACAAGAGCTAGTTCCAGGACAGCCTCCAAAGCTACAGAGAAACCCTGTTTCGAAAAAAACAAACAAAACAAGAGTAAATAAGGTCACAACTGCTCATCTAATCAAGGCATAAGTTGGTATGAAACTAGAAATGTTCAGACTTTCAAGAATCTTATGACATATAAAGAGATTTGGGCTCAAGGAACAGTAACAACACTTTCAATAGCAGAAACAAGGCCCCGAGTCTTGGCAGCTCAATCAAGTAGAAATTTCTTTTTCTTTTTCAATCTACAAAGTCCAAAATGGGATGTGTGCTCACAGTCCGTTCTCTTCAGACATGGAGGCACTGATGCAGACATCACCCAGGCTCCTCCCGCCTTGTCCCTTCCCCGTCACCCACACAGGACTTTCAAGCTCACACTTAGGAATGAGCACAAGCATCCCATGTGGAAGTTCCTGTGACTGGGACGCGATTTGTTTCATTTCTGCTCTTGTCCAGTTGGCTAGAACTTTATCACCTGGCCACATCAACTTCCAGGAAGCTGAGAAATCTGTTTGTCTGGGCCAAAGAGGACACATGTTTGGCAAGAGGCTCACAGTCTTGGGCACCATAGGGAGCTTACTGGAATGTATTACCATACACATAAGTATAATATGTAAATTAATTATCAAATGCTACAAAGAGAACTGTTCTGTTTATGGATAGAAAACAGTAATATACTTTTATATAAAAGAGATGTAGAAATATATAGAGAGAAACTATACATATGAGAAACACATATATATTAAAAGGATATGGATATATGTGTATACATGAAATATATATACATATATGGAAATATACATATAATACACAAATATATACATGTGTATATGTATGTATATGTGTATTATACACACATGAAAAGCAACAGTTGCCATCAGGTGAAATTACGAAGGTTCATATGTTTTTTTTTTTACTTGTCAATATTTTCTTTTAGAAATAATGTTTTGAGTTTATATTTAAAAAGCTATTACAGTTGTTCCAACTAATTTCTACATATCCTAAACATTTTTCAACATCCTTAGTCACCCTCAGGAACATGTCCATTTACACTGTATTGGGAACTATATAGATGACGGCAGGCACGCAGGAAGGTGAATATAGGTTAAAGGTGAGGAACTCACCATTTTTTGCTAGGGACCTAAGCAAGAATTGTGCTATCCTGTACCAGGCCTTTTCTTGTGGCTCGCCAACCAGCTCCCAAATCACGACACAGAAACTCATTATTAGTTTCCAATGCTTGGCCTAGCTTAGGTGTATTTCTGCTAGCTCTTATACCTTAACCTGTTTCTCTTCATCTCTGCTTTGTCTCAGGGCTTATTGCCTTTCTTACTTCTGTGTATCTTATTTCGTTGCTTTTCCATGTCTGCCTGGCTTCTTGTGCTGGGTGTGCCCCTTGTTCTCTCCTCTCACTCTTCTCTTTTGAGTCTAGAGTTCTCCTCCTGTTTATTTTCTCTGCATGCCAGCCCCACCTATCCTTTCTCTGCCTAGCGATTGGCTGTTCAGCTTTTTATCAGACCAATCAAGTGCCTTAGGCAGGCAAGGTGAAACAAATACAGCACATCTTTCCATAATTAAATACACAGTCTTATATCAGTAAACAAATGCAGCATAACACACCATTATGCAGTTAAAGTAATATTCTACAGCAAAAACAAATGTAGCAATCTTTGCCTGGTTAAAATAATATTCTACAGCACTATCCTAAAGGGAACTGGAACTTACCTCCTGTGGAAACCAGGGGATAATTGTATATGAAGCTGATCTGATCTAATTTGCATATTGATCAAATTATTTTCAGTCAAATTGTTTTTCTCTACATTGATTTCAATTAAACTATATATCACTCTGTATATTCTC
This sequence comes from Microtus pennsylvanicus, assembly GCF_037038515.1. NCBI lineage: Eukaryota > Metazoa > Chordata > Mammalia > Rodentia > Cricetidae > Microtus > Microtus pennsylvanicus. The sequence goes on from NC_134587.1 coordinate 85,977,234, forward strand.
AAGTGATTCACTTGGCCTCTAGGGACCTAAAGAGAGGAATGCCTCCACACACTGGAGGGCATCTACCAAAGGTCTTGCATCTGTATTCACTACCCTCAGTTGTCACACTTATGCCTTAGGGGCTTGCATGTTGGCAATTCAGGGGAGAGCTTGGAGTGATTTGGTAAACACATATCTCGAAAAGGAAATCTGGAATCTCTTGGGTATAGTATTCATTAATGTACTCGTCCCATGGCTGCTTTCTTAAGTGATCTGCGTTCCCAATGCATGGAATACAGACTGACTGTGGTATAGCCCTGCCACCGAGCAGCTTGGAGTCTGATAATATCACCAGGCATGCAAAAAGTACCCACTCCACAGCATGGCCCACCCAGGGCAGACCAACCACAGAGCTGCTGTACATCCCTGAAGCCTTGTATGACCACCTTTGTTTGAAATGAACTGATATGCCTCAACAGGAATGGAAAACAACAGGAGACCTTTGTTTTCATGTTGAAGAAAACAAGAAGGGAAAATGGAAGAAGCTGGAGAGGAAGGAAAGGAATAAAGAAAGAGAATAGTAAGGCGAAGGAAGAGAAGATGGAAATGAAGATGAAGAAGCGGAGAAATGGAATATGGGTTAGGAGTCAAGTAAGTCAAAACAAGGCTTTGGGTGACCACAAATCCAAAGAGGAGATGTTTTACCAAGGCCCTGCTGCTGTCATTATTTTGTGACAGCCTCTGAGATGCTGTAGGCTCACCGTTAGGCTTAACTGCCTTTTGCTGATGCCCTCTTGAATCCAGATTCCAAGTTCAGGGCATCCCGGCACTCATAGAACCTCCTCTTGGCTACTCCAGCACCTTTTGCTCACACCTAACCTGACCAGGAGATTTCCAGTCAGGCCGCTGCTGCAGTGTCCCAGGCCATACAGTATCCAATCACGGTGCCCTTGTGCTGGTCTAAGCTGAAGGAGGAGCTAGTAAGAGAATCACGGGCTTTGAGTTTGATCAAAGAAAGAGGCTGCGCTGCAAGACCAGGTGTCGTCCATAGAGCTCAATAGTTTCTTCCCAGCTTATGCCTGGCTTCCAGACATTCTACCAGCTTGTGAATTTTTGAGTTCGAGGTTCATTCGCACCTTGATTTCTTCTGGCTCAGAGCGGATGCTGATGTTATGTGGCGGTTCATCTCCATTGGTACCCGAGAAAAGGCACTGGACTACTGTGAGCATTAGGCTCCTTGGTCTGCTCCAGTAATGATTCCTCTTCCTGGGGGGGGGGGTGTCTCTGTAAAGGATTCTAGGGAAATGTCTCCTGGTCCATGCTCCCTAGCTCAGGGAATACCTGAGAAAATCCACACTCAAAGAATATACAACCAGGAAGCAAGCCAATTGAGCCGCCATCCCTTCTATCTGACTCCAAACCCTATGCAAATTGTCCTGTACTGGTACTTGAGCTCCAGACAAGCCTAGTAAGGGCCTCACATCAGTCTGTCTTCCAGTTTTACTTGCTCAGCTACCAAAATGTTCGACAGAGAATGGCCGATTCAGAAGGGCTCCTAGCATAATAAAGAAGTGGGCTCAAAGTTGGTACTTTTTATATCAGATTAGTCCTCAGACAAGGGGACAGAGTCTTGGGGACCTGAATGCATTCTGCATGGTCTGGCCCCTGCCTGGACCTGTAACATATTCTTTATTGGTGTTGAACAAATAATGGCAGACCTGTGGGAAGGGGCCAGTCCAGAGAGCCCTGTGCTGGTCCTGTCCTAATTCCTGGCCCTCCATGGGATACCAGTATCATTCTTTTTCTCCAGCCAGACTGTTTTTCTCATCTAATGCTAACTCTGGGATCTTAACAGAGCCTTGGCCCTGTGGAGCATGCTTTCCCTCTCTCCTTGGCTTCCTGCTTTTATCCCCAGTTGATCGCTTTCTGCCAAACTTCGGGACTCAAGTGTCACAGAGGAGATGCTCCTCAGCTGCTCCTAACTTGCTCTCTTTGTACACAAGGTCAGTCATCCATGGCACAACCAGCTTCTTTCCCCCAGCCATCAGAAGAAACCTACAATAGTTCTTCTGCTCTTCTGGGGCCAGGCCAACCCTGGGGAAAGGGTCTCTGAGATCAAAGGCCACGTTTCCCTCCAAAGACTTGTTCCCACAAGCTCCTGTACCTCAGATGTATTTTCCTGGAAAAGGTTGCGTGTTTCTCCGAGAGTTAATTGGCTTAGCCGCTTTAATAAGCTCTCTTGAGACATGTATTCAACAGTTGCACACCTGTCTTACATCACATAAAATGCAGCTCACAGGAGTTATTGTTACAAGATGTGTCAAAGTTGGCACGCGGGAACTCCACTTGGAAGGCGAGACCTGTGCTCTAGGAGGCTGGGAGAAGGTGATGTTTATGGGCTTGGGTTGGTGGTCCTTGGAGAGAGTTGCTAGGAAGCGAAGCACATTGACAAAAACAATGTGCTCAACGGGAAAGCACCAGAACCAGGAGATCAGATGGCTAGCCTGCAAAGAGGTGTTGGAACATTCACTTCTCTCTGAGGGTTTGGTTTCACAGCTATGAAAGAACAGGGTTCGATGGAAGCCTGTTGGGTATTGCTTTGAGAATTTTTTATTTTTTGAGACAGGGTTTCTGTGTGTAGCTTTGGAGCCTACCTGGGCACTCACTTTGTAGACCAGGCTGGCCTCGAACTCACAGAGATTCACCTGCCTTTGCCTCCCGAGTGTTGGAATTAAAGGCGTGCGCCACCACCACCCGGCTCCCTGGGTATTGCTTTGAAATGGTTCCTCCGACAAGGACGCTGTATCTACGTGATACGTTGCCCACAATGGATTTGCGTATTTGTTTTGATAGCTTATTTAGGGCAATGAGGTCTTGCTGTTAAAAAAAAAGTATATTAAAATAATCTTCTGATAGAGGAAAGATGAGAAAAACTGCCTTAAAATATTAACACAAGAGTTCACAAACATAGGGGTGGCCTTTGGTAATTGTTCCTTCTAACTCGTTTCTTATCAGGACAATTAGTAGGTCATCAGAAACAGCACAAGGTACCACTACTAAGCAAGAAGCCAGGCTCTAATAAGAACAAGAGTAGGTTGAGATGAGTTACCTTAATTGAGGGCAATTCCCTTCCAAACTCAGCAGTAATAATGAAGAAAGAAGATGGAATAAAGGAGAAACCACACCCTCACGATTATCACGTAAACTAAACCTGACTTCCAGACCGTGCCTTGGCAATGACCTTCCCTGCAGATCCCTAGTCTAAGTCTATAGTCTAAAGCAATAGTCTAAAGCTTCACACTTCCCTCAGACACACTTGAGTGACCTCAGTGGACCACATTTGTTGTTCTCTCTGAGAAACCGTGAAGCAGGCTCGGAGTTAGCAGCCCGGAAGTTGGGAAATGCTCGCCCACACTCACAGATCAGAATGAGCCTGTGACCGATCCAGGAGGCCACAGACTCCTGATTAGGGAGCTATCCACACAACACCCACTTCCAGTCTGCTGATTCCTATCAGACAAAGACCAAAGAAAGCAAAACAAAGCACCCACACAAATCCACCTAGGAGTAATTAACTCTGCTCTCTCTGAAACTACCGATTCCGTTTCTACCATGTTCCATTACGCTGCCATTGTCTTTCTCACCGGCTTTCTCATTGGTGGTTTTTAGTATTCCCAATAAGGTGCAATGTTTTTCCCTTTGAGAGTTCACACAGGAAAGACCCTATGGTGGACTGACAGAGAAGAAGAAGAATTTACTTGCCCCAGATGTATTCAGTTGGCTACTTATCCAGTTTATTCTGTGAGGCATGTGGAGGGATATAACTTTCACCCAAATTGATGGCACCTTCAGGACTTGCAATCAGAACATCTCTCAATTGGGATAGGACTTCTTGCTCCATTGTCTGGATCACTGACCCTGAATAGACAGGAATGATATGCTCCATTGGCCCTATGGCAATGGTTTTCTCTCTCTCTCTCTCTCTCTCTCTCTCTCTCTCTCTCTCTCTCTCTCTCTCTTCGCTTTCAGAACTTGGGTTGTGAATGACCTCAAGGTGGACTGTCAGTCATAAGCCGTTTCTCATCAGCAGCCCCCAACTCCCCTTCATGTCCTGTTGTTTTCTGGACCCTGCACTTTGGTACTGTGACTTTCTTTCCTAGTTCAGAGATCTTCAAACTGGGTTCCCAAGCATCTCCGAGACCAAGATTAATTTTGATGGAATATTTTATAGACTCCCTCAAGTTTAATATTTGGTATTAAAATTACTCTGACTGGTATATGCCTTTTTCTTACTTTGCATAAGAAAGAATACCCCTCACCCATAATCTTGCTAAGGTACATTGTACTATCCTGACGGTACATAGAAACTTCCAGTACCAAACACAGCTCATATGTTTGTATATTTGGAAAGTAAATGAAAAAATAAGTTGTTGCTACTCTTGTTTTTAAAATTATTTAAGAAAAACTTAATTGAATTGTCAACTGAAATAAGTAATAGTGTCTGCTTTCCATAGGAACATAACATACAAAGCATCATATATCTGTAAGTTTTCATACACAGCGTGCAACATTTAATAAAAAATAAGAAAATAAGTCTTGACCACCATTTCCAAGTGAAGACGAATGTACTAGACAACAGACTCAGCTTTACAAGCAACCCAGACATCAGTTCTGCACTTCAAAAGAGCCATGTAAAAAGAACAAAATGGAAGTTTGCTAGTCAACTAGAACCTTTCTAAAAGGACTGAAGACAATCATCCAAGTCAAATGTGGAGAGGCAAAAGGGTGAAAGAAAGAAGACAATGTAAAGGACAGATGAGGTATGGTGGTGACATGCAGGACAGGAGACAATGTAAAGGAGACAATGTAAAGAAGACAATGTAGAGGACACATGAGGTATGGTAGTGACATGCAGGACAGGAGACAATGTAAAGAAGACAATGTAGAGGAGACAATGTACAGGAGACAATGTAAAGGAGACAATGTAGAGGAGACAATGTAAAGAAGACAATGTAGAGGAGACAATGTACAGGAGACAATGTAAAGGAGACAATGTACAGGAGACAATGTAAAGGAGACAATGTAAAGGAGACAATGTAAAGAAGACAATGTAGAGGAGACAATGTAAAAAAGACAATGTAAAGAAGACAATGTAGAGGACACATGAGGTATGGTAGTGACATGCAGGACAGGAGACAATGTAAAGAAGACAATGTAGAGGAGACAATGTAAAGGAGACAATGTAAAGAAGACAATGTAGAGGACACATGAGGTATGGTGGCGACATGCAGGACAGGAGACAATGTAAAGGAGACATGTAAAGGAGACAATGTAAAGGAGACAATGTAAAGGAGACATGTAAAGGAGACAATGTAAAGGAGACAATGTAAAGGAGACATGTAAAGGAGACAATGTAAAGGAGACAATGTAAAGGAGACAATGTAAAGGACAGATGAGGTATGGTGGCGACATGCAGGACAGGAGACAATGTAAAGGAGACAATGTAAAGGAGACAATGTAAAGGAGACAATGTAAAGGAGACAATGTAAAGGACAGATGAGGTATGGTGGCGACATGCAGGACAGGAGACAATGTAAAGGAGACAATGTAAAGGAGACAATGTAAAGGAGACAATGTAAAGGAGACAATGTAAAGGACAGATGAGGTATGGTGTTGACATGCAGGACAGGAGAAACAGAATGGGAAAGAAGTGATATTTGAAGAAAAGAAAAATGATTAAGAAAAATTTAAATTAACAAGTGACCCTGAACACATATTGCAGAAGGGCTATGACTGTCATCCTGCCTGCTCCGGAAGTTGAGGCAGGAGGATCACAAGTTGAAGGCCTGTTTGGGCTATGCTGTGGTTTCATTTCTGTTTCTATGATAAACCACCACAACCAGAAACATACAATTCCACTATAGTCCATCCATGAAGGAGGTCAAGGGAGGAACTCAAAGCAGCAAGTCCACCCACAGTCAAGATCAGAGAGAGAATACAAGCACGCCTACCTTCCCCACTCTTGAATAGCTCGGGGCCCAGATCATGAAATGGTGCCACCCATATTCAGGTGTTTCATGCCCCCTCAATTCTCACATGTATGCATACCCCAAAACCAAATCGATTCAAATAATTCCTCATTAAAGTCACTTCCCAGATGATTCTGAGTTATAATAAACTGATAATTAAAACTAGCTATCACAGGCAACACAGGGTGTTTGAGGCCCAGCCTGGACAACTTGGCCAGATCCTGTTTCAAAACAAAATACAAATAAGAACCACAGGGCAGGGGAAAGCACTGGAATCCAGGAAGGCCCTGGATTCGATTCACATACACACAATGAGTGCTGTGCTATGAATGCTAAATGAACTTCAGAACTGTTGAAAACTAAAGAGAATGAGGAACGCTTAACATTGGCCTAACAAAGGTCAACATTGGCCTTAACATTGGCTTAACAAAGGTCAACAGTAGGAGCCACAGCCAGCACTGCAGTATAAGGGCTGGAATTCAGGGAGTGTGGGACGGTGGCCTCAAAAGGATAAAAGAGAGAAATCATCAACCTAAAACTCCATACCCTCTTGAAATACCCTTCCAAAGTGAAGCTACAATAAGGATGCCGAAGGATCAAAACCTGAGAGAATTTAGGCTGGAGAAATGGCTCCGAAGGAAAAGGTGCTTGCCACCAAACCTGATGCTTGAGCTCAGTCCCTGGAACCCACGTGGTGGAAGAAAACTGACTTCTGTAGGCTGTCTTCTGACCTCCACACACATGTTACAGCATGCTCACATGCAAACACACACACACACACAGAATGAAGTTTAAAATTAAAGATGGAATTTCCTGCCAGCGTGTCTAAAGGACAGGCATATTAAATTCCTCAGACAGGAAGAAGGCGATGGAAGAAAAGAGATGTTGGAAGCAAGGAAGAACACCAGAATGGGCAGTAAACACAAATTAACAGCATTATTATAATCTTTGGATTGAAAGCCTGTGTAGGGTTAAGATACTTGGAAACAGAAGGTAGAGGTTTTAATTTTTAAAACTAGCCTATCTTTACATCGTTTGGGAAGTTAAAGAAATGAAAGCTTACAGCAAATGTTAATAGGCAAATATTTTATTTTCCATCTTCCTCTGGGCTCTTTGCAAGGAATATATAAATAGCGAGCTAATAGAAGAAGAATGACATAGCGATAATATGAACTAACTCAATAGAAACCAAGAAAGGAGAGCCAACCAATGTGTGATGGGTACAGGACAGTCAAATGCCAAGTACTTAATACAAAGATACCAGAGACTATACTAACTATAACTCTACTACGAATGTATTAAGCATCTAATTAATTTGAAACATTACATTATCTTAAGTTTGGAGGTAGGTAAGGCTAGTGTTCACCATCAGAACAGAATTCAAACTTTAGAGAAGAGGGACTGGAGAGGTGTGTGAGAAGGTGCCCATAAAAATAAGACAGCAGCATTCTGCTTCCTAATGTGAGTTTTGGTTACTCGGCTCACCCACTTAGTAAGAATTCATTGATCTGTACATTTAGAATTCATCTCATCTTTTTACTTTATACTAAGCTTTTTTGTTTTATTTTGTGGATAGTTTTGATTTTTAAAAATGAATTTTCCCATATATTATGCATTAAGCAACTTCCCCCTCATATATCTTACCCCCATTTTCTCACCCCTCATCCTCTATTAGTCCCTTCTGTCTACAGGCAATTTGATTTCCACTTTAATTCACACACACACACACACACACACACATACACACACACACATACACACACACACATACACACACACATACACACACACACACACACACACACACACACACACACACACACGGTTTGACCAGGAGTTTGTCCAAATCTTATCTTTTCAAAGAACCAACTCTTTCCTCCATTCATTCTGTTGCTTATTTTTGTTTCTAATTCTGTTCTTCTATGCCCTGCTCTTATTTTTGACCTTCTGCTCTTACTTTGGCTTGTTTCTATGTTTCTAAGGCCCTAACGTGTGTCATTTTGTTATTACCAGAAGTTTCTATGAGTTTTTAAGCGTAGGCACTTGTAGCTGTTAACCGCCCTCCTAGGACTGCTTTCCCAGTGTCTCACAGGTCCTGGGATGTGGCTTCCATTTCCTTCCCATTCTCTTCTAGGTTTTAAAATTTTTCCTTCTTGATTTTCCTCACCAAACAAATTATCATTTAACAGTATGTTGCTTGGTCTCCATTAATTTGTGTATTTTCTGTAAGTTCTCTTGCTGATGGTTTATAGACTTATTCCATTGTGGTCAGACAGAAGAAAAATATTTCATTTCTTCTGTATCTTTAAGACTTGTTTTGTGCTCTATTATAGCGTTTATTTTAAAGAAATACCACCAGCTGTTGAGATGAGCATGTATTCTGCAGGGTTTGCACGGAAAGTTCTGTAGATGTCTACTAGGTTCACCCAGTCTGTGATATCATTTAACTCCAATGTTTCTCTGTTTTAATTTGGAGAGTGCCATTAAAACTGCCCTTTGATATTGTGTTAGGGTCAACCTGTGACTTCATGTCTAGTACTGTTTGTTTTAGGAAATTGAATGCATCCATGTTTGGTGTGTTTATGCTTAGAATTTTAATGTCCTCTTCCTGTTTTGGTATCTTAATAAGCATGCAATGATCTTTAGTTCTCCTGATGAATTTAGGATTGAAGTTTATTTTGTCAAACATTAGAACAGTAAACACCTTTCAGGGTGGCCTCAAGGGAGTTTCTCCATTTGTTTAAAAACATTTTTCCATCTTTTCATAGTAAGGTAGCATCCATCTTTCATATCAGAGGCCGCATATTGATGAGTCTTCTTTCTTCTATCCAGTCTGTGCCCCTGACTGGGGAGTTGATATTAACATCAAGAATACTATTGACATATGTACATTAATTTTGGTTTTTGTTTTTTGTGGGGTTTTTTTTTATGTTTTCCTGTTCCTCGTTTGCTTCACTACTGCCCCAACGTGGTTTATCTTTTTCTGTAGCTTCCTGGGTACATGTACCTTTCTCTTCAGTCTGAAGGATTCTTTCTAATGTCTTCTCTGGAGCCAGCTTTGTAGTCATAAATTCTTCAGCCTGTTTCTAATCATGGAAAGTTTTTTTTTCCCCTTCAGTTACGACAAAGAGCTTTAGCGGATATAATAGTATGGGTTGGCATGGGTTGTCTTTCAGAGCTTGAAACATGTTCTAAGTTTTTCCTGAAACTTTTGAAAGTTTCTGATGCAGAATCAGCTGTTATTCTGGTGAGTCTGACTTCATATGAGACCTGGATGTTTCTCTCCCGCAGTGCTCAATGTATTTCCTTTATTTTGTTCATTTTATGTTCTAACTATATGGCATGGAGTTTCCTTTTCTGATCTTATGCACTTGTTGTGCTTAAAGCCTCTAGTACTTGAGCATCTCTTCCCTTAGTTGGAAAATTTTATGCTGTGGTTTTATTGAGATGTTTTATGTCACTTTAGCATGAAAGCGTTCCCTCCTGCTAGCCTCATGATTCATAGATCTGGTCTTCTCATGGGGTCCCATATATTTTCTGTTTTTTAAAGCATATTTTTTTGTTGGTGGTGGTGGTTTTTTGTTTGTTTGTTTTTGTTGTTGCTGTGTTTTGTTCATTTGTTTCTTGGTTTTTTGAGACAGGGTTTCTCCGTATAACAGTCCTGGCTGTCCTGGAATTTGCTTTGTAGACCAGTCTGGCCTTGAACTCACAGAAATTCATCTGCCTGCCTCTTCCTCCTGAGTGCTGGGCTTAAAAAGGAGTGTACCACTACCTCCCGGCTTAAAGCATGTTTTTATTAATTATTTTTGTTACTGATAAAAGATAATCCCTTTCCCTTGTCTTCAAGCCCTAGTATTCTATCTTCCCCATAATCTGTTCTATTATTAATCTTTCTAATAAACTTTTTATTTACTTATAGAAAATTTTCAATGGAATTTATTTACAACATTTCAATTTGGTTTTTCTTTAGTATTTCTGTCTTAATTGAATTCCATTTTCATATCCTGTGTTGACTTTTTTTTAGATATTTGTATATGCTCTTAGAATTCATTCAGAGTTCATTTGTGTCCTCTTTCACGTCTCTGATATATTTATAGCCATCCTTTGGAATTCTTGCCTAGAATTGTGCATCGCTCTTCTTGGCCGGCCATTACTGTGGAGTTGGCAATTTTGGAGGAGACGTGTTGCTCAGTTATTCACGTTCCCTGTGTTTTTGCGTTTGGACTTTCACATCTAGAGTCATTAGTGCTGGGATTAAAGGCATGCGCCACACTGGGCTTGTCAGAAGCTTGGTTTCCAGTGCTGGGTACTTCCTGTTGTTGGGAATGCAGTTGGAGCCTGTGTGGATTCTATCTCGGTTCAGATTCAGCTCGCTGCATCCGACACTCGGATTCGGTTTCCTTCTGCAACCTAGCAGTACGCTGTTGGGCAGGTTGCAATGCATAGTTCAAGCAACACTTGCTCTGGGTTTTCCAAGAATAAGATTCACAATGGGTCTCGGGCTGTAGAGTCACAGACGAGACAGAGTCCTGTTGACAAAGTCACCTCGCTGATGCTCCCTTGAGCGCCAGGGCAGATGCTGCTGAGTGCCGAATGCTGAGCTAGATCTACCCTGATTTCCAGCCCTTTAGCAAGCAAGGTACTGAAAGTCCAAAGAGGTTTTCAGCACCCCTGGTCCCTCTGGTCCCTGCTGGTAGTGTGGGCTCTGGCTGGGAGAGGCAAGCTTCCTAAACAAAGCTAACACCTCCAGGATAGATTCTAAACCCTCTTTCTTTGTAAAATTCCTTGTTTGACTTTGCTCTTTCAGCCAGGAATATTTGCCCGTCGTCACCGCTTCGGATAGCGACTATGGGCCGTTCGCAAACTTGACTTCAGGGGGACTCACGAGGCTGTGGTTGCTGTAGGAGGAGGGAGGGGAGAGTCCACGCAAAACTTTGACAGAATTTACTCCTGGTTAACTACACACACTAAAATGGAAAAAATGGCTGTTTTAAAAAAGAAATTGCAAATCCAAATGTTGATTAGAGCAGAACAATGAGTGGTGTCGCGCGCGCCTTTAATCCCAGCGCTCGGGGCAGAGGCAGGCGGATGGATCTCTGTGAGTTCGAGGCCAGCCTGGTCTATACAGCTAGTGCCAGGACAGGCTCCAAAGCTACACAGAGAAACCCTGTCTCAAAAAAAGAAAGAAAAAAAAATGGAACAATGACATACCAGGAAATGCCGATGGGAGCAAAGCCACACGACAGCTTTTTAACTGTATGTAATGCCCAGTCCTAACAGTTCTCTTCATGACACATCCCAACAGGAACGCACCCCTAAATGAACCGAAAGGCATATGTGAAAATATTTATGTCTGCATAATCCATACCATTTAAAATCTGGCAATAAGCGAGGGTCCAGCAGCTGTAGATGGGTAAATAAAGCCGTCTCATAATGGAGCTTTTGTGTCCTGATTGGTATATTAGGAAGAAGTTGGAAAGTTATCGCTAAAACATCAGCTTTTGGCTCCTTCTGACAAACACAACAGACACTTGTTTTATAAAAGCGAGGCCGATTTGAATGAGCCATATGAAAATATTTAGGATATCTAGAGCCCCTTTATATCGCAAATTAGGAGATGTCTGTTATGACTAATAGAAAACAGGCTAAGAGTCGGCAACAAAGGGACTTGTTTGGACCACATGAGAAGAATTGCACATGGCTCTGATGCTTATCAGTGCGGTTTTCAGAGTGCGTACCCTGGGACTTTTTGCTTTGCTTTAAGATATTGACTTTGGAATCTTCCCGGTTCTTGTCTCATTCTTTTCAAGATGGCTGCCTTGAGTCCGGGATTCTATCTTCGCAACCTACATTCTGTGCCAAAGGAGGGAGAGAGCCCCGCAATGCCTCTTTACCTTTCCTATGGAAGCAAAGCTTCCCACCTTGTGCTCCTCAGAGTAGACCCCGCGGTCAGGGCTGGGTCACATGACCATTCCTTCCTGAAGAAGCAGCAGCTGATAGCTTTCCTCCTAGAGTCAAAGATGGGCCGCGGGAGGGACGTTCCAGGTGATTTCAGTTTGGATCACTACAAAAATGGTTTATCCAAGCAGCCACGAGCATGCGTTCCTGTGGCCATTGTATTACGTTTATTTCCCCTCTTTTGTTAGGTGCAAATGCGCTTTCGGGCTTTCTGACCTTGTATGCTTGCGATGTGTTCCTAGAAGTGGCTTGTTAGGACGGGCAGGGCCGTCCTAGACATGGTCAGAGTATGCTGCTTTGTAACCTTTCCCGCAGTGGATGGAAGTGGCCGAAGGCTCCACTCTGAGGTGTGTGATCTTCGGAGCGCTCCTTCCCATGCGCTCCTTCCCATGCTTTGAGCTACTTCGCAACTGCGACATGAAAATAGAAACTGCAGAAGAAACGATGATTGAATTTTATTATACACAGCACGTGTGAGCTAAAAATCTCCCCCTCAGGATGAACATCGCCCCTTTGCCTAGCTGTATTCACACTGTTACCCACCACATAATCACTTGGAAGCCAACTTGGCTCCTAGGTGGGCTGTTTGCTTGTAATCAAGTAACTCCTACTTTACTTAGTAAAGAAGCGGAGGCACAAGAGTAATGGCCCTAGATACTGGCGGAAGGAAAACTAGGAAGTACTTCTTTTAAATGATGATCTAGGCAGAAGAAAAGCTAGGAAGGACTCCCTTTAAGTGAAAAGGATACTTTAAGAGACCATAGTCATATGAATTTTACTATAGAATATTGTTCTAATTCTTCTATTTTATTGTTGCTTTTATCTCTTACCATGACTAATCTAGAGATCAAATGTCATAGGCCTATCTATTTATCTGCCCGTCTGTCTGTCATCCACATATCTATCTATTTGCCATCTATCTATTATCTATCTAATCTATCTACAAGACATCCGAAGACAGACTGCATCTTGCGGAATGTGGTATGAGGCAATCTCACTGTGTGAACATCATACAGTGTATTAACACAAACTAAGGTGACGGCAACATAATCTGATATACGTTGTTGATCAGTTTTGTGTATGAGTTTCTATACCCTCTGTGGTTTCTGGTATAGAGGTCTGGTATCCTCTGGATAAGACGGATCAATCATTAACATTGTTCCAACACGGGTCATGACCCCATAGTAAACAATAATGTATACTTGTGGCTTGCTAATCAACTTTTAAAAAGTACTCAGAGAGGTTAACATAGAATAACATAGAATTAGTGCCCATTGCTCACAGTTTGGAGATACCTTTGCTCCTACTGTGAATGTTCACACCACTGTACTATGTCATCGAATAAAGTTTCCTACAAGTGTGCATGCATGTGTGCACATTTGCACATGTGTGCATGTGTGTATCTGGAAGTTGGAGGCTGATGTTAGGTCTTGAGGACTGCTGACCACCAGACCCTGAATTTCCTGTAAACAACTTGTTTTCCTCTGGTCTGAGCAGCCTGCAGCTGCTCTGAGCTCCAGACCCTGACGGCAGGGGAGTGGGTTCTGTTGAGTCTGCAGCTGAAAGATCCCGAGAGCTGGGGCGTGACCAGAGCTCTATATAAACTTCCCCTGAGCACAATAAAGTGGGCATTATTGGCATTCTTGCTTCAAGGATGTTCCCCTTGCCCCTCTGTCTGTCTGTCTCTGTCTGTTTGTATGTTTTTAAATTTTCAGCCTAGTTCTCCTAGCACATAGGGAGTAGAGCGTGGAATGGAACTGGTGTAGTTTACAATTAGGGGCCCCTCAATTGCTCTCTACTTTCTTAGTCTTTGAGGCAGGGTCTCTCAGTTGGACCTAAAGCTCACCCATATGGTTAGTTAATCTAGCCAGCTTACCCTGGGGCTCCCTTGTCTCCACTTCTGATGACCTGAATTAAAGGCAGATTGCCCTGACCATTGGGCAGTTACATAGGCTAGGGATCTGAACTCAGGAGTCTGCATTTGCGTGGCCAGCATTTTAATCTTTGATCCATCTCTCAGCCCTGTAAAAGTTTAGTAAAGACTTTTGGGCACAACTCCTGATTTCCAGATTTATTTACTTCTATTTTTCATTTGATGAAAAGCATGTTAAGAGCAGTAAATTACAGCAATGAGGGAAACATTCCTGATTTTCTTCTGGCCTAAGTGAAAATGTGAAGCTGTGAAGTATCGAATTTTCACTGTCGTTAATAACTAGCCTGTCAAAGAAGTTTTCATTTCCTCTGTGCGTCCATTTACATAACAGTTTTCTTTCAAATTTGTAAGTGGTTAGGTTTATTTTTAGTTAACTATTATGATTAAATTCCTAATGCTATTACCTGTGGTCAGATTGTATGCATTGTGCTTGGAACTTTTCTGCTTTGGGGGAAACTATTGAGATTTTATTTATGGATCAGAATATGCCCAGTTTGCCTTAAAGTCGTCTTTAAAAATTCACATCCTATGCTCATAAGATAAAAACATTCAGATTTATTTAGTTCATCCCATTGATACCAACACCCAAATTCTCCATAGATCTTCTCTATTTATTCATTTTATCTGTATGTTTGTTTTTTTAAGTAATTGATACAGGGCCTCTGGTAACTCAGTCTAGCCATGAACATTGTAAGCCAATCACTAAGGCTGAATTTAACCTCTGACCCTTCTGCTTCAGTCTTCCAAGTATAGGGTTGCAGATATGAGTCATCATGGTAGATTATTCATTGTGTCTCAAGCCAGTTTCCATTAAAGTCAAAGCCTTATACTTACATCACCAAGATTCCTCGGTGTGTGCCTGTCCATGACACATAAGCAGTAATCTAAACACATGTCTGTGTGGAGTCGTGGCTCCTTCCAGCTTTACATGCCTTTCATGTTTGTCTGAAAACTAAAGTCCTTGGTTGTGTCCTTATTTGTCATTATGACTTCTTGAATCCTCCCTTTTTTCTTTTTCTTTTTTTTTACTTTTATGAACTTTGATAATTGGTTAAAATTTGATACTTTATTTTTTCTTTTAGTGATTTAGTAGTTATTCATGCAGCACTCCTTTGTATGTCTGTATCTTTTAAAGGAATGTCTAGCATAAGATGTATCTTAATTAACCTTTCCCTCCCTCTGTAAGCAAAACACTTTCCTTTCTTCCCTGGCATGCACCCCAGTTTTTGTTGAAATTTAGAACTTTAGATTTAGATTATCCTATTTAAAAATTTTAAATATACACCTCATTTTAAATAAAATACTTTCACATATGTAATTTTTCTTGGACTTAAATATACTTTACTATTTCATGGTTTAGTGCTATTTATCAGCTTATGGCTCCGAAACCATGGCTCGTGGTTTCTGAGGGTTCAGTCCATGGCCTCTTGGTTCCATGCTCTTGGGAACTGGTGATCCCATGGTGGTGGTGGGAAGATGCGGCAGAAAAGCATCGCAACTCCTGGCAACTGAAAGAGAAGGGACAGGAAGGGGCGAGGACAAGAGACCCCTAAGAACCTGCCCTCAGTGATTCACCTCCTTTTTCTAGACCTCACCGTCTAGAAGTTCCAGGACCTCCTCAAGCCTAAGTAACTCCCCAAATAATTCATAAGCCTTCGTGGGGATACCTCACATTGAACCCATATCACCAAGGAACAATTTTATAGACTGGCTCTATCATTGTCCTCCTACTTTTATTGTAAGACTTGCCTATCCCTCTAATGAATCTTTCTCTGTCTATCAGCCAGCTCCAAACTAACAACACGAGATTTATTCTTAACTATGAACGCTTGCCCTTAGCTTAGGCTTGTTCTTAACTAGCTCTTACAACGTCAGATAACCCATTTCTATTAATCTATGTTCTGTCATGTACCACCCATGCTTCTCCGTGTCTCCTGGGGTCCCTTGTGCTCCTTAATTCATCTCTCACTTCCTCTCTCTCTGCTTGGAAGTCCCGCCTACACCTCCTGTCTAGCTATTGGCCATTCAGTTCTCTATTAAACCAGTCACAGCAATATCTCTTTACACAATGTACAAATATCCCACAACACATCCCCTTTATCATTTGTTGTTCCATAGTATTCTGTTTTATTTGATATACATCACATGACACTCACTGTAGAGTCTGTGCTCTTGGGTAGAATTTATCTGTATTCTCCTGTCACTCCCAAAGACTTTTGTAAGATGCTACTATGGTTCTACTATTTGTGTGTGTGTGTGTGTGTGTGTGCGCGCGCACATGCGTGCATGCACACGCACTTCATCATATTCTGGTTCACACCTACTTCATTTTTGTGGTATTTAACCCATTGCACCATTTTCTAAAATTTCATGTGATTGTGATCATTTTTAGAAATATAGTTTTAAGCTGAAAGTCCTGATTTTATAAACAATGCTACACTGAATTCAACCATAGTATGATGCAATGCAACTTTTGTAGGCAAACGAGATCCAAAAATGCCTGTGTTTTGCCTTATTGAGATATTTTACTTATTATGATGGTCTGGAACTAAACCTACACATAAGTATCTCCGAGATATATGTGCATACTTTTTAATAAAAAAAATTCTGTAACAGTGTAATAATATCTCTACTTTCCTACATATTGCCTGTACTTACTACAGAAGACTAGATATAATTAACAGGAAAAAAAATAAAACAACAACCCTGCTTGTATCCTATTTTAACCTAGGCCAAGAGTTAATTTCTTAGATGAAGGATATTACTACATCAGTGTTAAGCCCAGCTTAATTTTTTAAAAGATTTTATTATGTATACCGTTTTCTGCCTGCATGTATGTTTACAGGCCAGAAGAGGGCAGCAGATTTCATTATAGATGGTTGTGAGCCACCATGTGGTTGCTGGGCATTGAACTTAGAACCCCTGGAAGAACAGTTAGTGCTCTTAACCACTGAGCCATCTCTTCAGTCCAGGACCAGCTTAATTTTAAACAAATGAAAGTATCAAGAGAATATATGCTTGATAATTTTAGCAAATATAATTATTGTTGATTATACATCAAAACCAAACTGTGGTTTGCACTAACCTAACAAGAACAAAAACCATGCCATTCGTTCTTCTCTGAGAGAATGCTCAGGATCTCCTTACTTCAAAATTCCCATTCCCACATACTGGAAACGTGACAAGAGATACCTGGCCACACTGCAGATAGTGGCTGAACTCGGAAAGGGCGCGTGATGTCTGCTGTGTTTCTAGCCCTAAGCAAAGGCTGCGTCCAGGACAAATAACTTTGAGACTATAATCAAAATTTACAAATAACTGTTGACAGACAAAACGCAGGTATCCAAGGCAATAAGCGGTCAACGTTCCCCTTGCATTTCTGACTATTCTGGAAACCACACATGTCCAGGGAAGGAGCACTGCCTACTTCTTAGTCCTCTCTCATTTGTCTCAGCTAAGCCTGGGCCTCCAGGATCCCAAGATCTCGGGCAGACATAGGGTCTCCCACAGACTATTCCAATCAAATGACAATATGCTAATGAGGGAGTCTTCCTAGGAGCTGCTCTGCTAACTTTTGCATCACCTGGCAGATGTGCTCCAAAGTGTTTGCCAACCGGTTTCCTGGCAGACGTCTTCGTCCCCCACATTCTCCATCTCCCACTTTTACTTACTTCCACTTGGAAGTCTTTTTCCCCGGGCTGTAATCAAGAGCCACATCTGTGGTCCTGGTTTCCCTGGTCCGGCATTTCATGGTTCTTAACTGTTTAGACGTTCCCTGAACTCTGGTTCACACTACTTTCTTTGCCTTGGTACCCAGTCTCCTCCTGCCTCCGACTCCTTCCTCCATCCCCCATAGCCTTGCTGCGTTTCGACATGACCCGGGAAGTGGGCACCTCACTTCAGACCTCACACAGCACAGGTTTGCCCTCTCCCCTGAGACTGGACTCTGGCCTGCTTTGAGAAGGAAACCCTGACTGATTCATGTTTGTTTCCTCTGCCTGGACAGAGCCACTCGTTCATAGTTAGTGCCAATAAATATTGCTCAACAAGTGTAAACTGAGATTGACCCCCCTCTGCCTCTCTGTTCTGATATCCTGATTAAGTGTCCCCTCCCGAGGACAACTATGTCTCTGTGTCTAAGAGTCTGGGGTAGAAAACTTCAACAGATTCACACCCAGCTTTTGACTTTCGTTGCCCTTTGGAAGAAGCTAGCACAAAACCGTTGCTTTAGCTCGCTCGGTGAAACTGGCTTGCTGTTACAACTCTATAGTCCAGTTAGTCTTTATATCAGGACAGTGAAATATTATTTTATAATTCCCTGGCCACAAGATGCTGTCCTTCACACGTCTCTTGAGTAGGGAAGGATACATTAGATTAGAAGATGGCAGTTAACAGAAAATCTAGAGAAGAAAATTAATTGAGATATTTTGGTACACTAATTAATTTATATTTTGTTTCTATTGTCCAATTTGTGGCAGTTTCTGTCATGGGGCTCCAGTATTACATTGGAATGGCATTTAAGAAACTACTCCAGTAAAGCAAAAATACAATTAACTATGTCACCTATCAGGAATCAATTATTTTAGTTTATGGAAAGGTACAAAAATATTTTGACTGATGTTTGTTTTATGGAATAGACTCATAGCCCTACTTTAAATATTCGAGACAATAACTGTTTTTCCTCTTTTTTCTTGATAGGCTGTGAAGTTGAGATTCTTGGTGTCAGACCAACTTACTGCCTAGAATACAAAAATGTCCCAACGGATATCAATTTTGCCAATGCAGTCAGTGATGCTCTTGACTCGTTAAAGTAAGTGTCCCAAATTTTAAGCCTTAACATTGTTCTTCTTTGTTTTTTCAGAAGAGATTGTGTGTGTGTGTGTGTGTGTGTGTGTGTGTGTGTGTGTGCTTATGCAAAGGTAGGATGGAAGTAGATGTTTGCAGAGAGTAGAAGAGTTAGGTCCCATGTAACCGAAGTTGCAGGCAGTTGTGAGTCACCTGACATGGGTGCCAAGCACCAAACTCTGGTCCTCTGAAAAAGCAGCAAGCTCTCTTGACCACTGGGCCATCTCTCCATTCCCTCTTCCTTTTTTCCTGGACGAATAGCAGTCTTAAAGTGGTTTAAGAAAGCTGGACCTAGGTGACATAATGTCTCAGAGGGTTTTATGTAGTGATTGTTCTGCGGTGTACTAACGGATTGTAGCTCTGAGCAGTCGCACTGTTTGCCCCAGAGAATGAAATGTTAGAGAATCCCCAGGGCACGAGGACCTTTTCTTTATGTTATTAGACTATAGAGAAACCATATAGCTATCAAAATTTTCATAATGATGATTTTCTGAGCAGGTACATTGCAAAGACATCAATGTGCATTTGCATACAGGAAGGCTCTGTGAGCAGATGTGTTTGGGGGAAATCACCGTTCCCATACTCTTGCTTGAAATGCACAGAGCACATTAGCGAATCAGAACAAGGAAAAGGTTTTGATTTAGTTTAGTTTTGTTTTGTTTCTCCCTTGCTCCCGGAGCAGTGACATAGAGTCTGAAACATGCAAGGCTGAGTTCCTCGTCCCGGAAAAACACTTAGCTCTGTCAGGGAGCTGATTACCAAGTCAAAAATAAAGCCTCAAATCAACTGGAAGCAGTCAGGTCACCCAGATGGAGGTCCAGCAGGGAGAGTGCTGTAGAAATCAGCGGGAAGGAGCCTGAGGGTGTTGGGGTCGCCTATTCCTGGAGCTGGACTTGAGGTCCTTTGAGGTCATCTTGTTGGCTGAATGGGTTTCCTGGGTGGGGTCAAAACAGACGGCATCGAGAGACTCACAGTATATAAGACTGGGACAGGAGCTTGATCATTTTGAAAGAGCATGGGTACCAGCGAGCCACTGAGCGATCACCCTTCCTAAACCCAGGGCATGAACCGCTGGCACCAAACAATGAAGACCGGCTATGGTGACGATTATCTTTTTACCCAGGAGATCGACTATGTATTGAATTCTAAGGTGCCTCAGGTACAGAGGTGAGCAGCTGGGGGAGATTACCTCCAGTAACCCAAGAGTCTGCTTAGCAGCAGGGTCTTCCTCGTGGTTTACGATAGCCCCGTGGTGCAGAAGTGACAGATGACAGATGCCACGCTTTCACTTCTTTTCCTGCCCCACCCTTCAGAGTGAGTGGTCGCCACTCCCACAGGGTTAACAAAGGAGAAAGCAGGACCCCATCCCGTGCTGATTTTCAGATCAATCTACCTGCGTGAAACCTATAAAGAGGGGGGTCTTTAGGTCACACAATGGTTTAGCATGACTGACATGCTAAAGAGAAAATGGCTTCAAAATACTAAACATCAAGAAGAAACAAACTTGTCCAGGTCATTTGATTCTGGTTGTATTTAAAAGGGGCAGAGTTAACGTAATCAGGTGTTCTTCATACAGTTTTATATATCATGTGTGTTGTGTGTGTTATATGAGGCTGCCTCCGCTACCTCATCTGCCTTTCTTTTTCTTGCCCACGAGGGCTGGAGAGCCATGTGCAGGCAGAGCTGGTATACTGGGCCGCAGTCTGGTTAATACAAAGCAGACTGTCGCAGCGTGCATGGCAGATGAACAGCGCTGGAACTTTGGAATCCTCCATGTCTACCCAGTGCTGCTTCCAATGTATCCCAGACCCAAACACAGTCCATCCATATATCCTACTGCTATGAGCGATATGAGAGTTTGGGTTGTAATTGTCACAGAAATACCTGCAAGTAGTCTGGCAGCCTGCTTAGAGAACGTTTGTATAGCTCTCACGTTTATCTTGTGCTTGGAACTGAATGGACTCTCTCTGGGCCCAATCTAGTAATCACAGAAAAATAGCAAGGAATGCCACGAGACCTCCAGGCTAGCGCTCATTGATTTGAGCAGACATTCTTATCTTCATAGCACCAGAATGCTAGAGGAATAAAAACTGGGCTCTCTTTCCTTTAGAGAAGCGTTGTCTTTGTGGGTTTCTTCCCCTTTGTTTTTTTTTTTTTTATTTTTCAAGCAACATGATGAAGGTAACAGAACTCTGGGAGCTGCATCTCTTCTTGGAAACAGGGAAGATTTCTGATTGTTACTCTAGTTCCTAATGGTAGTGGTGGGGTGTATGTAAAGGAGTTGGGCTTCTCTAGAAACAAAAGGCCACAAAGAAGGGCAAGTCCATAGCATTGTCCTCAGGTTAGGCTTCCAGATGGTATCTGGGGCTGTGCATTGCCCAACTCAATGCCATTCATGTGCAGGTAGTCTAGGTGCGTGACCCTGAACTCCGTAGTCAAGTGTTTCTCAATCTTCCTAATGCTGCAACCCTTTAATATAGCTTTTGATGTTGTGGTGACCTCCAACCATAAAATTATTTCATTGCTACTTCATAACTGTAATTTTGCTACTGTTATGAATCGTAATGTAAGTATCTGATACGCAGGATGTCTGATATGCACCCCAGAGAAGTATGACGAAAGGCTGAGAACTCCTGCCACAGACTGTCGTTCACAAATCTGCAACCTAGATGATGTGTTTGCATTTTGACAGCATGGACCTGGAGCAAGACTAATGCAATTGTCTTGGGGTGCATTGGGGTGGGGGTGGGGGTCTTCATAATGCCAAAGTTAGCAGAGCAGCTAGAAGCAGCTTCTTTACATAGCAGGTAGAAAGATCATTTCTAACATGATCCAGGTCCATTCTGCTTATGAGTTGACAAAGAAGGGTGGAAATGCAGCCTCCTGCTCATCATCTCTAAGCTAGTGAGCATTAGGAATGAGAGAGAAAGGAAAGGCCAGGGGTTACTGCCTGGGGAAGGTAGTGGGGGTGAGCTCGGTCCTCCCTCCCACAGGAGAAACAAGGAAGCACTTCCTTCACCTCTCACTTCCCTTCTTACAAAGCAAACCAAAGACTGATGTTTGTAAGACAATACTGTTACTCAAGCAAAAATCGAACCGTCCTCTTCAGGAATGAAGTGGTCGCCAGTCTTAGCCAGGCTGAAACACTCTAGAATGTTCGGGGTAAGAACTTGTCCATGAACTTGTGCATATGGCAGAAGGGATCTGATTCTTGGGGCAGGTGTGTTTAGGCAGAGCTGTTGCGCGATTTAGGTTCCCATCAGGTACCCCGAATCTCAGAACCCCAGTCACTGCTGATGTTAATAAAGGAACAGATGGACGAGTAGAGAATTGCTGCCACCTGGGAAAGGAAGCCAGCTCAGGTGTCTTGGCTGGGACCCTGCTCTCTATGGGCAAACTAAGAAGACTGGAGAAGCTTGCTGCGGCTCAGTGGGGCTTAAATGCTCCTCCCTGCTAAGACCTGCACACTCAGTCAAAGTGAGGAAGGTACAACCAGAAGGAGGCATTTCCCTCCCTCCCTCCCTCCCTCCCTCCCTCCCTCCCTCCCTCCCTCCCTCCCTCCTTTCCTCTCTTCCTCTTTGCTAGGTGTCCAGTACTATACCAGAAGCTCATTTAGCATTTGAATGGCGGTGCTTTAGTTACTTTTCTGTTGTGTAATAAAACACCATACAAGGCAACTTACAGAAGAGTTTATTCGGGCTTATGGTTCTATACAATTAGAGTCCACGATGGCAGATCCAGCATGACAGCGGGCAGCAGGAATGGTGGCCAGGGTAGAGAGCTGAGCATGCGTATTTCAGTCACTGCCAGGAAGCAGAGAGACAGAGAGAGAGAGAGACAGAGAGACAGAGAGGGGGGAGGGAGGGAGGGAGGGAGGGAGGAAGAGAGACAGAGAAAGACAGAGAGAGGTAGAGAGGGAGGGAAGGAGAGAGAGAGAGGACTGAAAACAGGTGACACCCTTCCTCCACACACCACCTAAACCTCCCTGAACAGCACCATCAGCTGGGGGCCATGGGTTCAAATTCGTGAGACTATAGGGGACATTTCCCATTCAAATCACTGCAGGAAGGTTTCCCAGACAGGGAAACTGCGGTTTAGAGGTATTTTACCATTCATCTGAGACATGTTATTTATTGAGAAGAGAAATCAGGATCTGAAACTGTATTTGTGCTCCTGTCCAAAGGTAATTCTCACAATTAAGTCTGCCATGTCCATACCCCATCATTTAGGGAATTCTGCCAAGATTCAGATCAGTTTCGTGGTGAGGGAATGGGGATATCAAGGTGGTTAGAAGGGGAAAACGAGAAACACAAAATAAAAGCAGAGGAAGCTGGAGAATGATGAGTGTGGGTATTGATGCATGTAAAAATATCAATAACATTGAGATAATCAAACTGTAATTTCAGGGTTTTCCCCAAATTCAAATTTTATATTATCATTTTTTTTCTGCTCGCTAGCTGCTAAGTTTACAGAATCCGTATGATAGCCATGAATGTAATCTGGTGACCTTGAAGCAAGGGTATTGGATAGTGCCCCAAGATGATACTGACCCTTTGAGTAGACTGACTCTCTCAGCCCTTTTTCCTAAATATTAAGTCATCTTTCTTAACAGTCAGTGACTAGCTATACTTTTAAATTGTTTCCATTTCCCTCTGCCCAATTCTCCTCTCTTCCCAACCTACTTCAGTAAGAAAAATGCATATAACATTATGAACTCTTTATACTGCAAAGCAATCTAGACAGAATTATAAGGTGATAGGAGACTTGGGTGTCCCTGAAACCCTAGGATTGGAGGCCCCCTGCAGCTTTCTGGGAACTGGGTTTGATGGCCACATGTCCTTCTGGCAAGGTTCCTGAATCTCCAAGCTATAAATGGCCAATAGCAGACAGGCAGGCATTTCCATCCAACTTGCCCTACCCAACCTCATAACAAATGAGCTGACCTGTGATACAGACCAGACCCACATCGGAAACAGCTGGCTACCAAGAATTTATCTGCTCAACTCCAAACAGGCCAGAACTGTCAGCCCTGGGAGACTTGGGTCCCTAATGAATCAATGAAACCCTAACACAGCAACCTCTCACGTGTGTATTCCCTGTAACACAAGCATCCCAAATCAAGTGTTCCTGGCATCGGAGCTTGACAGCTTCCTGAAACAATGCCATCGGGTAAATTGTGACAAACTCCAGCTTTCTGACCGCATGGAGATTTTCAGATGTGATAAACAGCCTAGGAGAAACCAACCTACACTAGAGTGCATTATGGATACATTACCATACGGCGGGTATTAAAATGGGGAGGCCTGGGTGGATTTCATTAAACTCCAAGGCCACAGTAAACCTCACTTTATTAAGTCACCAATGCATTAAGTGGGATTTCCCACCGTATCTAGGGCCTGTGCTGGAAGTGTGGACACCTAAACAGTTGATATAGTGCATGAACCAGCACATCTGGATGCCTAAGAGGCCGGTACATAAAGCAGATAAATGTGGAGGCTTATCTCCCGGACAGGTTTTATGGAAGTGTCCGTTGTGTTCAGCTGTAGTGAGGAAGGGAGAGCCCAGAGCTCTTCCAGGTATGGGCCAGAAACAAGTTTCAGCATATGGATAGAAATCATATTGCCTAATATGGACTTATCCCCACCACCCACACACTTGTTGGGCCCTAGAGGGACCTTTTATACCTCACTATGTATAGGTACAACCCAATCCACACTGTGGAAGAGGCTGGTAATGGGGTTTTTAAAACGAAGGGTCGATTTGTTTTGTTCTAAAAGACAAACGATGTCACTTCACCTGAAACCAATGTTTCCTCAGAGCTGTTGATGATGTGCACCCCGGAGTGCTCAGGAGACCCTAATGACATCACTAAAGGGTATGTGACCTTACAAAGGGGTGCAAGGCAGAGAACACTCTAGAATCTCTTCCCTGGCTGAGAAGGTGGAGTAGGTATGGATGGACTTTCAAAGGCCCAATCTACATTTCCACGTTCCAGCTATGTCACAGAGACCTGCCAGGGAGCGGGAGACTTCTAGAACCCTCTGAAGCCTGCGTCTCCATGTGCACATCTGTAAATGCTCTTTTGTGAGGACACTTGTCCCTATAGCTCCAGGCCTGGAAACAAAGTCAACCCATAACACAGAGCACCTAGGTGACAAGGATGGATCTCCTAGTGTTCCTTTTGCCCTTTCTCACAGCCAGCTTCTGGGAGTTGAAAGGTGTCACACAACAGAGCAAAGATTTCCAAAGTTCCCCTGGGCTGGGTGGAATAGTTCCCCTTCATCACGGGCTCTTGGTAAATGCTGCAGCAGAGAACCTGGTCATAGGCAAAAGCCCATTTAGTGGGCTCTTGTTATTATCCACTTAGTTGACAGCTGTAGAATGTTTACTGTGTGCCAAATTCTAGGCTTGAGTTGAGATACCATGGAGAATGAGTCACCATTCCCGAGGTGAAAGAATCTCTTAGTTTAGAGAGAGAAAAGTAAGGATAAAAGTGCCCGGAAGTGAGCATAGAGTCATGGGAGAACACTGCCATGTCCCAAGGCCACCTGATCTAGCCTCAGAACATGGCAGGAAGCTTCCTGCAGGAGACAATGATTGCCACAGATCTTAAGGAAGAATGGCTACCATGTGGCTCTGACCAGGCAAATCAAGCTCTCCATGTATTATGAGGATGCTGTCTGCTAGAGGAGAGCAAAACCCGAGGCCCTCGCAGCCCTGAAATCACACTCTCCCATTGTTCATGCTGGGAAGACCGTATTGAGGGAAAACATGATGTTTGAGTATGTGCCTGTGTGTCTGTGTCTATGTGCTTTGTACAGATGTGCCTAAAATAGAGGGTTTTTTTTAAAAAGAGAAATAAGAAAATATGACAAGGGACAAGGATATTAATACTACCTCTTGTACAGATCCAAGCGGAAAGAAATACCTTCCACTTCTTTTCCATTGGCTCATCTGTCAGTTCTGGATGCCTGCATACCATCTTTACTGCTATCAACATCGCTCCCATCTATGTTGGGTGCTTGACGGGAAGAAAGGCAAAGCCAGAGCTTGGGGAGGGGAAGTCACAGTGGAAAGTGTTATGGGAGGAAGGAGAGAACATTTCCTGGATTCCTCTTCCTTCTTCCCATAAGCTGACCATATCTATAGATATTGCTAGCTTCTTAGACCAGCACTGGAGGCGAAATGGTTTGGATTTTCACCATCAATGCTGACCCTGGGGGAGTTTGGGAGTTCCTTAAAGGACAGTTACTTTTAGGATTTACTCTGTGTCTATCCAAGAGCTAACCTGTCACAGGTCCCCATAGAACACATGGCTGGGGTGGGTGTGTCTGCAATGACAAATCCTAAGGATTACTCTCTCCACAGCTACAGACAGACCCACAATCTAGCAAATTATTGGGACTCCCTTAAAGTCCACTAATAATTTTACAGTTGTTATTGAAAGCAACACCTCCAGTTTCTTGACTTTCCAGTTATGAGAAGGGAGTTATATGGACCATGCTCCTTCTCATACTACATCTTTCAATTTTCAATTTGTGGACAGGAAAAGCAAGACCATATGGCCAGAAGAAGGGGTGACCAGTAGACACACTCTTCAAATCTTGCCAGCAATCTGTTCAATGTCGACTCACCTTATTTATGTGGATATATGGGTTTTGACTCATCTGCTGGACTGGTTCACTTGGGGACTCTCACACCTTCACGAGGGTCAGTGGATCCCTAGGGAGCAGCCCCCAGAGGATTCCTTCAACTGTGACTATCTCACTCTGTTCCCTCCAGGAGCGGCCGAGCTGATCTGGCAGCCATATACCATGAGCGCATTGATGTGGAAGGCCACCACTATGGACCCTCGTCACCTCAGCGAAAAGATGCCCTCAAAGCTGTGGACACGGTGCTGAAGTATATGATCCAGTGGATCCAGGTGACCCAAAGCAAGGGCAACTAATCTGGCCTGTTTCCCTGTCATGTCTTATCATCTCCCTGACTGCCACTCCGTCATACGTCCTCCAACAATTTCTTTACTAGGCCAGTGTGAGGCTCTCTTTTCTCCACTCTGTAATTTTTGGACACCAAGAGACTCCTTATGCCATGGATGGCCAGTGGGGTTTAACTCATCTAATGTGTGTTTTTGCCTGGCTTGCCTAGAGCATTGGTCAGGTTCTTAGTACTATTAGTCAGTCTATTGACTATTAGTAAGTCTATTGGCTATTAGTAAGTCTATTGACTATTAGTAAGTCTATTAACTCTTAGTGAGTCTATTGACTATTAGTAAGTCTATTGGCTATTAGTAAGTCTATTGACTATATTAGTAAGTCTATTGACTATTAGTAAGTCTATTGGCTATTAGTAAGTCTATTGACTATTGGTAAGTCTATTAACTATTAGTCTATTGACTATTAGTAAGTCTATTGACTATATTAGTAAGTCTATTGACTATATTAGCAAGTCTATTGATTATTAGTAAGTCTATTAACTATTAGTAAGTCTATTGACTATTGGTAAGTCTATTAACTATTAGTGAGTCTATTGACTATTGGTAAGTCTATTAACTATTAGTGAGTCTATTGACTATTAGTGAGTCTATTGACTATTAGTGAGTCTATTGACTATATTAGTAAGTCTATTGACTATATTAGTAAGTCTATTGATTATTAGTAAGTCTATTAACTATTAGTAAGTCTATTGACTATTGGTAAGTCTATTAACTATTAGTGAGTCTATTGACTATTAGTAAGTCTATTGACTATTAGTAAGTCTATTGACTATTAGTAAGTCTATTAACTATTATTAAGTCTATTGACTATTAGTGAGTCTATTGACTATTAGTGAGTCTATTAACTATTAGTGAGTCTATTGACTATTAGTGAGTCTATTGACTATTAGTGAGTCTATTGACTATATTAGTGAGTCTATTGACTATTAGTGAGTCTATTGACTATATTAGTGAGTCTATTGACTATATTAGTGAGTCTATTGACTATATTAGTGAGTCTATTGACTATTAGTGAGTCTATTGACTATATTAGTAAGTCTATTGACTATTAGTGAGTCTATTAACTATTAGTAGGTCTATTGACTATTAGTGAGTCTATTGACTATATTAGTAAGTCTATTGACTATTAGTAAGTCTATTAACCTGAACATAGGAGTTAAATGTGGGTTCCGACTTTAACAATCTCCATTCTCCTTTAACCAATAGCTTAAAAATGCCTCTTTACCAGGATTTTTGCATGAAAGGACCTTTCTCCAGTGAATGTGATGACGTCTTGTGTCCACCCCACAGGAACGAGGCCTGCAGAATGACCTAAATGTCATCATTTTCTCAGACCATGGGATGACAGACATCTTCTGGATGGATAAAGTGATTGAGCTGAGCAAGTACGTCAGCCTCGATGACCTGCAGCAAGTGAAGGACCGAGGGCCCGTTGTGAGCCTGTGGCCAGCCCCTGGCAAACACTCTGAGGCAAGACACACGGTGCTGGAGGGGAGGTGATGTGGACCCATCGGTCCCTTGTTTGTGCTTTGCCATGCCTCCTAGAGTTTTCTTAACGAACTGTGCAACAGGGTTAGGAGCACAGACTTTGGAATCAGCTGTCATCCACTTACCAAGTGACCTTTCTAAAGGTCATTCATTCTCTGTGTTTGTTGTACTCTATAACAGCATCTACCTCTACTGAATTTCATAAAAATTAAGTGAAATAGATGATGCCCCATACTTTGCAAACACGGCACGTGTCAGCATGCCCTCATTAGGGCTATTATCAGACAAACTCCTGAGGAGGCTGTCAGAGGCAGACTCTTCAGACTGAAGCTGCCACTCTGATCTGCACCCGTTTCCCTTTCACCAGGGGGCTAGAGATATAAAACTGACCAAAGAAGACAGCATAGGCCCCGTGTGTGCAGTATGGGTCAGCCCCTGACTTCACAGCCCCGCCCCTTAGGTTCTGATCCCAGCTCTGTTATCAACAGCATACAAGGCATTGACAAGTCTGGCCCCTCTGCCGTCTGCACATGCGCATTGCAGTGTGCACCGTCCTAAAGCCCGTGGGAGTACACAAAAGCAGGCTGAGATCACAGCCGAGACAACGTATGAGCCACTCACACTCACGGAGCTCACCATCCAATAAGAAGTTTCCTCATCGGATGAGGGTGTGGTCAAGTTCCTACAGTGTGCAGGCGAGGACCCAAACTCCCTTTCAGGAACTCAGTACCTCATGCTCACCCTTTCAGAAAACAACAGTAGTTAGGAATGGTGGCAGGTGGTAAGAACGAGGAGGAACGGGTGACACTCTTGGCTGACAACCTCGTGTTCATGTTGGTTTGTCATCTCCCGGTCCATAGATGCGGTGCCTGTCCATCCCCAGAGAGCTGACATGGGCCAGGAAGCATCTATCTTTCTGAGGGGGTGGGCAATGCCAGCAACAGGGGAGTCAGGAGGTGTCTGGGAACTGCTGCCTTCCTTCATCCTAACAGCGACAGAACAGTTGCCTTTAGCCAAAGGGTCCTGACGGGAGCCAGACTCCGGCCCTTTGCCTCCTAGGCAGTCCCACCACTACCTTGCCTGCCCTCATTTGAGGTCCCCCGTGTCACACACTGCGCTCAGCCTTTCCCCCACTCACGAGGGAAATGCCTCCCCCTTTCTGTTTTCTCGAGCTCCGTTGCCAGGAAATGAAGTTTACACAACGTCCCAGCAAACCCCCTAAATATGAAAACGGAAAGAATATGTTACATGTTGGCAGGTTCCTGGGAAACAACTCTGTCTTCCTGGCAGGGAAGATCATCTTTGTCTCCAATTTGGCACGTAGGCATGAGACTCCTCCAGAACGCTTGGGCATTACCACTCACGAGCCGGGAAGAGCATCTTCCAGCAGGACGTGCATCCCAAGCCCTGACAGCAGCCAATAGCAGTTGGTAGGGGATCAAAAGTGGGGGCTGTGTTTGGTGACAGTTGTGTCATGTGATGGACACAGCAATCTGCAAGACCTGGTGTATGTCAGCAGATTTTCCGCTTATTCAAAAATAATTCTGCATTCTGCATACGTTGTTTTTAATCAAACAGAGGAGATTAATTCATGGAACTGTGAACAAGTTTCTACTCAGCAGCCCAAAGACTATTTTTAAGTCATAAGTGAATAAACACAATTTTATTATTAAGGAATACATATCTGATTTGGCTAGTGGCCAGCAAACCAGCACCAGCAGGTTGCTTTTTAATTTTAGTCACCAATATTTGAGCTTCTGCTAAATATTGAAAGTGTGAATAGACTTTACATCTTCATTATGGAATTGGCAATGGGATTAGTAAGCAATTCCTGGTGATTTTAAAATTCACATATGGGCAGGACATCATCTTGATGTCAAGTTCAAGAGCACTAACCTTTTGGCCATTTTGATGATATTTAACATCAGCCAGGCAACTTTGACAATTGCCTCTTAATTTTAGTGCATAGAATTTTGGATTTTGGTAAGTAAGTTTTGTAATATGTTCACCAGTCACTGATTATTTACAAAAGAATATATATATATAGTGTGTGTACATGTTTATATATATACATACATACATACACACACACACACTAAAATACATTATCCTTCTAAGCAGTATAGGATAACGTTGCCGTGCTCACCTCGTATTTAATAGAAGTAGAATGTTGTCTTGACCTATGACCCTTCCTGAAAATCTTTACCGGATCCCATGAGCTTTCTACTCTCTCCAAAAAACCACTAAGAAGACACCATTACTTATGGTATGGTTGTGTGGTCACTTGAGTTTTACATGATAGGAATCTCTGTGGTGTTTTCTACAATGCGCATTATTTTTGCTCCGGCTGAGGTCTTGCGTCTTTGCGGATGCCATGTCTGACTTTACTATACTTTGTCATGTCTTGCCCTGAAACTACACCGGTATGTCTTTATTTCTCCCCGTTATCTCTTTGCTCTTCTGCTTCTGCTGTGTGCCTGGGCTATTCTGTACATACATCTACAGGTGCGTACACGTGAAAGCTTTTCATTACAGTCCCTAGGGGGTCCATCTCTTATGTCAGAGAGCATATGGATTGTTAGACTTCCTGGATAGAGACATGCTGAGCTCTGTAAGTTCAAGGCCAGCCTGGTCTATATTGTGAGTTCCAGACCAGCTAGGGCTACATAGAAATCCTATCACAAGAAAAAAAAAGTATTTATTTTATGTAGAGAAACTCTATGTGCGTGTGTGTTGTGTGCGCGCGCACATGTGTGTTTATAATCTATCTCACAGATCTAGCATGAGTGTTCAAACAGCTCATTTTTGGTTTTCTTTGCAGATATACCACAAACTCAGTACAGTGGAACACATGACCGTGTATGAGAAAGAAGCAATACCCAGCAGGTTCTATTATAAGAAAGGGAAATTCGTCTCTCCTTTGACTTTGGTGGCTGATGAAGGGTGGTTCATAACAGAGGTAATTATAAAATCTATGGCATTCCCCTCATTGTTCAAACTCTAGCCACAGCCCATGGGTAAGTAGCAATTATTGAGCTCCATTCTCTCGGAGTCCTTTACTGCACTGCTTCCTTGTTTAGAAAATCAAAAGGCTGGACCGACCGTCTAGGTGAACACAAGCTTCAGGCACAAACCGACAGTCGAGATTGAGACTTCATGGCTCCAGATCCCCTGTGTTATAATAAATTGGCCTTAACTAAATTACTCAAGCTTCTATATAACCTGTGTAGCTTAAAGCAGAAATATTACTGTGATCCGAAGCCATTGCTCCAGGGCAACAGAAAGCTAGGAGAGCCCTCTGTTGCTTCCACCAGGAGAGAAATGTCTAGAAAGTAGAGCTGCATGAACCCAGGCCCTCAAATTACCAGCTGGTTTTTACAGCCAAGATTGTCTTTCACTTTTTCTCTGAGCCCTAATTTGCCTCAGGCCTGCCTGATTTCCTCCTCCTTGTCCTCCTGGGCTCTAGGCTGAGGAGAATGCATGATCTTTATGAATATCCTACCTTCCAGAGGAACCTGTGATCATCCCGAGAGTACAGTCCCGTCTAGACAAGAGCAGTACTTCAGATGTGAGTTTGAAAGTGGGCTGTGCTTAAAACAGGCTGCAGGGTAAAAGGAATAGAAAGCTGAAGCCAGTGTTGACTAGGACTCAAGAACAGAAAATAATATACTAGAGGTCACAGGTTCCTCACCCGCGGAATCAGGCATTGGGCCAAGAGAGTGTGTGACCAACCAGCAGGACATGAAATCACAGGACTCTGTGACACGAACTTCAGTTTTTGAGCAATACTGGGTCATTCCTGGGCATTCACAGAGAGAAATGTTTGGTCACCATGAACTGAAAGCCAGGTAGATCTGGTTGAAACCACTGGCAGCAGAAGGCAGAGGCCAGCCAGGCTCTTCTGAGACTGAATCTGGCTTCTGGTGTCATGCTGTTTACGGGGTTTCTAGGATGGAAGCAGAGAGAGGAGGATTGTAAGTTCCAGGCCAACCTGAGCTCCAACTTTTAAAAGATATCTAGAGACAAAAAGGGTTCAAGAGACT
This sequence comes from Microtus pennsylvanicus, assembly GCF_037038515.1. Lineage (NCBI taxonomy): Eukaryota > Metazoa > Chordata > Mammalia > Rodentia > Cricetidae > Microtus > Microtus pennsylvanicus. The sequence goes on from NC_134587.1 coordinate 86,009,505, forward strand.
TCTTCTAACACTGCCCCTTCCAGAAAAGAAAATGTGACTGGTTAGGTCAACAAATGTCCGGAGTTCACATGGGCTGAGAGAGAATATTTTAAGCTATGCTTTGGGCATGTGTCATTATCATTATCTCCTCTCTCTCCCGCCCCCTCTCTGTCACACACGAAAGCAATACAAAATGATAATAAGAATACAATCAGTTTGATTCATGCCACATGTGGGGTCTGTAATACACAAACACAATTGTTTCTCAGGCTTAGTGGAGCGCACGGGTCACCAGGTTAGAGGCCCACGGACATCAAGAAAGACCTCCCAAGTCACAGCAAAGAACCTACTTTTTAGTTTGTTTACTCTTGTTTCAAAACATCTTCATCTTTATAAGATTCTGGTGAAGTCGTTCTGAAGTTCTGGAGGTCAGCCCATTCTGAGGATTAATCCGTAGGGGGCCACCACCAGTGTGTGAGCGTGACCCTGGACACCTGAGACCTGTTCAGTTCACGTGCTGATGGACTGAGAGGTTACAGCAAGGGAGGTGGGGAGATCCTCGGGCTACGGGGTGATTTAGCGATTTGGTAGAAACAAGTAGGGGATGACAAAGCCAGAGGAGGAGGTGGACACCCAGTGAGATGCCATCACAATTCCAGTGGGAAATGCCTTGAGTCCCCTCAGGGGTGGACAAGCCTTATGAAGTCATTCCAGCTGGGAATGGCAATCCTCTGACGGGGGGAGGAGATTTCTTCCATTTTGGCAGAGGGTTCTTCCCATAAAGAAAATATGGTATCCGGGTGTTGTACATTCAGGAAAAAAGATGCTTGTCTTCTTGAGGGATGAAAACAATGCTGGGGGACCTGAGGGTGGTTAAAACGTGCTGGGTTATAAGCCATGAACTATCTGCCTTACTGTTTTTATTTTTGGCTTCTTGAAACAAAGTATTGCTATGTTCCCCATATAGCTTTACTATGGGAGTTTACTATATAGCCAAGACTGGACTCAAATTCACTATCCTCTTGCCTCAGCCTCCTGAGTGCTGAGATTAAGGCTTGTTCCACCAAGTCTGGGTCACAGACCACATGAACAATGGATTCGATAATAATTGGCCATCTCATTTAAGTGAGCATCTGGAGACAATGGGCTCTATGGTCGCTTAATCCAGAAATGGTAAAATCAAGTTCCTGTTTTAGCTCTACAGAATTCTGCTTTTCTTCTCAAGATCACAAAAGAGTTGCTGCAGCTCCAACCTGCATATCCACTCGAAACACCCCAAAGCAGGAAAGAAATGGGGTGACTTTTCATTACACATCACCTACCATTATGGGATAGGTGTCTGTATTTCAGAACCACGGGTGGAAGCCAGTATGCGGGACCCTGAAGATTGGGGAATGCAGATGGGGAGAGCTCTGTAAGGAAAGGTGTGTAATTATGAAGACGAGGTCTTAAAAGAAACCCATATACCCGAGAAGCTCTCGTAGTGAAGTTTCTGCCCCTGTCTAGAAACCATTAGCAACTTCCTCTTTGATCTCATCGACCGACTAACTGTGACTAGAAAATCCCTGCCTGGGGTGAGATTTGCCACTGAGGTGTGCTGCACTGCCAGGTAAAGAACCACAGTCACAGGACTGAAGAGATGCAGAAACTGGGGTTAAGAGATGGGGGCCTCAAAACGAAACAGCGAGGAAGAGAGCCTAGGGCATGGCTTCATTTCCCAGGAGACCAACAATACACTCTAGGAAGCCTGCGACTACCTGCCAAAGCTTCCTCCTGTCCCTGGCTTTGGGCCGACCCATCTCCCCCCACACCCTAAGGGGACCTGAGTCATGCTTCCCTGAATGAAACTGGAAATTAGTATCTTCTGTTATGTGGTTATATAGATTATATTGTATATTACTTTTGTATGTATCACACACATTAATTTAAGTTATTAAAAACTAAGAGTCACCAGTTAGCAAAGATGCCCAAGTATTTCATGATGTGGGCTTAAGAACAAAGAAAATCCCATAAAAAAGAAACCAGACCATGGACAACTACAAGAACAGTTTTTAAAATATATAATTAGGGGTGGGAGTGTAGCTCAGTTTATAGACTGCTTGCTCTATCATGCAAGTCCTGGGGTCCATCCCAGGGACCACATAAACTGGCCGTTTTGGCACACACCAGTAATCCCAGCACACAGAGGTGGAAGCAAGGGAGATCAGAAGTTTAAGGTCATCCTTGACCATACAGGAAGCTCCAGGCCTGCCTCAGATACATGAGACCCTGCCTGGAAAAAAAAGAAAGGCGGGGGAGGAAGAAAGGAAAGGAGGAAGGGAGAAAGAAAGAAGAACTACTTCAAGAGGGAGACTTGAGGTATTACAGATACGTAAAACAAGAGTGGTGGCGCACGCCTTTAATGCCAGGACTTGGGAGGCAGAGGCAGGAGGATCTCTGTGAGTTCGAGGCCAGCCTGGTTTACAGAGTGAGTTCCAGGACAGCCAGGGCTGTTACATAGAGAAACCCTGTCCTTGGATAACCAAAAATAAATAAATAAGTAAAACAAAAAGTTATCTTAAAGAAGAAGAAGAAGAAGAAGAAGAAGAAGAAGAAGAAGAAGAAGAAGAAGAAGAAGAAGAAGAAGAAGAAGAAGAAGAAGAAGAAGAAGAAAGAAAGAAATGAAAAGAAATCAGGATGGGTAGGAGATAAGAGATGGTGGGGGCAAGAGTAACCAGAATGCATTGTGTACATAACACATTGTCAAAGGAGAAAATAAATAAAATCTCTAGAATAAGTAAAGACAGAAATAAGAGTAAGATAAATCGTACATGAAAATATAAAATTAACATCTGAAAGATGTGTGTTGACCTGCCATGTTGACCTAATTATTATGGAACTGCACACTAGTTCTCTCTCTCTCTCTCTCTCTCTCTCTCTCTCTCTCTCTCTCTCTTTCTCTTTCTCTCTTCATTGTTTCTGATATTTATATAAGTCTGTAATGACAAAAAGCAAAGTGCAGAAAGAAATACAAAATGTACAGTTTGGAGGGAAAGGAGAGCACTGGAAAGTTTCGTGCTACAACCAAGAGAAGCTGTAATTGTTAAGGAGACCTGTGGCGTTAAAGAGAGGTCGCTCCGCACGGAACAGGGAAATGTGCTCACCAGTTCTTGTTGGTCACGCCTGCACCATGCATTTTGAATGACTGCTTTCCCAATGTTTGTATGATGTGTACTTAAAACTATTTAACCTTTTTATCAAACAATAAATATATCCGGGGAAAAATGAGCATTGGTCAGTAATAACAACTAAGAAAAGTCTTGAACTAATTGGCTACCCTCAGTTTGGATTGTGGGTACTGTTGGTCCTGGAGTGACACACGGGGACAGACAGTAGAACACGGGTTTATCTCAGGGCTGCTGAGCACAATCTATCTTCCTCGTATTGTCTATGGTGTCTATCATACATGAGCGCGTGTTTCTCTAGGAAGTTGTCACTGTCTACCTGAGAGGAACTGGGGTATCTCCTTCACTCACGTTTTGATCTGAGCACTGTGATCACTTTACTCCTATTCTGGGGCGTACACCTTTTTATTTTCTGGATATCATATGAAAAAAATCTCAAGTGCTGATTCTACTCTAACGCCGAGGAGTCGTTCTCTGCAAAGTCCTGAAAACAGGCGTCTTTTGAACCTCTGTGGCCTTTCCTCTGCAGCTCTGGACTGCCTATTATCCTCTCCTGCCTCTAGTCCCCTGAAAACTGCATTCTTCATCCCCGTGTCCACTCAGGACCAGAACTACTCATCACTCACATTTCCATTTGCCAATTTCTCTCCAAGTCAGAAGAAAAAGATGTCATGTTTGGCCCTGTAACCTGCCCAGCTGTCCAAGATGTGTGTTGTGACCTTACAGACGGGGTTACACTCCATATCGGCACAAAGGTTCAACCCTGAGTGCAGTCTCACCAGGTCTCACTCTGACGGCAAGGTAATCTGTGTTCTGGTTTTGACGTGATTAGAAGAACATCTGAGTGAGGACAAGTTGATGCTCACTAGCAGCTGATAAAAGAGAACCCCAGGGCTTCCTCGTGCCACAGTTCCCACAGACACTACCCCACAACCACAAAGGATCTAGATGGCTTTGTTGCTGGACAGGCCGCTGCCCTGGAAGCCCCGCCTCTCACTAAAGCTCTCACAGAAAGAAGAGAACAGCTGAGAGAGAGTTCATTTCTTCTCACCGTCGTCTAGAGAGCTGTCACTGAAAAGACAGAGAGACAGACTCAATTCGTCACAGGAATTGGACCAAGATCCAGAGCGACCCAGGTGCTGGATGACTTCTTAAGTCACTTCCGCTCCATATGGTTTACAATACAAGCTCGTTCCCACTATCTGTCCTTCATCTGACCTCCCGTCCTCAGCCAGCGGAAATCTGAAGGCGTTGACGTTTCCAAAGGACTAAAGAGACAGAGGAAAATGAGTCACCAATAAGGTCAAGGCCCATGGTCCTCCCAGCCAGTGTCGGTTCCTCAGGACAGGAAGTAGGGTTCTTGACTCATGGCTCATCCCCTCTCTCTCCCTAAGAGCTGTCCAGTTTCTCTAGGAAAACAAAAATTCGTGGGTGTTATTTCTTTCTCTTAGGGGATGAGGTCACACTCTCCCACAGAGCATCAGAGCCCTGAGCAATTCGGCCTTCACGCATGGTCTTCTGGGATTCTCGGGCAGCCATATTGCCACCTCCTCCTTCAACAGGTGCTTGGCCACAGAGCAGACAGACTGGGGTGTCACAATGTCCGATGCCATCCCAGGGCCCTGAATAGATACATCCAGTACTACCAAATATCCCTGGCGTGGGACAGTTAGAACGACACAGGAAATAACCCAGAGCCGTTTCCACCAAACCCATGTCTGTTCTTGCACTCTCAACCATGAAGCCCCTGGATCTGAATAATCTCAGCCTAACAAACTCCACAAATGTTTACTTAGTGCCTTCTCAGGCCATGAAATGTATAACGTGCTAATTCCACCCAGGAGCCCCCAGGAGTCCCCAGCTGCCTGATGCAGTCTAGAGAGGGAACCGAAGATCATTTAAGCATGCTTGTCATCGGGGTCAACCAGCGTGCCATTACAGATGTGTTCCCACGTTCTAAAGAATCTAGGCTCCGCCCATGAGAGAAAACACTATCTGCTTGCCTTTCTGCTCCTGGCTTATTTCACTAAACGTGATTTCCAGTTCCATTCATTTTCTTGCAGATGCGGAAATGATGAGCTCATCTCATAGACCTTGAACTAGCAATACCAAGGGTGGGAAAAAACTGTGATCATAATCTTTCTTTGACGCGCCAGGGTCTTGAAGGAGCTAAGTGAGCCTCCAGCTACGCACAGAAAAGGTTGCAGTAACATCCCGGGACATTAAGCCAGTTAATATTTTTCACATTGTAAATATAGCAAGGACTTTTCATTTTAAAATTTTTGGTCAACAACAGTGATAACCTCAATGACTATCTTGAATTAAGCCATTCCTAGGACCTTCAATCAGCGCCCATGAGTAGTGAACAGGATCTCTGGGTTGTCCTAACTCTTCCAACGTCCTTCCTGTCCTTCAAAGGCCAGTGATGACCCCCTCTCCCTTGATACACTTACTTGATCCTAATTATCCTCATTTGGGCCTTTCCTAAGACCTGAAATCATTCTGCTGGGCACGAATTTGCCTGCGTCTGGACTCTCTTGTCTAGAGTAGAGGTTTCTAGAGAATGGGTCTTTAATAAGGTCTTTTGAGCTTGGCCCCCACCCAGGAAGGGTATGTACTATGGTGTAGTAGAGTCACAGTATATATGGGTGGCTTGGACAGATTCATAAATACCTAGACTGTTGCATTGTTTACTCCAAGACTATTCACTTCTTGGTTGGCAAACAATTACCAAGGAAAGGAGGGCTAAGTCGAGAATTCAGCTAATTCCTCCCAGCCCTAGAAAAGAGTTCAGCTGAGAAAGGTGATTAAAACTATGAGCGGCGAAGCTAGCTTTAGTGAGCCCCAGCTTGAGCAGGACATGCCAGAACACATAATCCCCAGCCAGCTTTCAAGGGCCAATGTCTGTGGCCTGTCCAGAAAGGTGTCAACTGAGCTGAAGACAAACAAGATGGAGCAAGAGCCTGGAAAAGGACGGTGAAGCAAGGTGCCTCGTGCTGATCATTCGGATTCCAGTGTCGGTTAAAACCAGCGGGGCAAGCACAGGCCCAGACATCTGCAGGAGGCCAATATCTGTCTACGGAGGAAAGACTTGCTTTGAAGTCCAGTGTCAGGCTCAGTTCTAAAGCCTGTGGCTGACTGGCAGGGAGGCCTAGCTCCAGAATATTTGAGGAAATCAAGACAATCTGGGAAGCGTGATTTCTGAGAGGTTCTGGCAGCTAGAGTGGATTGTCCAGGCCCAACTAACGGAGCTTCAGGAAGACAGCTGTGAAATGCTAGAAACAGCTTGCTCTCCACAGTGACTGGGGTCACATGTGGAAGCTGTCTGGGAGTACAGACATCCTCACTACCTCCTCTCAAAAGGATTCAACAAATGTGATCCCAGAAGAGAGAGAGAGAGAGAGAGAGAGAGAGAGAGAGGGCGAGAGCAAGCAATCCCTGGTCCACTTAGTGTTCCTCTCCACTCTGCCCCGGCTTCTCTTCATTCCTGTCACTATGCAGTCTGGCATTTTCCATGTCAAGGATCAAGCTGCCTGCGTGCAGCAGGAAACTCTCCAAGGTCAGGCTGGGGGACCAAGGCTGAGTAGTTAAGTCCTGTCAACACAGAAGCCGAGCAACTGTTAGGATATCTCTTGGGAGTGCCACTTGGTGAACACATACCCAAGTTTAAGACCACTACTCTCCAGGCACTCCTAGGGTCCTGAAACAGGAAGGCATCCTGCCCAACACTTTTAAAAAGCAGTGATACACAAGCTAAGCAAACGGGCCTGTGTGTCCTTTTGTCATATGCACGCACACAAATGCCTCTTTATCTTAAGCAGGCACTGATAACAGACCAGAGCAATAATTCCATGAACCAGCGAGGTTACTGGTGGTTCTGACACAGCATGGGTCACCTGTTATATAGCCCTGGTGACTCAAGGCAGCTGCATGCCTGGAAAGCCTACCCCAGTTTGAGTCACGACTCACAGACACTGGGTCCCTGGAGCTCCCTGGATGACCCAGAGACAACTGTGCCCCCCACCCCACCAGAATCTCCTCTGACCCAGCAACCATCACCTGCTTCTGTAAGCAATCTCTAGTGAATCCTCCGACTCTCTGAGGTTCTCAGCCATGGAAGCATAGGTAGCATCTTGAGAGTCTTCCGAGCCACCCTCTTTCAGGAAGAAATGCTTTCGGTTGGAGGCCGAAAGAACACCGCGGCAGAACACATGGTGGATAGGAGACAACGAACTCCTTCTCAACCCCCAAACAGATCCGAGACTCTCCATGTGCTCTCAGCTCGCAGGCCTTCCCAGCAGTGCCTCCCACGACGGGGACATTGTTGCTCCTCCTTCTCATCCTGAGAGGACACATTGTAACTCTATAGTTGCCCTCTTTTTGCCGAAGAGGAAGGTACCTGTGAAAAGCTCGAAGCAGGGAAATGATAGCACGTTAATTTTTTAATTAGAGTTCTAAGGCATCTTAAGTAGTTCCGCATTTTATGTATTTTGTTTACATTTCTATAACATCCTCCCACCCCATCCCGCACAGAGATATTTTTTTTTGAAATAACTTGAGGAGGAAAAAAAAATTATACTCTTCGTGGTTTTGTTAGTCTGCTTTCTGTTACTGTGGCAGAATAACCGAGTTAATCAGTTAGAAAAGACAAAAAGATTGACTTTGGCTCCCGGTTCCATGATCAATTGATCCTGTTTGGGGCCAGCCCATCATCATACTGCGGTAGGAGCGCATGGCAGGGGAGAACCATCCGCCTTATGGTCCTAGTGAAGCAGAGAGAAGGAAGGGGCCAAGGTTCAAATACTACCTTCAAAGGCAACCTTCCAAAGATCCAACTTCCTCTTCCTAGAGCCCACCTCTTAAAGGTTCTATCGCTTGCCTATGGTACCACTGGCTGGAAAGAAAGCCTTTAACACATGGGCCTTCGGGGATTTTCCAGATCTGAATCCAAATCGCAGCAACAGTGGGAGAGGGAAGATGGTTAACGCAGAGCAACCAGGGCTCCTCAGGCACTAGTCAACGAGAACAGGGCCCAGTTGGAGAAAGCTGGCTGCCCAGCTATCCCATTAGGTCAAAGCCAGTTTTATGCTTGATCATGCCATCCCTGAAGCTTTGTGACCTTTCTGGGAAGGGTTTCTCAAGCTGTACCCAGAGCCACATGGAAAACACATGATCTGACCTTGGGATGGTCGCAGGAACAAAGCCTATCTTCAGTAAATGATGAATTACCGATTAAGGATGCTGGATGAATGGTTTCCAGGGGGTCCCATGCTCCAGCAAGGGGAAGATCAAGCCCTGATGAACCTGGACCTACAGAATACATCGTCCAAGAGTGGAATGTAGGGCGTGCTCAGGGTAGTCGATGCCCAGCCCGGCTTCTGAGCTACCAGGAGGGACAGTGAGTGTTCCCTTCTAAAGTTGGCCACCACAGCCGTGACCTCCAAAGGAGCATCCACCAGGAGGAGGACACAGTGAGGCCCTGCTCCAGGCCCTCTGGCCAGAGAGAGCATTCGTCCCAGTCATCAGAAGTCAGTCTGTGATTCGGGGTGGGACACAGAGGCCAGATGTTACCCTCTCAGCTGCTCACCCTCTGCCTCCCTGCCTCCTCAGAGGTGCCTTTCCCTGAGACTCAGAAGTCAGTCAAGAGAAAAGGGAGTGCACAGGTGAGAACCAGACGTCCTAATGTACACCAAAGACACAATGGCAGGTGAGTAAAATGAGTCCAACAGAACAAGAGCTCTGCCTGTGTGCAAACAGGAAATGACAAATCCACGCTGCTCAGGCTGCTTCCTCCTTTCCCCAGCCTTGCGCCTCTCCTCCCACCTCCACCCCCACTCCCAGCCTGGTCTCTAGCCACGCTTTCACTGCAGACTAAAACCAAGGAGTCCTGCGTGGTGGGGTTTAAAGCAACAGTCCCCAGCACAGCCTGAGCAAACCTCACCTACAGGTTCTGACTTGAACGCCGCTTTTCCTTATTAGTGCCAAGGATGGTTGAAACAAAGCCCTGAACTGCAAATCTTGTCATTTTCCCTCTGGCATCCCAAATAAAAGTCTGGCGCATCATAGGTGTTGTGGCGGTAGGCTGGAAGCAGAACACAGACACCAGGGGAAGAAGCCAAGTCCAAACCCAAAACCCTCACCCATTCTTCCTAGGGTTCCCTTGTATTACCGTCAGCTTCTAGTTCCTTCCCACTGGGAATGATCAGCTTGTTGAGTGGTGAGTGGAGCCTTCCTGTTCATTGCATCAACCCACGTGCACGGCAGGGGCTTGGGAGGTGCCAGGAATGCTGGGGAGATCACACGGTGTGAAGATCATTGAATTCTACACAGTGTTAAATGCAGAGCCAGCAACTTGTTCTGGTTTGCCTGCGGCTGGTCCAGTTTTAAAACTGAAGTCTTGACTCTCTGGAGCCCCCATGGCAGCAAGCTGGGACAGCTGGTGACCTTGCTGGGTTGGCCCTTCCCTAGGCGAGAGTAGAAAGCCCTATGACTGTGTGCTATGGCTGTCACTTTCATCTAGTCTTGTCCCCACATGAGGGGACAAGACAGCCTCCTGAGGGTCAGGCCTTACATCAGCAGTGTCCCCCAGGTCCTGACATGGAGGAGGAGCTATAGGATATCTGCTCCTCTTGATTGGCTCCTTGCTGCAGCCTCCTCATTGTAGTCACCTCTCCTGCAGCCATGTGACACACACACACACACACACACACACACACACACACACACACACACACACACGCCTTTCTCACCTTTGGCCAGATCTCTATGATCTGGTTACCTCCCCAGCACGTCACTAGGTGGCGCTGTGTGGCAGTCCACCGTAGGGGTCCAGCTAGGGTCAGCTTCTCAATTAGGAGCCAGAAGACCCCCGAAGCTGCCATTTCGGATTCCGAACTCAGAGAACTGTGGGCATAGTTCCATGTGTGCAGCGGGAAGAGGATGCATGCACAACACAAGGATTCCCAAAAATCACTTTTAAATCAAAGGTGTATTTACATGTCACCTGGTCCACCCACGTTCTTTAAAAGAATTAGCTCTTCCTTACATGATCACTTTATTATTATTTATATGGGTAAAAATAATTTTTTTGTTTTTTTCTCCTCTCTGAGACAACTTGTCACTTTAATAAAAAATAGTGATTCATCTGTGATTGGACAATTCCCCAATTACCTTCAGATTTGTGCAACAAGAAATGGTAGCCTTGCCGAGTCTAGTTTTTAAGTTAGGCTGTCTGTCTTTCCCTTGGCTGTGGGCAACAGACATACTACAGGACTCCTCAGAAGTGAGACTTGAAGAATCAAATCGTTCCACTTAGGGCTTCCAGCCTTGCTATCTTGGAGACAGAAAGTGGGAAAAGCAACAGATTAAGCTAGCTGATGAAGCTAAATTGGAAAGTGTTGTGATCCTCACTCCAGCCGGCTAGCAAACGAAACACGAAAGGCAGCATGAAAAGCTGGCGATGCGGTAAAAGCATGTCCACGGGAAGAACACAGGCCACAGCTGGAGGAGGAGGGTCGAGGTAAAAGCATGTCCACGGGAAGAACACAACCACAGCTGGAGGAGGAGGGTCGAGGTAAAAGCATGTCCACGGGAAGAACACAAGCCACAGCTGAAGGAGGAGGGTCGAGGCATGATGGAAAGCCTGGGAAGCAGAGAGTCAATAAAAATAAAGTGTCCTTTAAGAAGCAGAAAAGCTCAGGAGCGATTTACGGGGTGACGGTGATGAGGATGCAATGTGCTGTGGCTACAGACGCAGAAGAACCTTCAACCTCAGAACCAGAGCGCCCCGCCCCATAGCTAGTGGCATCTGGTGGCCAGACCAGCCATTTGCTGAGCACCTATTGTGTGCCAAATACTTAACACATAGTCATCTTAGAATCCCAAATTCCACAAGGTGAGAGTTGAGCATCCCTCCATCTAACAAGGAAAGTGGAGTTCAGAGAAGGGACAGACTTTTACTTGGGATCAGAGAGCAGAAAACTAACTTCAACTCCATAGTCAACCCAAGTCCAGACTCTCCTCTCTCTACCCCACATGGTGGGTAAAGACCTAAGACATGAGAAGACACTTCACAGTCCAGTTTCACCAGAAGCACTGTGGCTTTGGGATGGTAGAATGTGTAGAACGACAAAGAAGACAGACTTGCCCTCCAGTCCTGGCACTACCTCTTAGTAGCTGTGTGATGCTGAGACTTTCATTTAACCTCTGTGTGCCTTAGTGCTTTTAATTACAAATGATAAAAGATAGGATTTCCATACACGATGATGGTGAGCAGCAGGATCGGCCCTGGGTGTGCTGCTTGACTCAGTACACACATGATACCATTAGCTTCGGGACGCAATCTAGAAGTGGCTGGTTATTGTGCTGTTTTGGTTCCGTGCCTGCATTGGAACACTTGCCGTGATGAATTCTCACCAGGAAGGTGATATGACTGTCAAAAGCACAAGGTCTGTCCACAACAAATGGCTAGAGTTGTGTTCAACAGGCTGCGGGCTCTTCGGGACCCACAAAAGCTTTAAGCTCCTTTTTCAACATAACCTGAGCCTCTGGAACCCCAGAAAATACAGTCTCTAAAATGACCCAGAAATGGTGGCCCTGACACCCTTTCCCTGATGGAGACTTGTGGAGGCAAATGGCTAAAAACAGAGAGCAGGGGGCACTGAGTATAGTGTTGTCCCTGAGGGGAGGGCTGGAAGAAGAATGTCATGGTGTGTGTTGTGGAAGGGGCACTTGGATGGGCTGAGTGGACCCCACAGGGCGTTGGTTGCTTTGCTACAAAATGAGGTGATTCTATACACATCATATTTTATAACACTCCTTTAATATCTCGGTACCCGAACATTCAATTTTATGCCCCATACCAATGCCTGGAGTTACAGCAGACATCACAGGATAAAGGGTTTAGTCCTGCAAGACTCCACGCATTTACCAGGTGCAAGGACTAGGTCCCCAGGCTACCAACACCTATACCTTGTTAGGCTAGGGTTCTCACCCTCTGGCTTCCCAGGACTCAGAGAAGTGCTGTGTTTGTAATTACAGCCAAGGAGACACATATGGGTGGGAAGTGGGGGGCATAGCACTTTTATTCCTTGGAAGGTGTCTGAACCATGCTTGGCAGGGTCGAATCCGGGGCGTCATTTTGTGGAAATGAGATTTTTTATTGGCTACATCACGGAACTCAAAAGCCAGCAACCTCACTCTCTCTTCAGTGGTTGGGGAACAGGAACTAATGCGCAAACCTTCTAATCAGGAGGTTTGTTCCTTAGGTGACCACCCTCTCCTGAGGCTAGTTAGTCCCCCAGTCCAGTGGCCATCTTTGCATAGACTCTAGTATGGGAGGAAGGCACTCATGAAGGACAACAAAAGTCCCTTCTGCAGTCCAGGAAATTCCGAGGGTCTTAGGAGCTCTCTGACAGGAACCTGGGATAAAGAACAAATCGGCTTTCATACCACAGACACTTTCTAACATCCCTTCTATCTCTAGCTGTGTTTAGTGGTCCAAACCTCATTACACCATGCGATTCATCTTAACCAGAGATGGTCAGGAATCTAGGACGCTGCCAAGGGTCAGAGCTACCTGAAGTAGGAAGCGGTCTAGCTGAAGCTGGATGATCCCGGCCTCAGAGATATTAGCGAGGAAATCTCCACACTGGCATCAGTTTGCCCAACTGGTTGTAATTGTCCAGGAGCGATATGATACCGTTGCCTTTCTTGACTTCAGAATCGAGAGACGCTTCCGTTCTGGGTGAACAGCAGTGGCAAGCGGGAAGGCTGGCAACGTGGATGGCATGGATACGACAACGAGCTCATGGACATGAGAGGCATCTTCCTGGCCTTCGGACCTGGTAGGCAGCATTCCAAGGAAGCAGCTCTAATAGGGACTAACCACACTCCTACAAAGTTGGAGAGGTTCCTTTATGGACCCTCTTTATGAGCCACGCTAAGCAGATCCAGCCGCTCTCCATGCAACATCTTTGGCTGGCTTCCTTTCAGATGCTTCTTTGGTTTGGCAACTGTGGCCAAATACTTTTCCTTGTAAATTTTAAATCCTGAGTATAGTGCCGAAAATGTATTCCACATGTCTGTGATTCATTTGTTACTTAATTCATCGAGACGTTTTTTTCACAGCTATCTAATGTCTAGAAAGGCTTATCAAACACACCAATTTGCTGGCAACTGTCAGTCTCAAGGTTGATGCTATTGCTTCCCAGCAATAGCCCTGCTTTGTCTAGAATATCCACACCTGAGGGGTCCAGTTAGAGTCCAGCTAGAAACTAGGATGGATTCAAGGGCAGGCTCAGAAATGACCTTGACATTGACTTTGAAAATGAGCCAGAATAAGGAGAGATATTTATATAGAAGTAAATTTGCTGATCTTTCCTTGATCAGATTATATTCCAAGGGTCTGGAAGAAAAGACAGATGGGGAGAGTCTCTTTGGCCACTTGACTTGATTGGTATGGCACTATGAAGCTGTACAATGGAAAAACTTACCAAGTAGTCTAACGAGCATATGGCCAGATCCATGCCTCAGAAAAAGGCATCCAGGGGTGAGGAAGAAGGGAGCAGTCTCTCCAACAGCTAGCAGGCATCAGGTGGCCAGTTCACAGCCATCCTTTCCACTACTGTCCACTCCTTTATTGAACATTCTCCCTCTGATGTCTGTATTCCAAAGGCTCATTTCTGTGTGCTGATCAAAGTGTATCTACTCAAGAAAATCCACTCTTTTGTTTCCAACCTTATGCTAAATCATGTGAGCTCTGCTCTTCTCATCCAAGTAGCGAGACCAGCCATGTCAATTCACCCTTCTTATTGTGCCTGTCTCTGTTTATTCCACTTATCACACACACACACACACACACACACACACACACACACACACACACACACACACCAAGCTGTTAAGCGTCTGAATTTGGGGGGGAAAGCTATTGGTGACCTCCATGTGACCCCACATTTGATTCTCAAATCCCAAAGTCAGCCTCAGAATCAGTGACAGCAAACATTTATAGAGAGCTGGCTGAGTTCCTAACACAGGTCCAAGAGACCAGAGGATGTCTGAGTACATTGTCATTGGCCAATGAAAGTTAGGAGAGCTCCCTGTTGGCCAAGCTCAGAACTTGCAAAATTTCAGTGCAAGAGGAATTAAGAACAGAGCTTTCAGGACTATGTTGAGGTCTGTTGTAGATCAGAAAGAAGACATTCCAAGGTCACGGAGAATGTCAATCATAAGGATTTTCAGTCAAAAATGTCAGCACTTTCTTCCCCAGAAGAGGGAAGTAAGGTAAAGAATGCCGAACAGTTGTCTGTTGGACTGTATATAAGCAAGTCTCGTGTGTGTTTTAAAGCATAAGTAGCTCTATCCCCACATCAAGAGTTCTAAATGAAATGCCCAGCCTGGTGCTAACTTAGAGTTAAATCCACCAGGGATGTTTTGTCCATTAGCAGACGCCTCTGTCATCAGCTCCTTTCAAATGGAAAGCCCTCAGTATTTCACAGACAGAAAGACAACCCCGGAAGAAAATGGGCTGAGCTAATTGCAAAATGTTTTCTTGAGAGCCTTGCAAACCATCGCATTCCAGGCTTCAATTCTCATGAAAGATTAAATAGCTTTACACACCGACTGTTTGCTCAGAAGAATATTTCAGAGCGAGCCCTTTAATAGGTATCTAGCTGCACTTGCAGATAAAGGTGCATACCTACTGATTCACTGTACTTCTTCCTTAGGGAGGAAGCTGGGCATCATTGCGGCTGCCCAGATACCAGCCTTCCAAGCCAGCAAGTCTGGCCCATCAGAGAAAAAGGAAAATAATTCTGAAGACAGCCTCTCTGTGGTTAATCCCAGTTTCTAATTTCAGCTACCTGGTCCTGTCCAGGAGAACTGAGATTGCAGGAGCAGGAATCGGCAAGTGGGCACAACCCTGCAAGCCCCTCTCAGGGCTACAGATGAAGGTAGAAGGTGGCTGGGCCTACGGAGCCTTTTATACCCAAATGTAATGCCCATGTATAAGCCTGTGGGAATAATTTAGATTCAAATCTAGGTTCAAAGCATCATCTTGAGCTTGTGGAACTTGGTGAAAGACTTCCAGATCAGACGAGGTGTTGGTCATCTACCAGGGAATTTTCTAAAAGTTTGCATGTCTTTGACTTGAGCTCAAAAGTCCGACTAGATCAAAAAATCGGTGTTGTCCTGCTGAACAGGCAGAGGCATTGGGCACAATTTTGCCTTCTCAGTCAGATTTCAAATATGATCATCCTCCCTGGGACTCTGTCAGGACTTCATCTCCACTGTTCTTTTTGTCTTTGAAACACAGATTTTTGAAAGGCAGAGAAGGACCCCTCACATCTCCCCCCACACACACACACCACCGGATGGTGATTTGGCCTCATGTGGAGAACAGTGTGACCTTCACATCCAGGTCACATGGCACAGCAGCAGGAAAGAAGAAAGCTGCTCCCATGACCCTTGGACAGTCTTTCCATTGATCCTGCAGGCTGTGGTGGGTTCATGTGCTGTCATGTGATCATGAGGTGTCACCACCACCTCATCCTATTATATAATTCGCCTTGACATTGGGAGAGGCCTCCTTTGCATTTTCCTGCGCTTCTTTAAGTTCTCATTTTTTAAAACTAGTTTTACTTTGAAGCAATTCAGACCCTTAGTCTCCCTTCCTCACAAGAAAATGAACCTGCTAAGCCATTTATAAGGTTATAATTTTTCAACCCTATTTTTTTCTTGCTGCCACTTACTGTGCTTATTTATTAATAATAATGGCTGTTATGTCTGACATTATGATTTAGGTGCTATTTCCAACGCCCTGTAGAGCGCTGGTACCTCTTCACACTGAATTCAACTTAATTCTCCAAAGTTAGCAAAACCCATTTCTTGAAAAATTCCCCTAGATCTCACACACTGGGTGCCAGGGGCTTCTGTCTATAACTTTCTTCCATAATTATAATTTCAGGGGCATAATTGGCATCAGTACTGTACTTCCAGAAGATTCTGATATGTTGTTTGTGCCTTTTAAATTTTAGTGTATCTGATCATTTAGCAGAGCACATGAAATGATTGTTTTCTGAAATAGAAAGTCAGGAATCTCAGGTCCCGTTTCTCCTTTAAAAATCTAAGATGGATATTAAAAGCACAGGCCTCTGTTCATGGATCAAAACTCAACCCTGAACTCAACCTTAGCATAGCTTGGGATATTTCGTTAGACATTTTGTTTGGGGCCTAAACGCAAAGTTGCTCCTTTATGTTGTATTCAGATTATCGCTGTCTAATGCAGTGGTTCTCTACCTATGGTTCGTGACCCCTTTGGAGGTCAAATGACCCTTCCGCAGGGGTCACCTAAGACCATAGGAAACCACAGATTTTACATTAAAATTAACAACAGTAGGAAAATTGCATTTATGAAGTAGCAATGAAAGTAATTTCATGGTCAGGAGACACCACAACATGAGGAACTGTATTAACTGGTTGCAGCATTAGGAAGGTTGAAAGCCATGGGTCTAAAGGAATAGGGCTCCATCTTCATTACCTGTCCCATGGGGAAGTAACAGGCACACTGGTCCAACTGCTTGGAACATCACCTTTTGTGCCCCTGGAGAACAGCGCTCTGCATGATCAGCCTCTGTTTTACACACCTGTGTTTACTGCCCTCTGCCTGCACAGGATCTGGGGAGAGGCACAATGCCCTGACCTCCAGAGGTCACTTGAAGTCTCCCCTGAAATCTCAACTCCAATACCAGTTAGCTCATTTTCCCTAAGGCTAAATTACTTCATCAGTTTCCAAAAGGCTCCCATACATAGTAAATTCTATAAATTTATTGAGAATATTACTGTCAGTTCCCAGAAGGCTTCATGAGCCATAGAGAACTGTGACTTTGGTGTGGCAGGCAGAGAGAGACAGTCTCAAGTTGCCATAGGTGCTCTGGAAAGCACCGTAGGTACTAGCCCCAGCTAGCCAGAAGTCCCAGTAGATAGCCATGATGTTTTCAAAGAACAGCAAAGCAGTCTGACTTCTTTGACCACACTGGCTTTCCAATGCTCTAAGGAAATGGAGCGCCTTAGCTGGCCTGTCTCCCTTTTTCAGGAATGCTTCATTGTAACAGAAGTATAGGAAACTTAGTCACAAAGAAGCCTGTCTGCTAACTTGTCTTCTGAAGGGTCTCATCTCTATATCCGATAGAAGAGTGTACACAGGTTTTTTTTTGGAGGGGGGGCAGCTCCCAAATAATAACATGGAGACTTACTATGAATTTTGAAAGCTCGACCTTAGATTAGGCTTGTCCTATTAGCTCTTAGAACTTAAATTCATTCATATTTTTATTAACCTACATTCTACCACATGGCTTTTACCTCTCTCCCATTCTGTGTGTCTGTCTTGTTCTGCATCTCAGTGGTGTCTCCTGTAATTGCTCCTCCTCTTCCTCTCTCTCTCTAGAAGTCCCACATATCCTCCCCACATAGCTATTGGTCATTTAGCTCTTCATTAAACCAATCAGAAGGTGCCTTAGCAGAGACACATCTTTACAGTGTAAACAAATATTCCAAAAACAAGTTTTGTTCCTTTACGGCCTACAACTGTCCACAGATGCTTCCTCTTTTAGAATCACTTAGGCACAGGGAGGGAGCTGACTTTCCTGGAGCCTGGGCAGAGTTTCTCCATCCTTGAGTCAACTTTCCTTTTTCTGAGTAACCAATCATGATCACCTGCTTGTCTGTTTTTGCCTTTTAGATTTCAAGTCCAACTTCAGAGCTGCTCCGATCAGATCTGTGGACGTCTACAACATTATGTGCAATGTAGCAGGCATCACCCCACTGCCCAACAACGGGTCCTGGTCCAGGGTGGTGTGCATGCTGAAGGGTCAGACCAGCTCAGCTCCATCTGTTTCACTGAACCGCTGTGCCCTGGTCTTGATTCTCCTCTTATGCTTTGTATAGCTGGTCGGATTACTCATTCCAAAACACTGCTGCAGTGAGGCCTGCCACCAGCATGGGACAGTTTTCATTTTCTTTATCAATAATAGCTTATTAACACAATCAAGGCCATTAAAGTTATAAATACATCATTCTTGGATGATTATGTACACATAAAAAATTTCTTAAACTATTTTACCTAAGTTTGACATTTTTACCTTTTCATTCTTATCACTATTCAGTTTTCTCCTTTCTTTGCACATCCTACGGAAGATAGCGATGTCTGTCCCAGCAACAGCCAAACTTTAAATGGATATCCTGTAGTCATCCTGGGTCCCACATCGTGCCTTGCCCTGTCAATCAGGCCCTCTGGGTTTAGTCTACATCCAAGGGCTCATATTTGGGGATCTGCAGCCAAAATTCTGCACTGTCTTCTCTATTCCAGAAAGAGGAGGTCTAGCTACAGGAAAGCAATACATGCTGTCTGTTTCTGCCATGGTGCATGGTGTTTTTATAACACCATCTCAGAAAGCACATAGGCCAGTAGAGATCACTGATCAACCAATTGGGGGTATCTAAACACTAGACAACTCATGGAACCGGTGGAAGCCATGATTTCCTCTCTCAAAATCTATGAACACAATAGCTTCTCAGTTTCACTGAGTGCAACCTTGCAGGGTTCCGTGAGACTTCATACACAATCTCTGATCTGACTCTGACCACCTATTTCCCGCAGACACTGCAACCCTTTAGCTCCGGGGTCGGGGTGGAAAGCAGGTAAACACCTGATATGTCAGCATGCGCTTAGGAAGGAAGAGCTGGCTCAGCGATAATAGTATGAACATTAGAAATCGTAACTCACGGCTAGGAATGGTGATATATCAAATGCAACTTCATATTTCAGGAGTCCAAAAGACAAATGTAAAAAGAGTTGATTTAATTTTTAAACAATTAGAGGCACACATACAGTCCTCTACATATGATAGTTAAACTTATGAGTTTCACCTTTTTCTTTTTTCTTTCTTTCTTTCTTTCTTTCTTTCTTTCTTTCTTTCTTTCTTTCTTTCTTTTTGTTTGTTTTGCTTTGCTTTTTCAAGTCAGAATTACACTGTGTAGTTTTGGAGCCTGTCCTGGGACTCACCCCATAGACCAGGCTGGCCTCCAACTGGCAGAAATCTGCCTGCCTCTGCCTCCCAAGGGCTGGGATTAAAGGCGTGCGCCACCACCACCCAACTTGGATTTTTTTTTCCTTTTTTATGGTGAGGCAGCAAGACACCTTCAATAGAACGCAATCTGAATTTTGATCTTGAGCATTTTCTCAGCCTAGTATTAGGCAATACGACACTGTCTCACAAGGCTAGCCAGAAGCGGCAGTGAACCACCACTCCCACCCAGCCACGTGATCCTGGGTGTAAACACACCGTACCTGAGAGCACTGTGTGTTGCCACACTATGAGGTTCTGTAGGATGGGGTATTAAATTCATTTTGACTAAATAATATTTCCGGTACATGGTGGTTCTATTGGGGTGTGACCCCACTGTAAGTTGAGGATGTAACAATGGAGGTTGTACATCTTATTGCTTAGGATCCAAAGTGAACTGACAGCAGATGATTCACTAAGTGACACTGCCTTGGGAAAAGACAGAACGTCAGAGCTCAGGAGGAGGAAGCCTTTGTCTGGTGCTCGCCTTGACAAAACAGCTCCCGGGTTTGCTGAAGATAGTGCAGAGCAAAAGATCACCGCTGAAAACTGGTGCGTTTAGCCTCACAAAAGACTTCTAAGGATTTATGTAATGTGTTTTTAAAGCTCCAACAAACCATGGAATCAATTGGGAAGGAGGCGAATCAGCCTTTGTTGTGTGGTTGAGAGCAAATTAGTACTTTCAGAACACTGATACAAGCCGTGGAAACAGACATCTATTGTTCAAAGTTTTCTCACTCCCCCCCCCCCACAAAGAATGGTGTTTTGTTGAATTCCAGGAAGCGGGGCTTGACTTCCTCTACAGAAGAAGGGCTTTCTGAGAGACAGTCAAGTGATTAAATTAAAAGTGAATCATTAAAATCAAGAGGGGATAATAAGATTGTACACAATGTTGCATTTTTCTTTCTTGGTCTGTTCTGTTCTTTCCTTCACTCATCCTTAAAAACCCTTAAGTTATATAACCAATTTTCAGATCTCTGTCTGATAAAGTATAATTTCTCAGTAAGTAATGTTGAATACACTTACATGAGAATGAGATACCAAAGGAATCTTGAGTAGAGGTCAAATAACAAAATTTAGGAAAAACATTCTTTGCCCGAAACTAATGCATATATTCTGATGGCATAATTAGTTGGCTGAAATTTGTTCTGCTTTAAAGTCTGATTATTTTCCCCACCCACTCCTAACCCTGCTTAGCCTCTGAGGTGCGATGAGACACAGTGTGTTCACAGCACTATAGCTTAGACATTCTAAAAGGAATGTGTCTGTAAAAGTAAGATGTCCTGGGAATATGAACATCCATCCATCCTCCTGAAGTTTGCTGAGACTTGACTGCTGATCCCAGGAGGGAGATAACCGAGCGGACCTACCACAGCGAAATGAGAGGGATGGTCTTCAAATTAGAGACGAGACTAAGGGCTACTTTCTCTGCCCATATGTCTCATCTCCAGAATCCAATTTAATTAAGTTGTAAAGACCTAACTGTAAACTACCATAGGTCCAGGGAATTCTCACAAGCCTAGAAGAGTCTTAAATTATAAAGGCCCAATTCTCTTCACTTTTAAAATGACTTTAGAAACCCATATTTGATCTGCGTTTAGCCACAGATAGTACCTTGTAAACCCTTCCAGAGTCACAGGGTAGGGCCTCAGACAACACTTGTAAGTCATAATAATGAAAGTTGGGGCTTTCCGAAGGAGATGTGGGTTTTAATTCATTCCTGGGACATCTGAATCCCCAGAGACCCATTTCATAATTAGTCAGTTTCTCCAGGAATCATCAGCTGACATTGGCCACTGACCAACCCCTTTGGGGGTCAAGCTTCCATCCCTCCAAAACCCAATGAGGGAGGCAGAGTCCGAAGGCTCTTGGGGAAGAAGAAACTTGTGGAGGAAAGAGCAATAACGAAGTCAGCTTCTGCCATTCCTCGTGGTTCTAAAAATCCCAATGGTGCTATCAAACCAACTTGGACATTGTTCAAGACACACAGCTCTTTTGTGGAATTTTCTAACTGTTTCAAGTTTGTGTAAATGTCAAGAGATTTCCAAGTGTGATTTGTTTTTTTTTTTTTTACCAAAGTCAGCGACTATAAATTATTCACTACAGAAAAGGAGGGCATAACCAATGTCCACTGGTTATTAAACATTTGAAACTTGGTCTCAAGTTTACGCTAAGGAGAATATGTCTTGTTTAGAAATCATAAAATAGCATCAGTACAATGCCTTGAATGTTTATATTTTAAATGAAAAGAATAAATGTCAACAGGGAGACGTAAACTTCTGATACTCTCTCTTTCTTGTCTGGGGTTGCTTCAGTTAAGTGAAATTTTCACATTTGGCTTGCTGTCTCTTCTTATCTCCCAGTTGACAATATCATTACACCATAATTCATGGACTAAATGTATTCTATCACAGGTTTATAACTTAGATGGGAGGAAGGAAGGAAGGAAGGAAAGAAGGAAGAAAGGAAGGAAAGAAGGAAGGAAAGAAGAGAGGAGAGAGGAGAAAGGGAGGGAGGCAAAAAGGAGGGTGGGAACCTATCTTAGTTAGGGTTTTTATAGCTGTAAAGAGACAACATGACCACAGCAACTCTTATAAAGAAAAATGTCTAATGGAGAGAGCCACACCCTTTGTGGGCCATTTTCTTTCAAACCATCACAGAAGGGAAAGAGAGAACTGGGTAAGCAACTCAATTTCAAATGCATCCAGCATATTAATTTTTCTTTTTTAAAATGCAATATTTTGTTAATTTTTTGAGAATTTCATACATGCATACCATGTACTTTAATCCTAACCACTGCCTATGCCGGCTCAACTCCTCCCAAACTACCCGAACTCCCCTACCTCTCCAACATTCACAATCTCCTTTTTCTTTTCTATGTTTTTAACCCTGAGACCAGTTGGGCTGCCCATATACTCACGGGTGTGGGTCGTCTACTGGACTGTGTTTGATGGGTCACAGGGGCCACGCCTTTGGCCAACACTGACTCTCCCACCCCTAGAAGCCAACAGCTCCTCAGCTGAGGGCAGGGACTTGTGAGGACTCTCCTTTTCACAAAACACTAACTTTTAAGAATATAATAAGTTATTGAGAGTGCACTCACTCACCGTACCACTCGTCTGTTTGAAGTGCACAGGGCAGTAGCTTTTCGGGTATTCACAGTGCTGTACAGCCAGGCTTGCCACCGCAGTTCCACAGCCATCAGTGCTTAGCATCCATTCCCTACCCCTTCCTGTTTCCGTTAAGGTCGTGGTAAAACACCTTGAACAAAAGCAACAAGGAGGAAAGGGTTTGTTTAACTTTCTACTTTCAGCTAGTAGTTCATCCCTGGGGTAAGTAGAGCAGGAACACAAGGCAGGAACCTGGAGACAGAAACTGAAGTAGAAGGGGAGGGGCTGCTGCTTCCTGCCTTGTTCACCATGCCTGCTTACACATCTCAGAGCCACCTGCCTAGGGGTGGCAACATCATCACAGTGGGCTGGGTCCTCCCACATCACTCATTAATCAAGAAAAAGCCCAACGGATTTGCCTATAGGCCAATCTTACCAAAGCATTTTCTTAATTGAAATCCCTCTTCCAAAACGACTCTGTCTTGTGTCAAGTTGACACAAAACCAACCAACATACTGTCAAACATTAAGCTGCTTTCTGTGCCAACAACTTTGTCAATTTGGGATATTTTATGAACATACTTTGGTGTATAGCTCCATTCACTAAACACAATTTTTAAAGGTTGTGGATTGAATCCATACTTCATTCATCTATAAATAACATCCCATTATATGGATAGATACTATTTTTATTTATTTATCCATCTATTGGCCAGCATGTTATTTTTCCTCACTGTTTAGAAATAAACAACACAGATCTGAATATTCATATACATGTTTTGTGTTCATATATTTTTGTTACCTCAGGAATATAACTAATATTATATGACAACTTTATGTTAAACTTCTGAGGAACTTCCCCACTGTTTTCTGAATTGCCTTCTCCACTTCACCTTTCCACCAGTCATCTATGACTTTCTGTGCACCCCGACTGGCACTTGTAATTACTAGTCTTTTGGGATCGTAGATTCCCACATGAGGAGACTGGACAGACAAGGTCAAGAAGTAGCTTCCGTCACCTTTTGAGTTACTTTCTTCATCACTGTGACAAATTACCTTCCAGGAACAAATGCAGGCACTGTGGCCGGGAAGGCGTGCCTACGGGAGGGGTTCTGTCCAGTGTTGGCTGTGTGGTAAGGCAGCTGGGCATCCAACAGTAGGCAGCAATCAGCGAATAGCATCAGCTGCCAGGCTGGGCTGCATCCCCCAAAGGCCTGCCCCACAGTGACTCACTTCTGCCAACCAGGCAACGTTCCCAAAGGTTCTGGGATGTCCCCAAGGAGCACCACCTGCTGTGAACCAAGTGTTTAAACTCGTGAGTCTGTGGGTGTCTTTTCACATTCAAACCCCAATTGTCACAGTGATACACGTCATGGGAAGGTCAGTGATAGCAGAGTCTGGACTAGACTACACTCACAGAGAGCTGAGGGGGACAGGAAATGCTACCTATGTATAATGAATCACAGGCTCACTCTGGAGGACAGCCACTGGGTAGTCATGCTCGCCCACCCTGGGCATCAGAGGCTCACAGAGGCAGGATTTCGGTCAGGCCTACGGAATAACTGGAGGTCTGGGTTTGAATGATGAAGCTTAATGTTTGACTGCAGCATATACCGTGTGTTCCTACTTCTCACACTGCAATAACCCAGGGGAAATAGAATAGAGCATCTCCCAGGAGACTGCCCACCGCTTCACATGCATCTTCACTCTCTTGCATAGCATGTTGGTGAAGTGTACATGATGGTCACTTGCATTAATTACCCTTCCATGAGTGCTGAACATAAGCACCATGGGTTTCCTGAATTCACTTTCAAATACTGAAATTAAATTGTTTTAATGGCATGCAAATGAATGTAAGTAGATTAATACAAAAATCACATGAACTCAATTTTGATGGCTTGGGGAATAAATATAGCCATTTTTCATGAATGCCTTACATTGACCATCCCATGTCAATAAAATTGTTAAAAGAGAGTGGAATAGTCCATTCATAGCATGAGTAGAAACCATAAGCCTTCAATAC
The DNA here is from genome assembly GCF_037038515.1 of Microtus pennsylvanicus. Classification (NCBI taxonomy): domain Eukaryota; kingdom Metazoa; phylum Chordata; class Mammalia; order Rodentia; family Cricetidae; genus Microtus; species Microtus pennsylvanicus. Next base: position 86,033,901 of record NC_134587.1, read on the forward strand.
ATTTGGGCAACAGCCAAAGATGGTGACTACTTAATGTGTGATATTTTCATAGCATTCTGATGCTCCCGAGGCTACCAATAAATCTTGCTTTTAATTAGAGGACGGAGCTAGCTACTAGCTTACCAGAATTAACCACAGAGGTTTTTAGAGGACTGAGAACAGAGAGACACAGGAAGTAGTAGGGTGGGCTTAGCGAGGGTCTTGACCTTTTGGATTGAGGAAAGAGAGTGAGAGGAGGCCACTGGTCACTGTTCCACCACCTCTCTAACCATTCAGGCTCTGACCCCAATATCTGACTCCTGAGTTTTTGTTGATAAAGAATAATTAGATAGACGCTTCAGCTGGTCTCCAACTCAGGCCACAAGATCACAAGATGGCCACTCATCCCTGGATTTGCAGCCACTGAAGCTGCCACCGTGGCTGGCTTTTTCCTCTCCTGCACGTCTGTTCCTTCTGCGTCTGCTGGTGGCTCTGCTTTCTTCTTCCCAGAGCTCTCTCTGTCCAGAAGTCCTGCCTTATACCTCCTGCCTAGCTATTGGCTGTTTCGCTTTTTTATTAAACCAATCATAGCAACACATTTTCACACCGTGTAAAGGAATATTCCACAACAGCCACTTATTTCATTTAATGAATATTGAACTTTATCTGCAGGTTATAGTGTAACAAAATCATAATATGATGGGGGTAACAGCTGAGAAATTGGACAGGAATTCTTATTGTAAGCATAACATTCGGCTAGCACTTGTCATTTATTATGGAAAGCGTGATACCCAAGAAATCCCCCTTAGCTGTGACATAGTATGTGTCATTGAGTTGGAAAGCTACAGAAAGATGTAGCATGAACCCAAGAGTTCATGACAGTGGGAGAGGGGTCACGCTAGATGGCTCCAGAGAGAGAAGTGAGTCACACTAGAAGGAGTCACACTAGAAGGAGTCACACTAGATGGCTCCAGAGAAAGAAGTGAGTCACACTAGAAGGAGTCACACTAGAAGGAGTCACACTAGATGGCTCCAGAGAGAGAAGTGAGTCACACTAGAAGGAGTCACACTAGAAGGAGTCACACTAGAAGGAGTCACACTAGATGGCTCCAGAGAGAGAAGTGAGCACAAAGATATGGTGGCTCCGGTGTCCTTCTCTGAATGCTTACTTACTGTCTTCTGGGAAGGTTCCAGACAAATTCCAAAGGAGCATCCCTCCTGAGTCCAGCTGTCTCCATGGTGATTCAGGAGAACTCTGGGTAACCCTCCACAATCAGGGTCCTAGGTGCACCTGTAACCTGAGCCTTGGAGGGTGATGTCACATAGCTCACCTCACGCGGTTTTTCCTTCAGGCCCCCCCATCCCTGGTGTGCTCGAACTCGGAACTTCAAGTAAGGTTCCACATTTTTGCCAGAAGCCTTTGTAAACAAAGTCTGATTCTATGTAATTACATCTTCCCAGTTATACACAGTCATTTCACTTTTGAACAGAAACAACAACCATAATAATAAGAGATTGATTTTCTTGACTCCTAAATTACATTAAATTATCCAGAAAAGTTTACTTTGCTGTTGGCAAATTGGAAGCATAAATCATTTGTTTGGAGAAGAGTCTGAGGTGGCTTTCTTGTCTTTTCCACATCAGACCCTAGGACAGTGTCCTAGGTCATCAAACTCTGGGAGATGGAGTGCATACAGTTTCTAGAGAAGAGATCTGTAACTCTGGAATATACTTGCTTAAAGTTCTTTAGTGGGCACTGGTACAGCCAGCCCTATATGGTCTGAAGAGATCTGAACTGGTAGGAAAACAATAGCAAAATCCCCATACCCTTTTTTGGGGGATAGACTGTCTTCTCCAAAAGATACCTTATCCTTGAAAAGATACCTCTGGATATGAGTTAATTTGGAAACAAGATTTTTGCAGATGTCATCAGTTTAGTTGGCCATCATGATTTAGGGCGGACCCTAATCCATTGACAGATATACTTATATAGCGAGGTAAATTGGGGCTCAGAGATACAGAGAAAGCGGTTAGGTGATGACAGAGACAGAGACGAGGTGCAGCTGCAAGCCACAGCTGGCCACAGATTGCCGGCAATCCCAACCATTAGTTAGGAAGTGGGAAGGGAGGACTCTGCCGTGGACCTTTCAGGGGGTCAAGGTTCTTCTACAGTCTTGACTTCAGACTTCTGGCCTCCAGACCTGCAAAAACACATTCCCATTGGCTTAAGCACTCCTGTTTGTGGTAATTTGTCATGGCAGCTGGAAGAAATTAGCCTGACCTTCAAATTGCCTCAAGTCAACCCAGCTCATCATTTTCCTCAGCTTCCCTCCTTCCTCCAAGACATGGGGATGTGTGCAGGGGCTGGAGACACGGAAACATCTGGGGATTGTTACACTGGATGTACACTGCAGTCATTGCGTCCTTCCATGCTTGGGCAGAGGGAATTCTTGACTTTGTGGTAGTAAATACTCCAGTTGCTAAGAGAAATGAGGAGAAACTCAGAGTGAGCCCAAGGAACACAGCAGGACACCCTGCCTCGAGGCCTAAGGGCTGGAAGCAGGAGTCTAGCTAGTGGGTTTTTAGCAGTGTGCATCTGTTGCTTCCTTGGGCATCTAACTCCTGCCATTTTCTGTGCCCTCGGTTGGCTCTTTACCTTGCCAAGATAATTCCCTCTGTTAAACAGAGCGGGCTGTGCTGTTTGCCTTCTTAAACAACACTCTTGTCTTTCTCGCTCCTACAGAATTGAAATACAAACTCCACCGCCAATAAATGCCTGCAATCGATCTTCTCCCTACATCTTTCCATGTGCCAACCTAATTCTTCAGCTGATCCTTGGGTGTGCCATCCTCAGCTCGCTCGCCTTGTCTTTGGACCCTGGGTGTTTCTTCTTACTCTGTTTAGCAAACTCCTTTCCTTTCTTCAAATCCTCGATTCTCCAGGAGTGGGGGAGAGTGCCTGCTTACTCTGCACAGGGCTTTGGGTTCAATTCCCTCCACAGCACAAACAGGAAAGAAAGTAGAATTCCAGATTCCTCTGAGTCCCTTATGTCTTTATATTCCTTTTATTATGTGTTTATTACAAAGGAAGCCACACTGTCTTGTAATCATTTGGTTTTCCCAGACTAGGCTGTGCGCTAGAAAGAATGACGGCATAGAGTCTTTTCATGTTGGGGTTGGTTTCCCCTCAACACTCAGCAAAGTCTGCCACAAAATAGTTGACAAGTCCTGTGGAACTTTTGAGTAGCGTGTTGGTTAGCAGAGGCTAAGGCGTCGATTAGATGGGTGAAGTCTAGTCAGTGGGTGCTGACGACAGAGAGGAGTGCCATTCTGGTGTGCTTGTGCACGGTGGGGGTGAGGAGGCACACACAGAGCCACGTTGTCCTGAGAGTTTCGCAAAGCACAGGGAAAGAATTCTGAGTTTTCTAAGAGTTTCACAAAGCATTCTGAGTTTTCACCATAAAGAAACGATAAATGTTGGATCAAAAAAAACATGTTCATCCAGGTTGAAACGTTACACCGTGGATTCACGCATTAAAATATTACCCAGTGTCCCATCTATCTGTGCAATCTTCCTATTTGGTTAGCAACAATTGATAAGCCACAGTATTTGTCTTCTGAATGAGCAGACCGGATAAATGGATGCCCTGAGACGGTAGGGGGACTCTGGATGGAAGACGATCTGGGTTTGGACAGAGCTTTCTTGGAGATGCAGTAAGGTGGAGACCCCAGAGGATGCGGATGCGGAGAACGCTTTGCAGGAAGTAGAGCGTTTGAGAAATGACAAGCGCCGTGACTCGGAACACAGAGGGCAGGGGTTTCTTTTCCAACAGTTTAGTAGCTCCCCCACATTAGTCATGTAAAGGAAGTGGAGCATTGGGGAGAAAGGAACGAGTGATAAATTAGCTCTGTCTTCACCATATTTAACCGAACTTTTCAACAAGTCTTTAGTACAAGGCTCTACTGCCGTTTTCCCCAGCCCTTGGAAGAGACAATAAGGAGCCCACAGTCCCGACCACGCAAGATTTTATACACACAGAGGCTCCTAATTGCCATCTCCTTTCTTCCAATCTCAGAGGTGAGGTTTACCTTTGATTCCTTCAGCAACCCGGGGGCATCGAGGTGGTAGCATGCACCTTCTTGGCTGCCCTGCCACACTGCTACTTAGCTAAGTCTTTGGATGTCAGCCAAAAGAGCAGAAAGCTAAACTTCCAGCCTGTGCCTTCTTACAGTAGTTGAGGATGAACTTCAGAAAGAGAAGGGGCTAAGGGTCTGGGAAAAAGGATGGAAGCCACAGTACTGCCTTTAAACAGAAGCCAGATGCTCATCCTAGGCCAGCCATTTCCCCAGTGTGAACTGAGGTTGATGCGCCAATGAACAGCGAGCAAGGAGCATTTGCTAGTAGACTCCAGGAGCTGCGCAGAATGGCAGAGGGTCTCTGGGAGATCCAGGTGGCTCCGTGCATCCAGAACTCTAAAATTAGCAAAGACCCCACATACTCCTTCACTTCACAGTGTCGCTTGCTTATCACGGACAACTTCACAGCTGAAGGGTTTGCTTGAGATGGCAAGAAAGTGACCAGGGCTGGTACTGAACTCTGAGAATGAGAAGAAGCCTTCTAGGTGGCCTTATACTGTCCCAGCCCTGCCAATCCACTGGTTTTCCTACAAGTCGCCTCGCAAATGATCACATCGGAGCGGTACTAGATCTGCATGTGCGTGTCCCGTCTCAAATTTGTACGCTGCTGTGATGGAATAGTGTAATCAAGGCAACATATAGTGTGGCATACAGTTCCAGAGCAGGGTAAGACTGCACCAAGGCTGAGAGACGAGGGACACTGAGCAGCAGGCTGGAGGATGGGGCAGGAGGCTCATAGCTTCATCGGCGGACAGGAAGCAGAGAGGGCAAACTGGAACAGGGCAAAGGCTTCAAGTTCTCAAATCTACACCCCAGTGACACACTTTCTTCAGCCAGACCGCGCCTCCTAAGCCTCCCCAAATAGCGCCACCAACCATGGGAACCAAATGCTCCACCCTACTGAAGGGAGCATTTCTCATTTAACCCACCACAGAACATAGTTCCAACATGGCAGTAGTAAGAAGTGGAGCCTTTAAGAAGTGATTTGGTCATGGGTATTTTTCCTCATAAGTGAATTGGTACCTTTATAAAGCATTGCCATCCACTATATTAAGATTTTTAAAAAAAAAAAAAAAAAAAAACGCCCTGTCTATAGGGAATAGGTATCACCAAATACCAAATCTGCCATTGGCTTGATGTTAGACTCCCCTGTTTCCAGAGCTGGGAGTGATAGATAATATCCTTTATAAATGACCTAAAATTTTGTAATAGTGACCCCAAAACACCAAGGGGGGAAGCAAACAGCTCTCGATACCAAACATACCCTTAGCTCAACCCCCACCAAGCAGTTGCCCATATTCCTCTACATCACTTTTTGGTACCCAAAGATCACATGGTTCCCATATAAGCTCCTGGAGATGAGTACTTCTTATTTATGGCATTGAATAACTACGACAAATTCAATTTTTCCTTTAAAATGTATTTCTCAACGATGGGATTTGAACCCAAGGTCTTGTGCGTGCCAGGGAAATAACCTACCAAATTAAAATTTTTTTATTTGAGTCATTGAATTTCAGAACTGGATGTCCAAAATTAACTGAGGAAATGACCTCAAAGTGCTGATGTCCAGGCTCCAGTCTGCAAGAGACTGAAATCGTCTAGGGAGGGTCCAAGTGTTACTAGTGTTCCAAAATCTCTCAGGTGGATCTAGTGCCAAGAAGGAAGAAAAACACTACTACCTGGGAAGAAAAAGAGAAAGGAAAACCAGTACAAACTACATCCTCCTACGACTCATGACAGAACATTAAAAGTTTTAATATTAATTAAATTAAATTCAAAGTTTTAATATTAGAATTTGTGTCTAGCAGAGACAGTTAAGAGGGTGCCAGTTATAGAGAACGTGGTAATAACCAAGTTACTGTTCCCATTTTGAAACTCATCATAAGGAAGATGAACACTCTCCTCAGGGTAAAATAGAGACTACCTGAGCCCTCCCTCAAGGACTGTTGAACACATCAACCTAGTCACAGGTGTTCGCTAGCCAGGCAGGAAAATACACCCTTGGTATAACTCAAAGCAAAAGCTTTAGGTGAAAGACAGTTGGTTTTGTTCTGGGTCACAAGATGTGACTGAAAATTTTTCTTTGGGAGAAATTCTATCACATACTTTAACACACCAGTTGAATTAAGAAAGTTAAATCCATGGCCTTGCTATACAGCTCAGTAGTTGAGCGCTGACTGGTACATCACACTCAAGTCCTGGGTTCTATGTCTCATGGTGCATTAAAAAAAAGTCTAGTAAATTAAATTATCATTGTCTAGAATAGGCTCAGTAGAGACCAGACAAATATATAGGGGTATAAAACTTTTAAGTCCAATGTATGAAGAGTTAAGCAAAACTTAGCTAAATCGATTCCTAAATAGCAAAAAAGACAAAATAAATAAATAAATAAATAAATAGTAAACATAATAAATACTGAATTCCCTAACCATCAAAACTCCTTATGAAGCAAAGGAGAAACTCATCAATGTCCTCAATAAACAAGTGAATAAAGGACATAAGTTACTATACATAAATATCTAATGGACTTTTTTATTGTACAACCTTATGAGTGATTAAAATTGTAAGCAAGTAAGGCATTAGTATAAAATTGGCAAAAGTTATTTCAATGGTTGTGGCAGAAGCAGTCAGGGCTGTTGCCCAGCAGAAACTGAGCACCCTCTGAGGACACATCAGAAGGGAAAACATGACCCTGTCGGTCTTATATTATGTCCTCTGTGTAATAACAACTTGGCCTTGAAAAGCCACTGTTGCTTTAAAATGTTTTCATAAGTACTCATGAAGTAATCCATGAACGTATTTTCAAGGTCAAATAGAATGAAAGAGAAAATAATAATAACAATAATAATAATAATACAACTCCAAATTCTATTTTTTCAGTCCTTTGAACTTGAGATGCTAACCATGTTTTTCTAGTATTTATCTCCAAATTCTGTCCATACATAATATGCTTACGCCACCATAGCTTAGATTTTTCGACAGCAAATGCTGATTTCCCCAGCATCCCGTATCCGTCTTCTCCTCTCACCATGGCTGTTTTGCGGTTTTCAGCAACGCTAATCAGTGCTCTAGGGAGCACAGCTGGCAACGCTCACCGTGCCCTGGTTATCTCCTCCACCACTACACAGGTTCTTCCTGATTTAACAGATCATCTGTTCATTCATTCTTAGACTTGAAACACAATGACTTAATAATTTCCAAATGCTCTTTCCTGTGTGCCATATGCGAAAACTGTGCGGCTGCTTCTGTCATGAGATATGATTTACCAAAAAATATAAGCCTCATATTCTGTTAAGCTATGTATCAAACATTAATAGAGTTTATGAGGGGAGAAAATGAGGTTGAAGGAGACCTCTCAAAACGGTTACAATGATGTAATCGAAACAATGACCAAAATAATGATTGGCATCTTTGGGCAATACCTGGGTCACCCAAGTGGGTAGCTTAGAATGGCTGGAGTTTGCTTTAAGGCACAAGATGAGCTTTAAGACACTACTACAGGCGGGGATGGGGTTCTGAACCCAGGAGGAACAGTAACTGGCCATAAAACAAGAGTTGGGCAAAGTTAATGCCATGCCCGGTTAGGTAGCAGCCTCAGGTTCAAAGCTACTTTTATGAATTTCTCAAAATACAGTTATTTAACTGGAGGACTCTGGGAAGGTAAGAATGGTCTCCCAAACCTTACATTAAAAGCATTGACCTGGGGCTGTCAAGTTAGCTGGGTGGGTAAGAGCCCAAAGTCTGACCAAACCTGAGTTTGGTCCCCGGGACTCATACAGTAGAAGGAGAGAACCTACTTGTACAGATTGTCTTCAGACTTCAACATGTATTGGCAGCACCAATGAATAAATAAATGCAATAATTTTTAATCGATCTGGAGATTTAACAATGCACAGCCAACTTCACGATAAAAGTAGGTGTCAAAGTATGCCCCAAGAACTGCAGGACACACGTGGCAATTGCATGACTGGAAAGAAAGTACATGTACTCATGAGGCCAGTGTGACCTTAGTTCTGTGGGGGAAGAACAGGTGGAAGCAAGAGGCACGTGAGAGGTCCAGAAACAAAGGAATCTCAGTTAGTCAAGGCTTGAACACTGAGGAGAGAATGTATCCACTTGCTGGTAATCGCTGACACTGCAGGGGCCTTTACTGGCCCCATGGAGAACAAGTACGGGGACTCATAGAAAATTCTGAAGGCTGGGATACTCCTAAAATGTGGCTTCTGGGGAAAGCATGTGCTTAGTAGAAGGCTACCCCCTTGGAATTTCTGCAGCTAACCAGGCTGTGTTGGGTTCTAGGACAAAGCCCCAAATTCAGGGAAATCTGCTGGGAGGTGACTCAAAATAAAGGAAGAAAGGAACAACAAAGATGAGGGAAAGAGAATGTCCTGGAGGCAGCCGCAGAGAGAGAGATCTTGAAAGACTCAGAAGGTGTGCCACCATATTGAAAACTCGGAACACCTAGACGGCAAGCCGCCATATTGAGAACTTGAAACTCTTAAAAGGCAAGAAGCCACAGTTCTGAACACGCCAGGTATCTTTAAACAGGAAGGTAAATTACTCAAAATAGCCTCAGGAAGTCCCTGAAACTGATCAGATTCATCAGGTTCCTCCTTGCCAGAGTGGGCAATATGTGTTGAGAGTTCCCCTTAGATGCTTTAAGAGGAAAATCCAGAGCAGAGAAACAATTTTACAAAAATGAAAACACGCCAGAAAGGCCTGCTTAGAAAACAAATCAAAACTATTCATTCCTATCTCAAGATAAGATAAAATACATGAAAACACCATACTTGTACAAGATGGAAAATAACAATATAACTCAAATAGTAAAAGCACAAAGGGTTATAGTCAAGAAAGAGTTAAGAGATAAAAAAAAACAATTTCAGAAACAAAGTCTAAAGCAGATGGAAAATAAGAATCAATAACCCCAGGGATATTGTTTTAGGAAAAATAAAAGGTGAGATGAAGCACAATTTGGAAAACCAGAAATAAAATTAGAGATAATATTCTTTTTTTAAAAAAAAAAACAGGTTAATGCTGAAAATAAGCATGTTGTCTAACTCCTGGATGTTAGGAATCTAAGGCAAACCAGACCCAAAGAAAAGGAGCAGATATTAAAGCTGCTTCCACTCACAGCTTGTTAGTTTCTTCTTTTCATTGTTAAGCAACTTTTCAAATGCTCCTTTAATTTTTTTTTTGCCATTGAAGAAAAAAATGCTATAACTTGAACACTTGGTTTTTACAAATCTCTAGTATAATCAAAGATTCAGTTCAGAGGCATAGAGTTAGCTTATAAATTTATTGGCAATTTTATCTTCATAACAGATTTTATCTCATCGCCATTTTTCTGCCTACTTAAAAATTTACAACAATTACTCAGAAACATTTTTCTGTGAGTCATGATAGCTGACTCAGGCATGGGTTGATAATCCCGCGGCACTCAGAATGCTGAGCCAGGATGAATTCAAGGCCAGTCTGTACCACAGAAAGTTCATGACCATGATGGATTAGAGAGTTTTTAAACCAGCCTGGACTATACAACATGACCTGTTTCAACACACAAGAAAGAAAATAATGGTTATTATTCCCTGGGATATGCATAGATGACACATATACACAAAACACATATGTTTGTGTACACATATACAGTCCACCTATATATTATATATAACAATAATAGATGCCATCAAATATAAATATACATATTTATCTTTCTCTGTGATGGAATATGGCTTCTAGGGAAGGCACCTATTTGGCAAGAGTAGACAATGCTGTCCAAGAATTCAGGTTTTATATGTAATTGCTAATTATATAAACTAAAGTAGAATGTGGGCAAGAATATTCAAAAGTAGCAAAAAATTTGTCAACAATAATATAAGCCTGAAACACACAAAGATATTTTGAGTCTTTCCTGTTGGAGGAAAAGACTTCAGTTTCTTACATGGGGACCATGCCAATGTGAAGTGTTAATTGTTTATCCATCAAAGATTGAGACTTGTCTCAGAGGTCAAGCTACATCATCACCTGGACTTCCTATACTATGGGGTGCATGCTTCTACCAGAAGATACATCATCACCTGGACTTCCTATACTATGGGGTGCATGCTTCTACCAGAAGATACATCATCACCTGGACTTCCTATACTATGGGGTGCATGCTTCTATCAGAAGATACATCATCACCTGGACTTCCTATACTATGGGGTGCATGCTTCTACCAGAAGATACATCATCACCTGGACTTCCTATACTATGGGGTGCATGCTTCTATCAGAAGATACATCATCACCTGGACTTCCTATACTATGGGGTGCGTGCTTCTACCAGAAGATACATCATCACCTGGGCTTCCTATACTATGGGGTGCGTGCTTCTACCAGAAGAGATACATCATCACCTGGGCTTCCTATACTATGGGGTGCGTGCTTCTATCAGAAGATACATCATCACCTGGACTTCCTATACTATGGTGTGCGTGCTTCTATCAGAAGATACATCATCACCTGGACTTCCTATACTATGGGGTGCATGCTTCTATCAGAAGATACATCATCACCTGGACTTCCTATACTATGGGGTGCATGCTTCTACCAGAAGATACATCATCACCTGGGCTTCCTATACTATGGGGTGCGTGCTTCTACCAGAAGATACATCATCACCTGGGCTTCCTATACTATGGGGTGCATGCTTCTACCAGAAGATACATCATCACCTGGGCTTCCTATACTGTTGGGTGCATGCTTCTATCAGAAGATACATCATCACCTGGGCTTCCTATACTATGGGGTGCATGCTTCTATCAGAAGATACATCATCACCTGGGCTTCCTATACTGTTGGGTGCATGCTTCTATCAGAAGATACATCATCACCTGGGCTTCCTATACTATGGGGTGCATGCTTCTATCAGAAGATACATCATCACCTGGGCTTCCTATACTGTTGGGTGCGTGTTTCTATCAGAAGCACCACATGTACAACCCTGTGTGAACACACATCTGCAAGAGGTCATCTCTGACATCCTGGGCATAGAATTGTGAAAGTTCATGCTCTTATGTTTGTATGTTGCCAGTTTGGCAACCTCAAATGAAAATCTATCGATGCCATTGTGAAGAGCAGCAGCAGGAGGAGGAGGACCCAGGCAGCACACATCTCTTTTGGAAGGACACTGACAAGTGACATCATTCTGACCACATTGAGCCTTTGGCTTTCTCGGCTGGTCATCTTCCTTTGGATTGTACCCTCTGAGATAGGAACAGGTATTTTTAGAAAGTAGTAACTGCCCTGTGGTTCTTGTAAGGGTAGATATGATATATTCACATCTTTATTCCTCCATGACTTGTCCACGCCATTTTTTTTTCCGAAATAGGGTTTCTCTGTGCAACAGCTCTGGTTGTTCTGGAACTCACCTTGTAGACCAGGCTGGCCTCAAACTCATAGGGATCCACCTGCCTCTGCCTCCTGAGAGCTGGGATAAAAGGTGTGTGCCGCCACTGCGCATTCACACTTTTTACTGAAAAATATACAAGCTCATGGCAGCCAACAACATCAAGAAGACTGTTAACTATAGTGCCCACTCAAACCCAGGGAAGTTATTGATGCTATTAGTCTGCTTTCATTTCCCTATCTAGCCAGTAGACACAGTCTTTATTGTAAATGCAAGAGGGTACAGCAAGGAAGGTTTTTTATCAAACTAAAAAGAAAACTAAGCCTGATATTATATATTGAGTGAATATATAATACTCTGTGTGCGTGGGGCTAGCAGCCAGAACAACTAATGCTAAAAGCAAAACATTCTGGTTTTTCTTTTAAAGAATTCTTTGGAATCTTGGTAAAAAGAAGAAATGAAGTATGGTGATACAATTTTAAAACACAATACTTTATGGCAGAAGAACCTGGACTAATGTATTTAAATCCCTGAAGGAAAGAAACTGTGAGCAAAAGATTTTATACCTAGCAAAACTGATTTCCGCAAATATGGCCACTGAAATTTAAGTAATATAGTTTCCTTGAGTCTTTCCAGATTAATTTAGTAGAGAACAAGATTCAAACACAAAAATTACCAGAGAAATATTACCACAATAATGAACTTATGTTATGAATATATACACTGTGTAAAAAAAATGGCACAGTATACAAAGGCTATGAACTTTGATGATGCACATAATGTCTATGTTTTCTCATAGAAAGGTGACAAAATAAAAATATACATTATATTAAAAGTCTATTTTTAGTCATTATGTTGGTGGTATAAATATTTGGCCTATTATTTTGAGACTATCATGTAATATGAAATAAACCATTGATAGGTGTGTCTAAGAGACAGGATTTTTTATTATAGAAGAAAGGAGATACAAATATACAACATAAAAGATACCCAAACCCCTGTGTGATAATTTTTTATGTAGAAATGATTGACTTAAAACATAGAGATTTTGGCCGGGCGGTGGTGGCGCACGCCTTTAATCCCAGCACTCGGGAGGCAGAGGCAGGCGGATCTCTGTGAGTTCGAGACCAGCCTGGTCTACAAGAGCTAGTTCCAGGACAGGCTCCAAAACCACAGAGAAACCCTGTCTCGAAAAAACCAAAAAATATAGAGATTTTATTTTAAAGCATATATATTTTCTAACTCAGTTCACAAAAAAAGACCTAGAACAAGTTGTATACTGTTAGCATTCCTGGAGACAGTCTGTGGTTTTCCTTTAAAGGAGACCAGGACTTTAGGAAGAAAAAGCTGATTTCAAGTCATTAGTAAATTCAAATATGATGAAAGGAATGAACGAAGAAAGAAAGAAAGAAAGAAAGAAAGAAAGAAAGAAAGAAAGAAAGAAAGGAGAGAGAGAGAAAGAAAAAAAGCAAAAAAGGAGGGAGGGGGAGAGAGGGATGGAGAAAGGAAGCAAGAAAGCAAACAGGGGGAATACACCCAAAGAGTTGTGGTTTATAGCCAATTTAAAATTTCCTTTCTAATGTTTTAATATTTTAACATTTTCTACAGCAACTCTGTTTGAAGAAAATAAGACCTTTAGATGAAAAAGATGGAGAACGGGAGTATATTAAGAAAACACACATGTAAAAATAAACGTATTAAAGTGTATCTTTGGAAGCCTCATCAGTCACTAAGACAGCAATTTGAAATATTCTTTACAGAAAGTCTTCTCTGGGGGGGCTATGCACACATGTGCCTCTCCTGGCAGATAGATGCTTCAAGTCTATAGGCAGAAATGGCCTTGGGACCAAGTTAAGAAATCACAGCCTGGCCCTCACTGTGTGAGACAAGAAGCCCTCCCTGAGCCTGCTGCAGCCAGGGAATGAATCATCCTGTCAGCTCCATGGGGGAGAAAGGGCACAGGGGAGGGGGAGACCTCAGTTTTCATTTTAAATGTGCATCACCCGGCTCCAGGGATTTGGAAGCTGTAGAAGAATGTGTTGCAGAAGACACAGTGCTCGGGGTAAGTATGCAGTGGAAGAACACACCTCCCACCTGAAGTCTCCCGCCACAACCGCGGAGTAAGCCTACCTTCCCTCTTCATCTGAACAGGAAATGGGCAACCCACAGCGTCTGCTGCAGAGTGTTTTCATCAGAAACGCACTTCCAAATCGGCTTCAACAACAGCAGACCGCAAGCGATTGCAGCGGCCAGAGACAAGAAAAAAGCACAGGTGGACTATGGGAAGACGAAACGATTTAACTCTCTGCCTTACACTCAAATTCTCTTTGCAAATCAACAACCAAGGACCTCATTTTCTTCTTAGAAAACGAAGCCCTTCTCCCGTATTACCTCTTTTTGAGGAGGGCAATTAAGATTAATGAGATGTTTATAAATAATTTTAAACCCCCGGAGTCAAAATTAGTTGTATAGGTGTGAAGTATTGTATATGGAGAGCTATCTCGGAATTCTCAAAAACAGAGGGAACTGGGTTCAAAAGGAGGTTTCACCTCTTTGAAATACAGCGCGGGTCTGTTTCTCGGTTTCTTCGGGTGCTATGTAGGTCTCTGACTGCAAGGGACTGAGTCTGGCAATTGTGAAATGTAGGACAGTGGCTGATCCGCCGCCTTCCAGGAAGGTCCTGTCTGCCCTGAGCCTGCATTGAATACCGCTAGAAGAAGAGCTCGGGCTGAAAGTGAAAATCCAGGAGTTCCTCCATGGAGAAACGCTCTAAGCTATTGGAGGGCCCAGAGAGGGTTCTCAAACTGAGTTTACGAGGGGGTGGGGGATGTGGATACAAGCTGTTTCTCTCAGCCTCGCCTTCTGAAACTGAACATCAGCTGGACTGGAGTTCTGCCCAGAAATCTGAATTTTAATAAGCTGGTTTTTATTTGCCCCGAGCTCTGAGAACCAGTTTAAACTTTACAGTCTGAAGGTCTGTAACGAATTGACAGATGACAAGGAAGTGATGGGGTTGCCTGAATTTGAACCCTACTTCTAAGTTTTGCCAGAGAATGGATAGTGGGTAAAATAAAATAACATACGGTAGAGAAAACTAGGCTTGCTGGAACAGACTGTGACTGATAACCACACACAGTCGTTCATGTACCCAGAACATCAGATGTAGACTATCCGAGGATGCGTGCTTAGATGAAATAAATAATTTCCATAGCCAGGCTAACAGTATATTCCGTAGACTCATGGCTAGTAAACATTTAAAAAAATCACTAATTAGAGATACAGTTACACTGCTGTATTATATATCATTTTATATAATATTTTACATTATATCTTAATATAAGGTATATTACTTTGTGGTTTTATACTGGCTATATATTGAGATTAAAAAAATTTTAAATTGTCTTATGTGAGCTATTAAAAATTAAATCCACCCGTTTTCAGTAAATATATCAACCTGAAGATCTTTAACTACTTCTGTGATCTGCATTATCATTCTGTCAGAGAGCCCGGTGCTAGGTCAGTGTACTGTCTGAGTCTTAGTTTAGAAGATGCTTGACCCTGAAGTGACCTCTGGTTAGTACTAGTGAGCCAAGATCTGTCTGCACTGCTAACTTAGCAAGGTGATCTCATTGCCATGGGTCCTCAAGAAGAGTAAGCAGGTCTGGCCCAACTCATCCATCAGTGCAGAAAGCCTGCCAAATACAACCCCACCTACAATGCAGGTGAGTCAAAGGGCGGGGGGAAGATAATAAAAACCCAGCAGTATTCTGAGCTAATGATAAGTCTACACTGCATCATAGCCTCCAGCCCCCAGGGTCCTGTCCCTACCTAGTCACAATGCAGAAGACTAGATTGGGGATGTTCCCCTAGATAGAGCGGAGGGATTGGAGCAAGTTCCAATCACCTGGCTTTTTCCTGTGGGCCCTGTGTCTGACCTACCTGCAGTCCCTTCAAAAATGCAGGTTTTGAAAAGTGTTTCTTTAACTCAAGGTATCAGAATCACTGTGTAAGTTCTTTTAATGACTGGCCTAGATACCAAGAAAGATGCAATTAAAAGATTAGCAAGCCACTCTTTAAATGACAGAACATGCAGGGAAACGCTTGTAGTTTATCAAAAGTACGGTGAATTTCACACCTAGAGACAAAAGTGCGAAGAGTCTCACCTTGTTCACTAAGCTAGAACTGAAAATAAATTCACACAGTGGTGCTCTAAAAATTCTAAAAAGACGAAAACACTCGCCAGTCTCCATCTTCCTAGTGGGCTCACGGGAAGCCCACCTACTCAGAGATGTCCACAATGACAGCGACAAAACTCTCTGTGTGAATCTCAGAATGTTCAGCACAGCCACAGTGAAGTAGCATCTTTCTTTCCAGCAGAAGATACAATGTACAGCAAGGAAAACAAAAAGGTAGACTCCTCAAAATTCAAACTTTATTTGGTTCAGGTGTACCTCAGTCACCCTGTAAGAAGAGCTTTGCCTCCTGTCTGCCTGTTTCCAAATTACCACACAGAGCCTTATATTAACTATAAAAGTTTGGCCAATAACTCAGGCTTATTACTAATCAGCTCTTATATTTAAATTAACCCATTACTGGTAATCTATGTATTGCCACGTGGCTGTGGCTTTATCGGTCTTGTGGCATCTTGTCCTTGGGTGGCTGGCTCACGTCTCCCCCACCTCTGCCCCTCTTCATCTGAGTCCTTAGTTTAATTGTTCAGCCTGACCTTATCCTGCCTGGTGATTGATCAAACAGCTTTTATTATTAATCAACGAGAGGAATACATACTCACAGCATACAGAAGGACCAGCCCACTGCATCACCCAACACATGGAACTAGCCAAGATACTGGATTAATGTTAGACAATAAAGTGGGAAACTGGCTTGCCTTGCCCAAGCGAGCTACCTCTTAGTCCTATTTCACCATTGTCCTAAGCTGAATGTGGCTAGCTGGGTTAAATAGAAGTAAATGAGAAAAATCACAGTCATGCCTCTAGCCACATATACTGTGTGGCCACAAGATATTCCTCAACCACACAGGTCAGAGGTCAAAAACTCTCCCCATTCCGCCATTTTTTTGTTTTGTTTTACTTCGTGTGGATTTTTCTGACAGGAAATGGGAATTTGGTGGATAATTATCAGACATACAGATAAGGTTTCCTCATTAAAGTCTCATAAAACCATGAAAATAAATCATTGCAAGTGGGGAGAGAAAGACAGTCCCCTGTTTGTACTTTTCTATGACCACTCAAACCAATTATTTTTTTGTCTTGCAGCCAGAGACTTTATTCTCAGCTAGCGAAGGGGATGATAATCATAGGAAAGAATTTAGAGACCCCACAGAACGTCTCTGATTTGAAGTTAATGGCTTGGTATGTCAAGGACATGCTGAGCCTGGCAGAATAAATGATAGAACCGCAGCTGGGGAAACACAGAGAGGGAAGCCCACGTAATACACATCTGCAGTCATGATAGAAACATAAATAAATATGACAATTTCGAGAAAGTCGAAGGGGTCCATTTGGCCAGTCCTGGAACTCAAAGCTTTTTGAAACCACAGGATCACTGGTGGTACCCAATGAGATGAGATGAGAAGTTGCCACAGATCACTTTCATGCTCTTCCAGTGTGTGTGTGGGGGGGGGGGGGCGCTCATAGGTGACAGGGGCCGGGGGAGGCTCTTCCTTGGGCAGTTCAGTCGCAATACTCTCCAGACATATCCCAAACCAGATATAGGGCAGGAGGTTTTCAATTTTCCCATTGTAATTTCTATCGTCCTAAGCCTTAGCTGTGCGTTATCCAAAACATCATTGCATCAACAAATATTAGCCATGGCTACATTTTTGGTCATGAAGTGGCTAAGAGACTTTGTGAGCAAAGGATGGAACATTATGATTAAAATAGAAAATGCCCTCCCTCTGTGGGATCTTGGTTCCAAGCTAGTGCCTCTTTTGGGAAAGGACAGAAAAGGCAGGTGATAGCGCCTCGCTCAAGGAAGTAGGTCAATGGAGGTAAGAGTTTGAAAGCTATATTTGATTCCTAATCTCATTCTTTTCCTCTATTCCTGTCCACCATGAGATGAAGAACCTCCTCCACTATGTATTTCCACTACCTCGATAGTCTGTCTGAGTATATGGTGCTGGGACACCATGGACAGAGTCCATGAAAAAAATGCAAGCAAATAAACCTTCGACTTGCAGTGCTCTGTTGGGCATTTTGCAATAGCAATGCTAAAAAAAAAAAAAAAAAAAAAAAAAACACACTGACTGTGGAGATAATTAAAGGCATAATAATCTTACTAAGCTTACTATTTTTAACTTTATCCACTTAGTGTATCAAACAATTCTTTAAAATAACAATAAAAGTCAAACACAAAGTGGCACATGTTGATTCTATTCCCAGAAAATATCTAGAGTAGGTACATCCATAAAAGTAGCCAGACAGGACCCGGGGCAGCATGAGTAGGGAATGTTAAAATACCTCTTGATGGATGCAGGGTCTTTCTTTGGTACTGACAAAGTATCTGGGGAGATGGTTGTGCAGCATCACGAATGTTCTGAATATGAATGAACTCATGATTTAGAATAGTTTACCATGTGCTATGTAAATTTCACCTCAGTAAAAACATCGAAAACAAAATAATTTAATAAATAAAGCACTTAAAATTAAATTTTTCTAATAACAACAGGCTGGTGCTTTTGTGGTTTTCTACTATTTTTTTTTATCTCTATCGGAATTCCGGATGTGGGTCTTCTGAGTGAGATGGCAGATGAGACACTTCCTCCAGGGACCCAGGTTCGGGGATGAGAAAGAATGGACTTCACCTGAAGAGATGAGGGGAAGCACTTGGGAAGACGATACTGCTGGTGGAGCGCTGGGAAGAGCTGAGAAAGAGGAACTCCAGGCACCTGAGGAGTGAGGCCAGCCAAGCGCAGCTGGGCAGGGTGGGTCCTGGCAAGGTAAGTCGAAGCCTCATCCAAAAGTAACATTTCGTTTTGCTGAATTGAAATTGTAATTTTACATATTTATTTCCTTTTGTATGTTGATCCGATTTTGTTTATGCATTAATTATTGGGCAAACTTTTTTTTTTGTTCATTCTCTTTTTAAATTTTTTCCCTTTTATGCTTCCCCAATTTTCTCCCAATTTGCTGTTATTTTAGTTGAACTTTTACTTTATCTTTTTGGTTTGGTTTTACAAGATCTTTTATGTTCATTTCTTTTATTCTTCTCTTTGTATTTACCTCATTTTACAATATTTTCTCAAATCGGGCGGTGGTGGCGCACGCCTTTAATCCCAGCACTCGGGAGGCAGAGGCAGGCGGATCTCTGTGAGTTCGAGGCCAGCCTGGTCTACAAGAGCTAGTTCCAGGACAAGAACCAAAAGCTACGGAGAAACTCTGTCTCAAAAAAAAAAATTCTCACTATGGGGAATTTTTTGGGGGGGGGGTTAAAAATATTTGACTTTTATTTTTAACTTAGGAGATGACTAGGGTGTTGGGAATCTCAAGCAATGAACGATTCCAGAAGAGAATAAAGAAAGGTGGCCATCTCAGCATATTAGTAAAGGCAATTGAGAACTCTATATTGCTCCAGGGTGAGGTAAGTGCATGCTAGATGGTGGTGGATTGTGTTCCCATCACTTCTGTTGATCCATAGACATAATTAATATCCCCATCCTACTGCCACAGGGCCTAGTTTCTTCTATAGAGAATGAATTTTTAGTTGAATGACATTACATAAAAGTCTCCCTGTTTTACCTATGCTTATCTTGCTCATTTCATTTTGTCCTCTGGAAGAAACTACCAGAGATCACCAAATTTTTCTGTCTCTTTCTTTTGAAACAAGGTCTTATTTGTAGCCCAGCTGGCCTGGAACTTATGATACACTTAAGTCTGGCTTTGAACTTGTGGCTGTCTTACTTCCTTTCTGTTGGTGTGAACCTCACACTAATCTATAATTTTCTTTTTTTTTTAGTATACATATTTTTTAATTTATTTATTTATTAAAGATTTCTGCCTCCTCCCTGCCCCCGCCTCCCATTTCCCTCCCCCTCCCCCGATCAAGTCCCCCTCCCTCATCAGCCTGAAGAGCAATCAGGGTTCCCTGACCTATGGGAAGTCCAAGGACCACCCACCTCCATCCAGGTCTAGTAAGGTGAGCATCCAAACTGCCTAGGCTCCCACAAAGCCAGTACATGCAGTAGGATCAAAAACCCATTGCCATTGTTCTTGAGTTCTCAGTAGTCCTCATTGTCTGCTATGTTCAGCAAGTCCGGTTTTATCCCATGCTTTTTCAGACCCAGGCCAGCTGGCTTTGGTGAGTTCCTGATAGAACATCCCCATTGTCTCAGTGTGTGGATGCACCCCTCGCGGTCCTGAGTTCCTTGCTTGTGCTCTCTCTCCTTCTGCTCCTGATTTGGACTTTGAAATTTCAGTCCAGTGCTCCAATGTGGGTCTCTGTCTCTGTCTCCTTTCATCACCTGATGAAGGTTAATATTCAGGAGGATGCCTATATGTTTTTCTTTGTGTTCACCTTCTTATTTAGCTTCTCTAGGATGGCGAATTATAGGCTCAATGTCCTTTATTTATGGCTAGAAACCAAATATGAGTGAGTACATCCCATGTTCCTCTTTTTGGGTCTCGTTTACCTCACTCAGGATAGTGTTTTCTATTTCCATACATTTGTATGCAAAATTCAAGAAGTCATTGTTTTTTTACTGCTGAGTAGTACTCTAATATATAATATATAGTATATATTCTATACTTTCTTCATCCATTCTTCCATTGAAGGGCATCTAGGTTGTTTCCAGGTTCTGGCTATTACAAACAATGCTGCTATGAACATAGTTGAGCATATACTTTTGTTGTATGATAGGGCCTCTCTTGGGTATATTCCCAAGAGTGGTATTGCTGGGTCCAGGGGTAGGTTGATCCCGAATTTCCTGAGAAACCGCCACACTGCTTTCCAGAGTGGTTGCACAAGTTTGCATTCCCACCAGCAATGGATGAGTGTACCCCTTTCTCCACAACCTCTCCAGCAAAGGCTATCATTGGTGTTTTTTATTTTAGCCATTCTGACAGGTGTAAGATGGTATCTTAAAGTTGTCTTGATTTGCATTTCCCTGATCGCTAAGGAAGTTGAGCATGACCTTAAGTGTCTTTTGGCCATTTGAACTTCTTCTGTTGAGAATTCTCTGTTCAGCTCAGTGCCCCATTTTATAATTGGGTTGATTAGCCTTTTACGGTCTAGTTTCTTGAGTTCTTTATACATTTTGGAGATCAGACCTTTGTCTGTTGCGGGGTTGGTGAAGATCTTCTCACTATGGGGAATTTTTAAAATATTCTCTAATATCCCCCTTTCTCTTCCTATCCATAATGTTCTTCTCTGTTCCTTTTACTCTTTTCTCCTTTTATTTGACCTTGTTTCACTGCTCAGTCAAGAGAGCCCCAGGGAGAGTGGGGTATACCCAATCCACTGATAGACCAATCACAATGCAGAAATACAAGAAGCAAGAAGAGCTGGGATATCCTAATGTCTCCACAGCTGAATTACGTAGGTAAAAGACTGGAAAAAAAACTTTAAAATGTTTACTAGTAAAACTGATCAATCTCTTCAAAGAAGATGCAAACACACAAATTAATTTAATCCAGGAATTAGAGATGAAACCTGGAAACTTCCAGAGGGGACAAAATTGGCAAAATTGATGAGAAAATTAGCAATATAGATGAAAAGATAGCAACATTGAAAAATTCAAAAAGGTAATTGAAATTTTAAAAGTAAATCACATTAAAGTTTATATATAAAAACTCAATAAATCAAAGAAAGCATGTAGTATAATGTATCACCAATAAACCAAGCAGCGGAAGAATTTGCATGGTTGGAGGACAGTGTCAAGGAAATGCCATAGTCAAACTACAATAAAGAGAAATAAATGAGTATGCCCAATACTTAACAATGCAGAGATACAATCAGGAGATCAAATAAAAGAATCCCTAGGCTATAAGGAATTGAGCTAAAACATAAAATATAGAGACCCTATCAAATATACCAAAACATGTCCTAAATTTTGAGTAAAGAGAAATAGATATCCAAACACAAGAGTAATTAGAACTCAAAGCACACATGTTCAGAGATGAGCCTCTCTGCAACATATCATAATCAAGATATGAAATATAAAATATAAAGGGAAGGAACAATGTTAACAGCAATAAGAGGAAAATGCCAACTCACACACACAGACAAAACATGTCAGAGTAACATCTTTGCTCTTATCATCAACCCTAAGTCAGGACAGCATGGTGACATGTTTCAAGCCTTGAAAGTAAAAAATTATCAGTTAAGATACTATTGCCACCAAAGTTATTTTCTAAAATGGACACACAACGTTTTTAGGTTTATTTATTTTTATTCTCTGTGTGTGCTGGGAATCAAAGCCAGGTCCTTTGATTTGATTTTGAGCAACGGGTGCACTTAAACGTTAAACCGTATCTCCGATTGTGTTTCAGTATTTATTTTATTTTTAATTATGTGTGTGGACATGCACACATGAATGTAGAGAAGTCAGAATTCCTGGGAACAGGAGTGTCAGGCATTTGTGAACATGGGTGCCAGGAAAGAAACTCAGGTCTCCTGCAAGGCCAGTAAGTTTTCTTAACTGCTGAGTCATATCTCCGGCCCCCTGACAGGTTTTAATTTAATTTGATAATTTAATGTGCTTGAGTGTTTTGCCTGCGTGTTCTCCTTGAATGCCTGGTACCCCCGGAAGCCAAAAGAGAGTGTTGGATCCCCTCAGGAGCTAGAGTTACAGACAGTTGTAGGTACTCTGTGGGTGCTGGAAACTGAACCCAGGTCCTCTGCAAGAGCATCCAGTTCTCACAACCACTGAGTCATCTCTCCAGTCCCAAGACATAACAATTTTAGATATTATGAATTGGATCTTTGAGTTTCCAATTTAATAAAACAAACAAAAGCATGAAAAGTCAGGTCCAGGTACAGTAAGAGTAGGAGAATTTGACATCTCTCTCGTCGTTGACACATCTCCCATACTAAAATTTAGCAACCACAACAAGGCGCCTAATGTCTGAAGGAGGTCCTGCTGTGATTCTGGCAGGAGAAGCTTGAAGGCACACCTCTGAGGTCTTCTCCACTACACACAGAGTCACCCATGCCGCAGAAAGTACCAGTGTCAGGTAAGATGCCAATACCAAGGCCTGCTCCTCTCAAGTTCCCAAAGGGTGGTAGACCATCCATGGCAGAAGTTTCAGGTCAAGTTTAAGGCAAGGTTTTTGTTTGAGTTTGCTTTCTGTTGTTGTGCTAAACACATCCCAAAGCAACTCGAGGAGAAAAGGGCTTATTCTTTCTTACAGCTTACAGCCCAATACAAAGGAAAATCCGAGCAAGAACTCAAGGCAAGAAACTAGAGGCAGTAATGGGTACTGTTTGCAGGCTTGCTCCTCATGTCTAGCTCAGCCTGCTTTTTATACAACCCAGGACCACCTGCCTAGGGAAGGCACCACCCCACATTGGGCTGGGCTCTTACAAGGAGCCGCTGCTTGTTTGTTCCTGGCCGCCAGGCTAGTTTAGCCCCGAAATAACCACACAGAAACTGTATTAATTAAATCACTGTTTGGCCCATTAGCTCTAGCTTCTTATTGGCTAACTCTTACATCTTAATTTAACCCATCTCCATTAATCTGTGTATCACCATGAGGTCGTGGCCTACCAGCAAAGTTTTAGCACATCTGTCTCTGGTGGTGGATCCACGGCATCTCTCTGACTCTGCCTTCTTCCTACCAGCATTCCCTTTAGTTTTCTCCACCTAGCTCTGTTCCCCTACAGCTCTGCTATAGGCCCAAAGCAGTTCCTTTATTAACCAATGAAAGCAACACATAGACAGAAGGACCTCCCACACCCCTGGGCCCTCCTACATCAGTCATTAGTGAAGAAAATGCCCCACTGTTTCCCTAGCACGATGGGGAATTTTCTGTATTGAAGTTTCCTCTTTCCAGAAGACTCTGACTTGTGTCAAGCTGACAAAATATCTAACAAGCAAAGCTTCCCAACCAACAACCACGGTCGTTAACTTAGGACTCCCTCTCCACCATTCCTATTAAGCACAAAGTAGAGACGGGAAACAATTACCAAACAAGCAAGCACAAATTTCAAAGGCTGGCAGGCCACAAGGTGGTTTTTCAGGGTGGGTTTCCATCTCTGCGGAAAAGTCCAGCTTACCTACTTCTCAATCCAGGAATCGTCTGTATTTTACAGATTCTGGTCCTTGGGTCCATATCGCCCTGTGAAAGAGTGTTTACTGAGAAATACTACCGTGGGTGAGAAACATCAGAACAAATGAGGTAGTTCAATTTGTTATAAAATCAAACATGTTCCACTTTAGAATTTGTTCTCAGTTTCGGCAGTATGTATCCCCTTCAGGGCAGAGGCAGGCAGCATCATATGTCCTTTGTTTATTAAAGGGACACAATAGTAGATGGCAAGGTGTTTAAATGCCTTTGCTCACTAAAATTAAATGTACTCGTTCCTGCCAAGCCCTCAGTTTTTACTTTGACCTTAACTGGTGAAATCTTAGAATCCAGGAATCATTGCATTGTTCATTCTGTCATGAGAATGTTCTACTTGTTCCTCTGCTTGGTTGGGAGGCCTGCAGTTAAAATCTGGAGAACTTGGGGTGTAGTCACATGGGTGTTTACTGAGATAGGGTAAAAAAATAGTCTAAAACTTTTAGCATATATGTGGGTTTGTTTGTGTGTGTGTGTATATATACATACACATACATGAGTGTGTGCACATACATGTATATGCATGCATATATGTGTATATACACATGTACATTATTCATAGGCGGCTCTATACCATACACATATATGAATATAGATGCACATACATGTATATACATGCATATATGTGTATTGCACATATATGTCATTCATAGGCAGTTCTACACCACCATGTTACTCAGGACCCCTAGCTCGTGAAGACTCCATTACTCCATAACTTCTGTCTCTGAAACTTCATGTTCAAGATGCCCTAAAGACGTGATGAAACATGAAAAGGCAGAGAGCCACTGAGGGGCCTTCAGGGCCAGACCTCAGAGAGACAAACTTTAATTCTACCCACATTCCTTTAGTTAGAACTTGACTGCCTGGGCCAAAACAGTAAAGGACTGGAAACTCTTCACAGGGCAATGATAGTGGGGAAGGTCAACTGAACAGGTAAGGCAATATTGCAAAACATTTTGATTTCTAGGTTCAGGTGTTACCCTAGGACCTTATAGACATCAGAGAAATGTCAGGAGCTGAACAATATTAAAAGAGGAATTCCAGAGAAAATAAACTCGTGCCAATACAACCGACAGATTGGGGGAAGGAAATAGAGTCAGGGGAACCAGTTAACAGGTGTGGTCATGTGCTTGGCATTTGGTAATAAGATATGCATTAGTGCAAAGCTGAGTGAGAAGATGAACATTAAAATTTCAGTGTATTAATGACATAGAATGCCAGAATTTTCGGTACATTAATTGCATAGAATGTCAGAACTGGAAATCCAGACCATGGAGTGGAGAGGTGAAATCGGAAACCGTGAGAACCCAACGAGGAAAGAAGATCGACCGGCCTAGTGTTGGCACCTCTCAGCAGTTGGCACTGGTGTAGAGAAGTCAGCTCCCTCAAAAAGGGGCCATGACAGGAAATAAGGTTTAGATGTGGCCAGTCTGCTGCATGGAGAAGTCATGTACAGTCTTGAAATTAAAAAAAAAAAAAAACAAGGGACCAAGAGTTCACTATCCTTACTTCTGTCTAAGTTCTGGATATTCTGCATTTTCTAATTTATCTATTGTGAAGATGTCTCATCTTTGCAAATAGATTATAAAGTAATTCTTCAGTTTAAGAGAAAAAAAGAGATTTTTCTTCTCCATCAATTATAAAAACCAATAGTCTCCCACCCTGAAATTATAAGAATTCTAGATCTGCGTCTTCCATCTCACACACCTCTCTTGAGAAGCAACACGTTGCAGGAACTGGTCATGAAGGTTTTCCATGGGCAATCACCTCATAGGGCACTAACTTAAGACCATAAGTGCACAGACTGATCTTGGCAACTCTCTGACAAGTTGGTCAGTCTTTGTGAGATCATTTCTGACCCAGAAACTGATAAATTCAGTTTGCAATAGAAAACACAATCTTCACTGAGTGATAAAGAAATTTGTTTTTAGTTTTTCTAAATCTCTTAAACACTAATCTCCAACACTATTTAATGAAGCCACCCTTTGAGAGCAGACATGATAAAATGTGATCTCTGTGTGTATGTGTCTGTGTGCGCGCACGCACATGTGCAGAGGGTTTTTCTTAGAATATATTTTATAATGTAAAGTACAAATCTCCTACAACTATTTGTAGCGAAATCTGGAAGTGTGTACAGTGGTGAAGGAAGATAGTCTCCTCTGTGGATGAGGAATGATGTACAGCCTACTAAAAACACAGAGTGTTTTGACTTCTTGTTTGACAGCCTCAATCCACAGATCACTGAAGTAATCTCCTACATCAACAATGTGAGACACACACGTGAGTATAAAAATGGCTGTGGATAGCACAGCACGGTGCTTTGGGATTCACCAGAAATGAGGGTACCAAAGCTGGCTCAGTCACTCACTCCCGGATGACCCTGGAGTGTCATTGTGCTGTGTTCGGTTTCTCTCCGGCGATGCTACTATGATTGACAGACAGTACTATCTACATGGTGATGTAGATGAGGAAAAGAGGAACTTCCTCCAACAAACAAACCTTGGCAACAAGACAGTTAAACTCAAATGCTTCCCTATCAGGAAGCGGGGGTTCCTACACAGACAGGGACACCTCCTGCAGTCCCGAGGCCCCGAGACGTCTGACACATGCTGAGGGATAAGCTCTTTGACTCAGTTAGCTGCATCTTGAAAATGGGGGGTGGTGGTGAAGAGTGGTGACAGCAACGATAGTCACCCCCTGGCAGAGAGGCTAGAGAGCAACTGTTTTAGAGATGTCCTCGTTGGTGTCCTGGGTGGCACTCACCAGTCTCCACATCAGGGTTCTGCCACTCCAAGGTCACTCACCTCCCTGCCTCAGTGTCCTTCCAAGGACTCCACCGTCTATAGGCTCTGCTTGCTGCTTCTATTTAGCTCCACAGGACTCTTCAGAAGAAGTGAGTGGCGTGAGATACACCAAAGCACTTGTGTTAGTCTGCTTCGTGGTGCTATAAAGAAGCACATGAGACAGTTAACGTATACATAGAAAAGGCTGCTTTAGCTCTTGGGTCTGTAGGTTCTTGCTTCAGAAATAATGACTCCATCACTTTGTACATCTGGTGAGGGCTGTATGTTGGGACTAGAAGATGTGGTGGGGCAAACAGCATACACCCCGAGCAGGAATGGACAGAGAAGAGAGAAGACTAGAGGTCTGTAATTGTCCTGGGAGCCTGTTCCCAGAGGTGCCACCATCTTCCAACAGCGCCACCCTCAGGACTTAAGCGTAACACATGGACCCCTGAGGGTCACCCAGCAAACCACAGTAACATCTCCGATATGTGGGATATGCCTTCATTCTCAGAGTGCAATCGCCTGCCTCTTTTTGATGGTGGCAAAAAAGGGGATATCTAATAACATGTGTTTCAAAGTGTGGAGCCTAATGAAAGCCTGGACTTCCCATTTCCTCCTCTGTTCCTCCACGTGAGCCCGTTGGTTCAGATTAGGAGTTCTCATACAACTGGCCATCGACTTCTCTCACCTCCTAAGGGACAACACTAAACGCAGCAGATCAGAAAGTCGATACCTGAACGACTTCAAATTCCGCCCAAAGTGCACCAACACGTTTTTATAACAATACATGTGAAGTAAGAATATTTGCACTATAAAATTATAACAATTGCACGATCCCATAAAATAAACAAGACCACTTAAAGATTTTCTGTTCTTTCAGGCATCACTGCGCTGTTTTCCCTTCCGTTTTTTCACTTGATTTTTCAGTTCCAAAGTTACAGATATACCATGTAATTGGTAAATTCAAGAAGACAAGTTAGAAAATGATTAAAATCAATATGGGAAATATCAGGAAGGCGGGGGCTGGGGCGTGATTTAATAAAGAAACATGGAATCCCATATGGAGTCTCGACTGAAGAAAAGCTGTAGAGCGATGGGGCAAGGCAATAGCGCAAGCGCAGACCCACAAGGAGTAAGCAGACTAAAAACACGGTAACTAACGACGCGCACTCCTAGCCAATCACAACACACCAGCAGTGACGGACAGTCTCCAAAGAACCAACCAGAAACGTTCCCACAGCAGCTTCATTTCCCTAACCCGGTAAAAACTCTCAACCTGTTTACAATAAAGAGCCTCTGTATTGGAATCTCCTGGAGTCTGAGCCCTTGACTTTGTGTCTTCTCACCCCCCCCCCGCACCCGCACACCCCCATTTAAACGGGGACTGCACACAGGCAGCAGCAACAAGCCAGAGAAAACTACAGAACAAAGCTTATCAGGCAAGAGCTCATTAAACGCTTTCATGAGTACGACTTGGTGAACACGCGGTCCCACACTCAGATGGAAAGGGTAAGACGGGCGTTTGGACCGGATGCACCCATGTGAAAGTTAGGCAGTCACCCAGGAGATAATGGCAGGGTATTCCTCAGGACGAGCAGGCTAGCTAGACCTGCCAGGATGGATGAACTCTGGGTTTCAAAAGAGGCCAGGTCTATAAGGTAGGAAGAGATGAAGGAAGATACCCCAGATCAAGTGTTTCCACTTTGGAGATAAGTGATTTCTCCCTCTCCCTCCCCCTCCCCCCCTCTCTCTCACACACACACACCCCTTAAGTGAAATACCCCTAAAAAAAGGAAAGATGCAGGCCCATTCCACTGCCCAGAAAGGTTTCTTCAGAAAGTGCAATCAAATACGCACTGTGAGACATGCCCAGAATCTGCCCTTCTTCCCTTTCCTCTCTCCACACCAGAACTCCCTTTGGCTTTAGACCAGCTTGGAGCCTTGGGAGGCAGCTTGTAGAAGGATGACCCGCAAGAACACAACCTGACTTTGCCATCCAAACTGTTCCTTAAATATTTCATGCTTCTGGTTTTCCTTGTGGTACAATCTCCCATGATTCAATTTAAAATCTGCTCGCTTTTCAGACGGTATGATCTGAGCATCTCAGTGGGCCAAACCGTGTATTAGAGTCTCAAGGCTGCTTGCTGGTGAAGCTGCCTTCTTGCTTCCCACCGTGTTACTGTCTAACCATCCTGTCCCTTGTGGGAGAGACCACATTTGATACATCTGTGGTAGAACACGAATCGCTGCCCATATATGTAAAATGTCACAGTCTGAGTCCAGGCTCTGGCCCCCTGGGGAGCAGGATTAATTACTGTGCTCCCGGCTTAGAGAAAGAGGACGAAAGGGACCCGGGCAGTGAGGGTGTCAAATTGTCTTTTCATCCTGACACCAGGACCGGAAACGCGAGGAAGCCATGGCGCCATTAAATACCTGAGATCACAGAACGCGAGTTCAGACAGGGCTAATTTAGAAATTAATGTCAGAACCCGTGGAGGAATGGTATTAATAGAGGAGAGAGAGAAGAAGTCCCCGGCAGCAAAAACCCCGCAGAGGGACCAAGGTCATGGTTTTCCGCTTAAAAAATAAGCAGAAAGTCAAGGATGACGGGTTTATTTACAATGGCAGCCACAACAGTTCCAAGATGGGTATGATGAAGAAGAACTTGCAGTGACCGAGCTGGTTGTAGAAAGGAGCTCCTATTCCTTTTTTAAAAATCTGTTTGTAGGAGTGTTTTTGCTGCATGTATGTCTGTGTCCCCGGGTGCAGCACCCTCAGAGGCCATAAGAGAATATAAGATGTCCCAGAACTGAAATGACACTCAGTTGTGAGCTGCTGTGTAGGTGCTGAGGATGGAGCCAGCGTCCTCTGGAAGAGCAGCCAGTGAGCTTAGCGGCTGACCCACAAGGCTTCTGTGCCTTTAAAGGATAAGGGGAAAACTTTACAATCCAGATTTCCCTTCTAGCTTTATGTTTTGGTGAAGGAAGAACGTGCCTCTCTCTAACATTGTCTGTTCACTCAGCTACTGTCCCTGCTGCCGTCACCCCCCCACCCAACACGCACACACCAAATAAAATTGCGGAGCCAGGCGGTGGTGGCGCACGCCTTTAATCCCAGTACTTGGGAGGCAGAGGCAGGCGGATCTCTGTGAGTTCGAGTCCAGCCTGGTCTACAAGAGCTAGTTCCAGGACAGGCTCCAAAACCACAGAGAAACCCTGTCTCGAAAAACCAAAAAAAAAATAAAAAATAAAAAAATAAAATTGCGGCAGGAAATGGTAAATGATTAAAGTCCCGGATGAGGAGGAAACTAAGATCAATCCTAAAACATATGTGAACTCTCAAGAACTTTCAAGGATAGTCTATTCATCCTTATTCAAAAACCACGATAGCACCTTACTAATTAAGTGAAGACAGTTCTTGTCAGTCAGCCAACTGAAAGTCCCCAAGCCATTTCAAAGAGACTGCCCATGTCTATTTGAAATCCTTGTATCTGGACCATGAATAAAGCTAGCGCTTTTGAACAGGGCGTGACTGATGTAAAGCAAAGGAAAGGGACCGAAAGGAAGATGAACGTAAAAATGTTCCGTGCGTGCATAACGACAAATCTAAACAAGACCAGGATCAGACAAGTGTCCTTAAAGCAAAGAACGTGCAGTAAACCATAGAGCTGAGTTTCCACTTCAGTGGCTGGTGTTTGGACCATGGTAACTCTGGGTCAAAGCTAGAGGAGGGGAGAGGAAACCACGGAACCACTCGGCACCTGCGAGCTACGGACAGTCGGACAAAGGCATAGAAAAAGAAATGGATGGAGGGAAGAGAGGTGCGGGGTAAGGCAGCCTTGCTTTGGAGAGTTCTCACACCAGCTTCCCACGGGGAAAGAAGGAACAGGATCCACTTGGTCTCTGGAGGGGGCCTTCCTGCAGAGGAGGAGAAACCTGACTCTGAAAGCAGGGCACACAGGTGGGGGTGCTGGCCGCTAGACTGGCTGTTGGCCCAGGGTAACAGGGGGTTACCCTCCAATAAAATAGAGTTGCTGCTTTTTTTTTTTTTTTGAGATACCTGGGACAGCTTTAAAGCTGCAGCCCCCACTGTTTTAGCCCTCAGGTTACCAACTCAAATCTCACAAGTGCAGAGGATGATTTGTAAGACGGAGACCTCAGCTGCCTGGAGGACGATGGGAGTCTTTGTGCTCCGTGCTCTCCCGAAACGGCTCTTTGCAATGCTTGTCTCTGTCTCCTTTCTCATGGCTGTGACTGAGGCTTGACAGGAAGCGACTTAGGGGAGAAAGGCTTTATTGGCACGCAGCCCTTCATGGTGGGGAAAGACGGCAGCAGATCCTGCTGGGTCTGTAGTGAGGGGTAGATGGGGGTACTCAGCTCACCTTCCCTTTTTATTCAGCCAAGGACTCCGGCCTATGGAATGACGCTGCCCACATTCAGTATAGACTTCTTACCTCACTGAACCTAATCTAGTGCGTTTCCCATAAACATCCCGAAGGTTTGTTTCCTAGGTGAGTCTACATCCTATAAAGATGACGGTCACTATTAACCACCCTAAGTGGGGGAAATCCCTGTTCTGTTTATCCAGCAAATGTGAGCTGAAGGCTGACAGGGTGCCGGGCCCCTGGAGATGCTTTGGAGGCTGCTAGGCAGATCCTCGTTTGTTCTCACAAAGAACAGAGCTGCCTACTGACCGCTCAGGTTGTTCTCCGCTTCCGCTCAGTTTCATCTCTGGCTCTGAATGAAATGATGTGTCTTCATTTAAGGACTAGCTGATGTCACTGGCAGTTGTGCCCCAGTTTTCTGTGCCCAGTTTGGGGCATATATCTCAGCTGTATTTATTCTTTTTTCATTGGCTGTTGCATCAATCAGATGATAGGCTAGTGTTTAATACATCACTAGGTGGTGGCGTCTGCTCACCTGTTAACAATTCGCAAGCAGAAACGTGCCACACCCCACTGGCTAACTGCACCCCACAGCCCACTGCATCCTCGCTGGGCTAGGCTAAATCTCATACCAACTGGCTTAACACTGTCTTGTGCAAGGACCGATCTGCAGAGGTGCGCTCACATAGACAGAGTGCACTCACACAGAGTATCAGACTACATTAAATGACAATGACCTTCCTAGCCACCATCGGTAGAAGAAACATGTTGATAAAGCCTGCTTTTGAAAGAAGAGTTAAAAAGTACCATTTCCCACAACTCTCTCTGTAAAGAGATATCCAGACAGGAAGAAAGGGAAAGGGCAGAATCAGAAAGCACAACGGTATTATCTCTAGAGATACCCATCGAGAGACAGGATGCTCCACCAACCGGCAAGAAAGCCTACACCTCCGTGTCTTCCGCTGGCTGCTTTCTACACATCCACTATTGATGCCCCTCCAGATTCAGACTCGGTGAGTTTCAGGCCTTACAAAATGCTGTTAAACCACAAGAAAAATTGTCCTAAGGTGCAAAAGTGAAATGCATAATCACAACCAATTCGGGCTTCATTCTATGTCTGATATATTAGTTTAGTAGGGCTGACCTACAGAGTACCACAGACTGGAGAATAAACTGTGATTATATTCTTCAATTGTGAACATAGATCTCTTTGCAGCTCTGGAAAGCCAGAAGTTCAAAATAAAGTGTGGACAAAATTAGTTCACCAAGTTTTCTCTCCTGTGCCTTCAAGCAGTCTTTCCTCTGTATATTCATGTGTGACTCTCTCACTCTCTCTCTTGAGGACACCAGTTCTACATGTTCAGCTGGATTATGGACAATATTATAAAAAAACCTTATTTTGCATACTTACAATCTGATTCTGAAATATGAAGTATTAGAGCAGGGGTTCTTAAACTGTGGGTCGCGACCCTCGAAGCCCATCAGGAAACAGATATTTACATTATAATTCTTAACAGTAACAAAATTACAGTTATGAAATCGCAATGAAAATAATTTTGTGATTGGCGGTCACCACAACATGAGGAGCTGTGTGAGTGTCACCGCTTACACAGGAAGGTTGAGAAACCCTGGGTTAGCAGGTCAACATATGAACTGAGCACCAACAAAATTCAGCCAGTTACCCTAAAATAGAAATTTAAGATATATGTCACCACAGTTGCTAAATTTAGAACTCACTATTTATTTAGAAAAGATTTTATACGTTAAAATTTCTGTTTATAATAAGCTTTGGATATTAAAAATGATGACTGCAATCCTACACTCAATTTTAAGTTAAATAGCTTAATTAGTTAGTATAAGCCTGCAGACACAATGTATCTATCTAGCCCACACTTCTGTTTCCTATTCCCTGCATTTCTGCTCTGATCGCATGTTCCAGACTCTACTTGCTGGAACCCAGATATGGGTCCCAGAATTCACACTGGGCATTTCACAACCATTTGTTACTCTAGTTCAAGGAGATCTGATGTCCTCTTTTGGTCTCCATGGGCACCTACACAGACAAGGCAAACACATACACTTAAGTACATGAACATATACAAGAAAAAAATGAAAAAAA
The DNA here is from genome assembly GCF_037038515.1 of Microtus pennsylvanicus. Taxonomy (NCBI): domain Eukaryota; kingdom Metazoa; phylum Chordata; class Mammalia; order Rodentia; family Cricetidae; genus Microtus; species Microtus pennsylvanicus. The sequence continues at coordinate 86,066,990 of NC_134587.1, forward strand.
CTCCTAATAATGAAAAGTCTGGAACCAAACAGCTTCACTAATGAATTCTATCATGTATTTATTTTATGTTATTTTACTTACTGTTTTTGAGGGAGGGTCTAACTATTCAACCTAGGTTGCCTTGAAACTATGATGTAACCCAGGTTAGATTCTAACTCACAATCTTCCTATCTTAATCTCTCAAGTGATAGGATATAGGTATTTACCATAATTCCTGGATTCTACCAGATATTTAAAGAAAAAACTAATACAAACAATCCTAGAAAAAAATCCATATGATAGAAATGGAAATAATGTTTTCAGCTTCATTCTATAAAGCAAGTAATACTTTAATGCCAAAATCAGTCAAGGGCACACCAAAAGAGAGAAAATACAGACTAAGTTTGATGAATATAGATGAAAAAATTCTCAGAGATATTCCTGCAAATTGAGTTTAACAATATATTAAAATTAATATATGTCCTAATCACATTGCTTTAATTTGAAGGATGGAAGGATGGTAAAACATATATAAATCAAATCTAATGCAACACATAAATAGCATCAAGGAGAAAATTTTATAACTTCAGTTCAATAGATGAAGAAAATCATTTTGACAAAGTTAAATATCACTTCATGATAAAAATCCCTGAAGAAGAAACTAGGAATAGGAAGATGATAGAGAAACGTAATGAAAGTTATTTAAAGCAAACCTATAATCAATATTTCGGAAATCTTAGCCAGAGCAATAAGGCAAGGAAAAGAAATAAAATGATACACATTCGAAAGTAAGAAGTCAGATTATCACCATCTGCAAATAATATGATTGTGTATTTAAAAGACTCCTCCCAGCACTCAGGAGGCAGAGGCAGGCGGATCTCTGTGAGTTCGAGACCAGCCTGGTCTACAAGAGCTAGTTCCAGGACAGGCTCCAAAACCACAGAGAAACCTTGTCTCGAAAAAAACCAAAAAAAAAAAAAAAAGACTCAATTAGAAGACTCTTAGATATGACAGGCACATCCATCAAAGTAACAGGATACAAAAATCTTATGAAATTCAATAGATTTATTATCTTCTAAAAGTGAGCAAATTTGGAAATAAATTAATCAAACAATTTCATTTATAATAAACTCAAAAAGAAATATAGAAGTAAATTTAACCAAGGCTATAAAATGAAAATTACAAAATTACTGAAAACCAAAAGAAACTAAAAAATTGAAAGATCTCTATACTCATGGGCTGGCAGAACTAATAATGTGCAAATGGCTATATACTGGAAAGTTATTAACAAATTTAATGCAATCCTCACCAAAATTCCAATGATACCCTTCTCTTCATAGGGTTAGGGAAAATATCCTAAGATTAATATAGAAACATAAAGGATTACAAATAGAGAAGGTAACCCTGAGCAAAACAACAATGCTAGAACTGCCACAACCTTTAATTTCAGATTACTCTACTGTGGTGGTCTGAATACGTATGGCCCCATAGACTCATGTGGTTGAATGCTTGGCCTATCGGGAGTAGTACTGCTAGGAGGTGTGGCCTTGTTAAAGAAAGAGTGTCACTATGGGGGCATGCTTTGAGGTTTATTATAAGCTCAAGCCATGTCCAGTGACACAGTTCACTTCCTGTTGCCTGAAGATCAAGATGTAGAACTCTCAGTCCACCCCCAGCACCATGTCTTCTTGCCCACCATCATTCTTTTTGCCGTGATGGTAACGGACTAAACTGTAAGACAGCCCCAGTTAAGTGTTTTCCTTTATAAGAGTTGCTGTGCTCATGGTATTTCTTCACAGCAATGGAAACCCCAACTACAGAACCATAGTAAGAAAAACAGCATGGCTCATAGCAATATAGCATCAAATGGGATCAAAGAGAAGACTCAGATGTAGAAGGAGCTGCGGGCCACTTCCCGCCGCCCAGCTCCTGGCCGCCTGCTAGCTTTACACAAAATAATTACACGGAAACTGTATTCTTTTAAACACTGCCTGGCCCATTAGTTTCAGCCTCTTATTGGCTAATTCTCACATCTTGCTTTAACCCATATTTATTAATCTGTGTAGCACCACGAGGTGGTGGCATACTGGGAAGGATCTTAACCTGCGTCCATCTTGGAGAGGAGAGCTATAGTGTCTGCCTGAGGTGTCTGCCTCATTGCTTTCTACCCAGCATCCTGTTCTGTTTACTCTGCCTACCTAATTTTCTGTCCTATCAAATGGCCAAGGCAGTTTCTTTATTAACCAATGAAAAGTAACACATAGACAGATGACCCTCCTCCATCACTCAGATACAAACTCATAGAGCTATAGCCATCTGATTCTCGACAACAGTGTCAAAAGTATATAACAGAGGGAAGATAGTGCTGAGAAAGATGGACATTCACACAATAGAAAAATAAAACAATATCTATGTATAAATCCCAAATGGGTAAAAAGGTCTGAATGAAAGACTTGAAACTTTGGAATTGCTAAAAGAAAACCCTATCACAGAAGTAGATGCTTCAAAGTCCAGAACAGCAAAAGACAATGCTGTTGACAGATGGGTCACAAAAGTATGTTACAACTGGATTTGACTAAATGGCTTGTGGACATTTCTAGTGGATTTGTTGAAAGCAACCTGAGTTAAAGGAAACACATTTGAATGCTGCCACAGTTAGGGTTCCCATATCTAGCACAGCTGCTGTCTGCCTCTGTGATTTCTTTACTCTCAACTCTAACTCAGTCCTTCATCACAAAAAGAAAAGAAAACAAAACCTGCCCAGCACAAGACTGAGAAAGGAGGAAGGCTTGACTATTAATAAGGCCATTTCCCTCGAAACATCTTTACTCTGGAATGTGGTGATAGTTTGTCTGTGTCATAACAAATACGGTTTGCCTGAGGATCAGAATGTAGAACTAGCCACTAGTTAGCCAGGCAGTGGTGGAATGTACCTTTAATCCCAGCACTCTGGAGGCAGAGGCTGACGGATTTCTGTGAGTTCGAGGCCAGCCTGGGCTACAGTAAATTGAACCAGTCTAAAAGAGAAACAGTGGTCACAACTTTGATCCCGGCACTTGAGATCACACGTCTTTAATCCCAGCACTAGGGAGGTGGAGACAGGAGTGATATGGCTGGGTGGAGAGAGGAATATAAGGCGGTAGGAGACAGGAGCTCAAGGTCTGAGGATTCATAGGGACAAAATCACCCTTTGGTCTGAGGGTTCAATAGAGGTAAACAAAACAACAACAACAAAAAAAACCCAACAGTGACTGGCTGCTCTGCTTCTAGGACCTTTCAGCATTAGCCTTGATATCAGCCTCCAGGTTTTATTATTAAAACCAATTAGAATTCAGACTACACTGGAATTTTCTCTCGTTTGAAAACAAGGAGGTATAAGCCTGTGAAGCAGCCAATGTTAAGTCGAGACTAGAACCGTAGAGGGCTCTGCCGTAGGTTAGGTTGGCGGGGACCAGCACGCCCACGCCGTGATTCCTTGTGCCCAAGTTTGTGCCACCTGAAGTATTTTCACCCAGCCAAAGTCCTTTTGACCTTGAAAGTCAGTTGTAGTTACTATAATGTCAGGTGACTTATTCCATAAAATGTGATTTCTATTAAAACTGGAAGAGAGGGGGAATAAGGGAGAAGAGAGAAAAAGACTGGCAGGAGAGAAAGGGAGGGAGAGGAGAGGGTGAGAATACTCAGTTCCTTCTTGTTTTCTCTGATGTCATCTATTATGTCTGGGACTGACAGCTCCATAGACCATCTGGAACCCATCATATGACTTCTGCTAGAGCAGAGAAGGGGTGACTTCTGGGTCTTCATCAAACACGGAGACATTCTATATGCCCACTAAAGAAAAGCAGGTTTTTCTAATTTAGAGACTGGAGGGAGAGTTCTACTTTCCATAACAAGGTAAGAGTTCTTGGAACTGTGGCCCTCTAGATAGACATGAGTCCATTCGTTTCAGGGACTGTCTAAGCAGCAAGCAAACAAACTCCCATTGTTCCCTGAACATAATCAACTAAGCAACATTTCAGGGCCTTGGAGCCTCGAGCCAGCTAGGTTGAGGACATCTTCCAGACTCAAGTGAGAACGAGCAAGGTACTTATCTGTAGACATTGATGATTGCATACAGCTTAACAGGAATTCTCCGTAGAGAAGACTAATATGCAATTAAACCCTGGCAGAAACAGGCTACAGAGTGAAGAGCCACGGGTTAGACCTGCCAATAAACCCGGGACCATAGTTCGATCATTTTTAATTCCTCTCAGTCTTTGAAGGTATTGTGGGAGTGTCTGGAGGTATTTCTGTGATGTCAGGACATGGTTTTGTATAGACAGGAGCTGCAAGTTTAGCTTGCTCTAAGGGATAGCCAATACCATGTGCATACACACGGTGAACAGCCTGAAATAACATCAGCGTAATTGCCGAGAGCAATAATATTTATTCCCTGTGTCTACACAGAAAAGATGGTTCTGTGTCAAAAAGGCAGTCGAAATAAGTGATCTGTTCTTTTCAATGACTTAAAAAAGAAATATTTACAAGAATTTAAAATGCAATCATTTGCTTATTGCCAAGAAATTCATCTAACTGTTACTTTAAATTATGAAAAAAATGGTCTCCATCTTTCATGTGTTCAAAATCCTAACTGTTTATTGAGAGCAAGATAACTAAAACTTCCATTTTATTGCAGCTTATGGCCTAGTCTCAGCTATTAACCTTTAACGGCGAACCCAGACTATTCCTCTAAGTTCTAGAATGCTTTGGGAATCTAAACATTTTCCCTCAATATTCTTTTATTACTAACAATTTCTGGTTCAGGAAAAGTGCACCCCATTACAAGTATGCACTCAGAACTCAGAGAACTGTGTATTAATGTCCTCCTGTACATTTTCTATTGTCTGTTAATAGGCAAAGAGCAGCTTGCTGCGGGGCACAGGCTCTTTCTGAGCAGCCTGTGATCCAAAGCAGCTGATCTTCTTCATAGAGCATCTTTTTTTAATTTTTTTTGACAATCCCTTTTCACAAGGAGGTCCCACTTATAATCTGGTACGTACTAAACACACTATAGCCCAACCATTATCGTGAAAGAAAATGGCAAAGAAAGCTCTTCTTGGTTTAAGTACCCTCGAGTTTCTTCATTATGGACACAGAGGCAAACACTGTCAAGTAGTCTCCGTGTGTTTCACTCAGGGCTCAAATGCAAAACAGTTCCCATGAGTGGTTGTATCTTCATGGGAATTAGAAAGACCCTGCACTCTAGGTCTTAGAAAGCCGTACAGACAGGATAAAAAAGTCTGGGTTGTGTTGTCAATGCCTCCCCATAAAACTGGGTACCAAATCATGTTTTGCATTGTGCTCGAGCACTTGAGAATGAAAATGTAAAAACAGTTTTGAATTTGAATATGCTTTTCTGGCTGCTTAGGCTGAAAAAGGGTATACAAGAACAATTAATTTGTCTCAAAATATCTATAACCAGAAAATCTTGGTTCAGTTTTTCATGGTACTTTTAGAAGTACAAAAGTCAAGTAATATTTTGTTAATGTCCTAATTTATTCAAACTTAAAGATATGATGTGTTCACTGGTAAAGACTCAACAGCCAAAATAATTTTGCACAGTGCACAACAGCTCAGTCATCAAATGCCAATAGTAAATGAATGGATTCGATTGGTAAAACGCTGATATGAAAGCGAGCTTATGGTCCATTAGCTAATGATAACTGTTGGCGAGAATATAGGTGAGCACAACAAATTATTCTAGGTACTGTGGCCACATGTTTCAAAAGTCTTCTGCATGTGGACAGCATTTTACATAGCAACTCTACTTCTAGAACACTTTCATATTTTCTCAGCACAATGTTGGCCGAAGCCTAAAAAGTCAACATCAGGAACACGCTTGAAGAAACACTAGCAAAGGCCTAGAAGGAAGTTGACCCAGGAGGTGACAGCGAAGCAGCCACCACCAGGAATGTGACAGAACACTTGCCATTGGTCACAGGAAATGCTGGGGATGAGTGTGGGGAAAGGTGGGCTTCAGGACAGTCAGGACTTCATGGCTCCAACTATGCTCAAAGAAATATGGTCATTTGAAACATTATGATCTTCTTTGGTTGACATAGTGATGATTAATTCTTGTTTTTTTTCCCCTGTTTCCTGCAATGTTCAGATTAAAAAAGAAACAGTAGTTTTTAAGAGAAACTTTGGTTTCAGTGAGGCACAGTCATACACTGGGCATTTTGGGAATTTGCATCCACCCCTGAGCACTTCCTAGTCCCTCCCCTTTTGTCTACTCTACAATATACATCTACTCTATATATACATTTCCACTTGGACTTGGAGCATCCAGAATTCAGTGGCAAGCGGTCCAAGCAGTCCATAGTTTAAAGCCAAGGCTAAGACACTCCAGGATAAAATTATATTCCAGGATGATGCTGGCTGCCAAATCCCACATGGGGAGCAAGTGGAAAAGCTTCAAACCGGGATCTGATCCAGGCAGGTGTACTTTCCCGTGGCATAGTGAGCGTGGTTGCATCGCTGCTTTTCCACTCACAGGGCTGGCCTTCCCTTCTGAGTCCCTTAGGAAGCAATCACCAACTCTTTAACTTTGTATTTGAAGAACCTACAAGTTCACTCTCCTTCGGAGGAAAACCCTGAACATTTGTTACTTTAAATAGCCATTTTATCAAAATTAGTGGTTAAACAAGGCATGGTAGTGCACAGCTAAAGTTTCAACCCTCGGAAGGCTGAGGCAGAAGGATCTCCAGTTTAAGTCCAGCCTGGACTACTCCTTCAAAAGTAATGAATATCCAAATTATGTTATGATAAATGCAGCTACACTTGTATAGACACCCTTAATGGACCTAGGGCCCTCATTATTCAGTTCTGGATTTAGAAGAGCAGCACACAGGTTACAAGTTGAACTTCTGCCTTGGTTACTTTTCTATTGCTGTGCAGACACTATGGTCTACGCAACTTAGAGAAGAAAGAGTTTATTGGGACTTACAGTTTCAGAGGGCTAGAGTGCATGACCGTCATGGCAGGGAGCATGGCAGCAGGCAAGTGGGCATGGATCTAGAGCAGTGGCTGAGAGCTCACATCTTGAGAGAGAACCACAGGCAGAGAGAGCACACTGGGAAAGGCATGGGCTTTGAAACCTCAAACCCCACCCCCAGTGACACACCTCCTCCCACAAGGCCACACCTACTAATCCTTCCCAACAGTTCCACCAATTGGGGATCAAGTATTAAGGCATGTGAGTCTGGGGGGCGGGGCATTCTCATACAAATCACCATAGCATCCCTAATCTAAAAATCCAAAATTCTCATGTTGCGAGACTCAAGCAATCAGGATAAAGGATACTCAGCCTACATTTAAATGTGTCCAATTAAAATGCCCTTTATTAGTATAGTGTTTCAGAACCCTCCCCCCCAAAAAAGACCTTCAGAACCATTCTAAACATCTATAAGAAGGCCTGAAATTTTAAAAGGCAACCCCTGTTAGTGGCCTACAATTTGTAAGCTTTATTTTTGAAATGCCTGTTTTCCATGTATTACAATTACTGTAAGAAGGAGCTAAGCACAGTACTGGCTGGGAAGCATTAGATTCCCCAGTGTGTGAAGGGTGTCTGCGATTTTCTCATGGACTCTGGGAAATGAGTTAGCTGGGGCAAGTCATTCGGGGGGGGAGGGGGGGAAGAGTTTAAGTATTTAGGCGAAGCTAAAACAACCTTAGCACCACGGTGCACACTTCAGTTTCAACTACTCAAGTGGCTGCTGGGTCATGAGAATCACTTTAACCGAGAGTCTCAACACTCAAAGCCAGCTTGGGCAGCGTGGAGAGACCTTCCATATCAAACAAACAAGCAAAGAAATAAACAGAAAAGAGAAATAGCAGGAGAACATCTCCTGCTTTATATTGACCATAAATGATTTATCTCTCTCACATGGCAGTTTTTCCTCTGACTTTAAAAGAATAAATGATACTTATTTTCAGTGCTGTCTGCTCCCCCTCTAACTCACTCAGAAACTCCTGGGTGAGTTTCCATTAAAACCATGTGAATTCGTTTGCTCAGTTAAAGAGGAGACTCATCAATATGCAACTTGAAAAAGATAATAATGTTGTTTATTTCTTTAGTGCTATTGGAGGTGGAACCCACAGGAAACACTCTGTCAGTGAGCTAGGGTTAGGGTTAGGGTTAGGGTTAGGGTAGACATCAGCTGGATATGTGGTGGGGGGCGGTGCCAGTGTGGGGGTGAGAACATGGAAGACAAAGCTCAATATCAGGTGTTTTCCCCTCTGTTCTGCTGTTCTTTTGACACAGTCTCTCACTACATCCTGGGGTTTGCGTCTTAGACCCAACTTCAGGAATTCCCTTGTCTCAGCTTCCCAAGTAGCTGTATTCACAAGCCTGTGCCAAGCGACCTGCAGTAAATCTTTTTATACTTAAGAAAACGCAATTCAGCCTTTACCGGGCAGGGGGGCATCCAGAACATCTGTGGAGGAGAGACTTACCAAAGCGAGTACTGTGGAGCTCGAGGGCATTAAAATAAACACATGTGGGTAGTCAGTCACATGTAGCCCTTCCTTGTCTCTGCCTGCATGACTTGGGTCTGGGAACCTGACTGGGGTAACGCTGGAGGGAAGAAACGGCCAACACACACACAGAGAGAAAGAGAAAAGTCGGGATCTGGTGGACTGTGCTCCCTCTAATAGAAAGACCTCTTCTACAACCCAGCACAGGAAGAACAACCCAGCACAGGAAGAAAGGGGAAAGTAGACTGGTAGGGAAGCAGTCTGAGCTCGCAGTCATCCCAGAAGAAGCCGATGTTGCTGAATTTTGCACACTGTCAGCATCTAGACGCAGAGCTGGGGAAGGCTTTGTCATCTCCTTGAGCCCTACCTGGGGAAGGCTTTGCCGCTCCCATGGGTCCGAGGCGTGGGGGTCTTCCACATGGCCTCGCTCGTGTCAACTTCACTCGGGACGTCAGCCGTTCCCCATGCTTCTTTCTCTTATTATCTCACATTCGTCACCATTTGCTTTGCCCACAGTGTTCTGACTTTAAAATAAACATCCTTAGAGTAGAAAATCATAGCAGGCCAGCGACTGAAGCTAGGAGAGCTGTTGCCGTGGAGGCGAGACTTCTGTGAGCAGTGGACCTTGGCGCCTGTCTTCCCGATGTCAGTCAGGACCCCTCGCCCCCAGGGAACTTGTCTTTGGAGACCTTGTCCCTTGACCTGAAGACCAACTTCAGAGGAGGATAGTAGCTATTGTGTCTGAAACCTGGGGCCACTAAGATGGCTTCATTCTTGTAACCCCTCTAAATGTTCCCTCCCTAAGAGCTCAGGAAGACTGAAGTGGTTGGAGATTTCTGGTAGCATCCGAGCCAGAGCAAACCCAAACAGAGGTGGTGGCTTGTCAATTAGGAAAATTAGTTGAGTTTCAGCTAAACTGAATATTGGAGAGGAAGCACAGTACTTTACAATAGTCGACTCCCCAGTTAATCTCTAAGTCTCTATGTTACAGCTACAAAGTCATTCATATATACATACATACATATACATATATATATATATATATATATATATATATATATATATATATATATGGTTGGGGCAGCTATTGGAGGAAGATAGCAGAAAGGTTATCAAGAAATCAAATTTCAAGGGTTTGTTTGAAAAGCGTGCAATGTGCAGAAAGAAATGAGAACATTAAGGTGAAAAATTATCCCGAGGCCAAACTACCTCCCACAGATGCTTAAAGAGAAAGAACAGAAGACTTTGGGGAGGGGGAAAGAAATGACAAGAAACAGAAGAAAGAGGAACGCGTGGCGAAGACGGGTGGGGGTTACATCAAGAGAGAGAATAAATTTTTGTTATACTTTTGTGGGAACTTTGCCTAAACTATAGTCAGATGCCTTTAGATGGGAGATACAGCTAAAAGGAAACACGCTGTGCCCGAACTCATAAATACTGCAGCCACTGGGAAGCCCCTCCCCCTCCTCTAAGACCCAGAGTGCGCAGGGCTTCAGAACCCCTACAAATGATCCAACGTTGCGTTTAACAACATTTCCCCCTCCACAAATCAACAGTTTCTCAGAATTAGCTGGTTCTGTGGGTTTTCCTAGAATTTTTTTTTATCTATTCTCCCTGCATCCACACTCATGAAGGTGTGTGGGGCTGGAGATTGAACACAGCGGTCTGCGCATGTCTGAAGCAAGCGCTCTACCCACGGGCCACATCCGCAGCCCTTCTCCACTTACACACCCCCTGCCTATCCCGCGTTGCACCCACCCCCGCACACTGGACACTGCGTGTAGAAACTACGCCCACAGAGTCTAAAGCAAAGGGACCCCAGTTTGTCCTAAGAAGGGCCAGACATTTCCCCTTCATCTTTGAATCTTGTAACAACTTTATGACATTCCAAAGGCCAGGTCTTCCTTCCTGGCTTTCCTTAGCCCTTCTCAGCGAACACATTTCCAAAAGCCACACAGCGGCAGCCTTCAGATTGTATTCCACACGCTCGAGGTTCCCTTCCCGCCAGCGCGCTGAGTCCACTTTTTGCACAGCGAATCCTCCCGTAACTTTCCTCGCTCAATGGGGCACCGAGAAGGCAGGATGAATGGAGTCCCCTTGTGAAACGAGTCATAGTGTGAAAGCAATACGCGTTGCTCTGGAGAGGAAGAGGTCTCGAATGAGATTTGTCTCTAAGATTAGAAAAAAAAAAACGATGAGAACACAGGGCTGGAAACTATGCAGGTTTTACCAGAGCATGGACGGAGAGAAGCAGGCTCAGGGGGCCCTTGTGGCGGCATAGCATTGGATCCGAACCTTGAGATATGCAGAAGCTAAGCTCTGCAGAGGTTGGAAGCATGGAGGAGGAGGAGGTAGGGACGTGTCAACTCCTGCTATAGTACCCAAAGGGCACCAGTGCTTTCTTCTCCAGCAGAAGGGGCGGTGCATACATACACTCAGGCCGTGAAGGGAAACCAAGGGAAAGAACGAAATCTCAAAACAAGGATACATGCAAGCAAATTTAATATGGATTCCTAGACGGGCTCCTGGAACAGAAAAAAAATATGGTATGTTCAAAGTGAGGAAATGTGGAGGAAGTATGTACTTCAGTGTATAACATTCAAAGACCAGCAAGCTGGCTCATTGGGTAAAGGCGCTTGCTGCTAAGCTTGACTAATTGAGTTCAATTCCCAGAGCCCACTTAGTGGAAGCGATGGACCTATTCTTTCAAGTTGTTCTCTGTTCTATACACATGCGCATGCGTGCACACACACACAGGCATGCACACATGCAACACACCACTCAAGAAGTATAATAAAATACTTTAAAGATCTAATTTAATAGTAATCATTAAAAATATTAGTGCTCATTCATTAATAGTGACCCATGTGCCATATTAGAATGAGATGCAGCTTAATTGGGAAAACTGGGCACAGGACAAGGAAAAACTTTGTATAATTTCTTTGCAATTCTATGAGTCCAAACTGTAAAGGGTTTTTCATTTGTTCGTTTGTTTATTATGGAAATGCTCTGATCTAAAATCTCCGCTAAATGTCCTCTTGAGCTCAGGGAAGCCTTCCTACGTGTTTATAGTTTCATCAATTCACAAGAAAACATGTCAAATGGAAACACGTTCTCTAGTATGCTCATGTGCCTGACTTCTTATGTGGCCCCTCGGGAGCCTCCCTGGTCTACTTCAGGTGGCTGTTATTAATGACAGAGGAGGCATGGAAGGGACACCTCTCTCCAAGACTGCTGCCTTATTCCAGAGACTCTTTGAACTTACCCATTCTGGATACTTTGCTATTCAGTTCATATGCCTCACGTGAGCTTCCTTCGCAGAGCACAGGAAGGCCGCAGAGGGAAAGAAACGACTGTCTTCTCTGGTCTGCTGGAAGTCCATCTCACTTGTCCTGCCACAGTGATAAATGATGGGGCACTGTGCTGAGCTTGGCAGATGGGTGCCCCCATGCAACGACCCCTGAACTGTTATTCCACCGTAGGGGAAGAAAAAGGGTTCCACACTGAGGTTGGCCAAAGAAGGGAAGATGCTGGCTTAAAGCACAGATATTTTAAAAGTTGAGAATAACTTCCCCCAAGTGACCTATCTTTCAGAGAGTCAGTCATTACAAGCATCTTTTGTTTCACTGCCTTTGCAGAGGAAAAAAAGATGATAGACTGATCAATGGTAGATAGATAAAAAATAGATGATACAAGAATGATAGAAGGATATGTAGATAGATAGGTAAATAGACAGACACAGTCACATAGATGACAGATAGACAGATGAGAGATTGGATGAATAAGGAAGGCGGGGAGATATGGGCAAAGGAAGCTGAGGAAGAAAGAGGACGAAGGGAGGGAGGGAGAAAAGGAAGGAAGAAGAAAGGAAGATTTTTCTAAGGAAAAAAATCATTTTTTACTCTTGTAAGCTTAAAAGGCAAATAATCATAAAATATATATTTAGCATTTTGCAATAGAGACCTTGTTTGCTTATTTGTTAAGGATGTGTCTGATGGATCTCCACAGGCCCAGGTTGTGTTGGCCCAGTGCAGGAGACCTCAGGTGTGCCTTTACGATACAATAGCCATGATACATGGTAAGTCAGCATCTTGTAGCCATCTCTGCCCTCCTCCTGCTCTTCTGATCTTTTGGCCCTCTCTTCTCCAGGGTTCTCTAAGCCTTGGAGAGAGTAATCACCATCAGTAATCCACCCACATACCCATCTGTACATACCTGAACATGGCCAGTTATTTATCTGACCCCAAGTGAACACACACGAGCGACTCCCATAGGAGAACTGGCAGTCAAAATGCTCCCGACACAGAGGTGAGCGGGAATGAGATGCTGGAATACACTGGTCTGTGGACTTGGGCTAGGATTATTTATATCCATGAATATGAATAGGAAATTTAAGATATAACTAATCCATTGTGGTTATAAATAATTGAGAACATTTTTTAAAAAATTATTTTCTTTTCAAGCTGTTTTAGGGAGTTGAAGAGAATGTTTCCTGTTCTCCCAGGAGACCTGAGTTCAGTTCCTGTCACTATATCAGACAGCTAACAATCACCTACAACTGCAGGACCAGGGTATCTGATGTCTTCTTCTGGCTATCACAGGAACATGCACACTGGTGCATGCATGTGCATGCGCGCACGCACACACACACAAATAAATCTTGAAAAACAGTCCTAATGTCTTTTGTGCATTTGAATGTTCATGTGTATGTGTGTGTGTGTGCGCACATGACATCATGTGTATTGAGATCAGAGGGCCATTTGCATGAGTCAGTTCTCCCCTCCTGTGTGGGTCTCAGGGATCAAACTCAGGTCATTAGACTCAATGACAAAGGACATAACCTGCTGGGCCATCTCTAGGCCCATGATCAAATGCTAATAGCATGACAAAAATCACACAAAAAATGTATTTAGGCAGGATAGTAAAAGAAATCCAAGGTAATAGAAGATAATGTGTGGAATTTTGCAATAAAGAGAAACAAGGAAATACGAAGGGATGTGACCAAGAAGGCCTTTGTTTGATGGAACCTGGAGGCTAGAGAATAAATAGTTAATTACGCTTTAGGCTGAGACTCACCTTGGATTCATGTTGTCCATCTACTTTAGGGGGGCAGTAGATGCAGCCCCAAACTCCTAGACATCATCAAGAAGGAAGCAACCTATTCATTTTTGCCCTTTGGATCCAAACTAACTTTGTCTTACTTTTCTTACCTATCAGATTGCATTTCACAGGACATTCCAGTGACCCTTTCAAGATGCAGCCAAACCTCCACCCCGCCTCTCCTGAGTGCAGACGCCTTCTCTTTTCTTGCTGTTACTGCATGGGGCCGTGTGCAGGTATCCACCGCACACATGGGGCCGTGCGCAGAGATCCACCGCACACATGGGGCCGTGCGCAGGTATCCACCGCACACATGGGGCCGTGCGCAGGTATCCACCGCACACATGGGGCCGTGCGCAGGTATCCACCGCACACATGGGGCCGTGCGCAGGTATCCACCGCACACATGGGGCCGTGCGCAGGTATCCACCGCACACATGGGGCCGTGCGCAGGTATCCACCGCACACATGGGGCCGTGCGCAGGTATCCACCGCACACATGGGGCCGTGCGCAGGTATCCACCGCACACATGGGGCCGTGCGCAGGTATCCACCGCACACATGGGGCCGTGTGCAGGTATCCACCGCACACAGCCTCACAGGTTGCAAGATGAACTCGTTGTTTGACAGGAAAGGTCTGGAGTCCCGGGGCCTGAAAATGGGAGTATGAGTCAATCCGAGTATTCCCATAGTAGGGATAAGATTTTACAGTTAAGAACATTATGGAAGTCAGGTGACTAACTCCTTTTTATTATTCACTGTTTCTCCATTTTGTAGCGGCAAACAGAGTAGGAGGCAATTATATTCCATTTGGGTTTTCTCTACGGAGGGGGCGGGAGTCTCCCCACTCTGAAACATATAAAAGCAAGTTAAAACCATACCATTTCCTTCGGAAAGAGAGGACTTTTACGAAATGTGACTGTTCTCTCAAAGGAGCCAGAAACCTGCTTTCAATCTTCTTATGAAGTTCCCAGATTTCTCCCAAGCATCCAGGTCCCTGGATTCTGCTGAAAAGCACACACGGTGCCCTCCCCTTGACCACGGCAACTGGTGATGCTGAAGTCACCAGGGAACAATGCGCTGGCTCATTCCCATTTCACGCCTGAAAATGGGAGTAGCTGTGCTGTGCAGTGTATATAGACAAGCTCAAGACAGGCTCAACAAAATGAGACTTGCCTTCAAAGTCACCACCTTGGGCTCTTCAAATTAATTCAAAAGATGAGATTATTGTCCAAGACATTTTTTGGAAGTCTGGGTTAGGATTTTGCCTTTACAAGAAAATTGGTCTCAATTGTAGCAGTCTAGTGTTCGGGGGTGACAGCCTGCTTCTTAGCTTAATCGTTCATTTGACAGAACATCATTTTTAGTTGAAGATAGACCTCATTCTCTAAAGATCTGTCCGCAGGGAGGGGACTCAACAGAATGTAAAGGCATCTTTTCGAGCCCCAGTGCATAGGCTCCAGGATCCCCTCCCCAAATATCCAAATCCTCAACTGCAGCAGAAAATGCTTCTGTGTTTGCGTATAGCCTATGCACGTCTAAAGATGACATCCTTTAAGCCATATCTAGATGGCACACAATAACTACCGTGACATAAATACTACGAAAGTAGTTATAGGTGATTGTTAATGGGAACTGACAAAGAATGACCATCTGTGCATGTTAAATACAGACACAATTCTATGTGTGATGTACGCATATGTATACATGCTTGTATATGGAGACTTGAGGTTGACCTGAGGTGTCTTCCTCAGTTCCTCCCTGCTGTATTTTTCAAGACTGTCTCTCACTTAACCCAGAGTTCAGCAATCAGTCTGGCTTGACTGTTTGCCAGTGAACCCAGGGATCCTGCCTCTGACCCTCTACTATAGAGGAGAACCATCGTACCCAGAGTTTATGTGGGTGCTGGGAATCTAAACTCGGGTCCTCATGTTTGTGAAACAAGTACTCTCTTGGGTCATCTCCTCAACCCTAGTCATGAACTGAAAAGAAAAATTCTTTTCAATACATGGTGTTTGAATGCTGTTAGGATTAGAAACCCATGCCTAGATCTTGAAGACCTCGGAACACGCAGGCATCCCTAACTTCTAACTACATGCAAACATCCCAGTATTTACCTGCGAGACATTTAACTTGTTTAGAAATGAGTGATTTTTTTTTAAAAAAGCTCCCAAATAACCATGTTGCTCTATAATTTCATAAAAATGGGGGACCACACACAACTCTAACCATTGCACTGTGTTAAACCCACCCCAAAATGTGATCTTTTTAAAATCCATAGGAAAATAATTTCGATACAGGAACTCCATTTTTGGTTTTCAATTTAAAAACTGTAATAAAGAATGCGCAACAGAACTCTGTTACAAAAATCACATTAATCAAAGCGAAAACCCGACCTCATCTAAATGATTTTTTCCCTCAAGTAGCAAAAAAAAAAAAATCCACTTACACATATAACCAAATGTTATTTAATATTTTAAAAAGTAACACAATCCAAAATGGATATTTCACACAACACTACATAAACAACATGAACACAATATTACCATATGGAGGGACTTTCAAATATAGACTTACAAAAATCCCTGTCCTTTTTTTTTTCCTTTTAAGTTATTATACTAAGCATGACAAGGAAGCATCATTTACAATATGGTACACGGACACGATAAAAACCATGTTACAAATGTGCTGTTAGAAATCAGGAACATTAGGGAAGACGTCTCATGAACTGCAGCTATTTCATATGAAATACTATACAATATAAACAGAACATCCATCCTGGATGACCTTTACAGCAACCAGAGACCGAGTCATTTAAAGGTTTTTTTTTTTTTTTCAGTGCAAAAACATTTTATTCAAGGCAGTCTTGGCTGCAAAACTCCTTCCTAACGTACAGTAATTCCCACTTGCACTTCTTAGTTCATTGGCGCTAATGGAATGGTCACATTCAAGTCGCTCAGAGAAAGACACCTACAGAATCGGGATCCCTTGAAACTCGGATACTCAAACTGAATTCTTCTCCAGATAGTGGGACGGATGTCACTGCTCTAAGGACTTTTAATCTGTAGCTGTTGATAGGTACGTGGAGGTGACCCTAGGGCAATTTGATTCCTAACTGGGCATGCGCGCACAATACTGCGCGCTATTCTGTTCTTCCAATGTGGAAACCGTGGTGGTGTAGGTAGCGAGGTGGGGGAGGGCAAGGAGGAAGAGAGGGTGTTCCTCGGAGGGAAGGAAGAGTTGGGGCTGCCGAGAGTTTTCTGTGTGATGGATTTCCTGGAGCTGTAGAGGACTGGCATTGGAGGAGAGCTCGGGTCTCAGGTTTGATACCTCTTTTGGGCGAGAGCAAGGGAATGGAGGTACCAAGGTCAGCCTTTGGACAGGGAGGTAGGCAGGTATACAAGGACCAGCCAAGCGCTAGGCTTCCATTTTGCCTTCTAGAGCCATGGATGCCTCGCTCGCCAACACTTCCTCGTTCGCAGGGCGTGTGTGTTCGCAGGGTGTGTGTATGTGTTCGCAGGGGTGTGTGTTCACACGCGAAGCCAACAAGGAGCGTTTCGAGGCCTCTGACTGCCCGCATACAACGACAAGAAGGCTTAGTTCCCCTTGAGCTTTGCCGAATTCTAAATTCTGCAAGTCATCAACTGTTAAGTCTATGAACAGCAGTGAAGACACAGAAGTGTGTATGGGAGGAGCCACCACGGGGGAGCCCCTCTGCATTGCTGATGCAAGACCAGGGAACGGGACAGACGCCAAGCAGGGAGACGCCAGTACCTTTTACAAACACATGAGATCTAATAATCAAATGTCTCATATGTATAATTTATGAAACGTCTCCTACAGAAAACTCCATGGGAAAGTGTCAGTTATATCATTAATACTATAACACCTTCAGAGAATAACGGCCAATTGTTTTCTATCTCTTGGCCAAAGTCAGAGGACAGCAATGCCTTTCCTGACATTTTTAACTAACCCAAAGAACAATGCCTCCCATGGCTTTTGCGCTCATTGTTCTTGTTTCTAGCTTCCCCAAGCCTTAAACATGGGCCAAGGAGTCCCTCACTCACAGGACATTACTGGATGGCTTTGACAAATGGGTGGGGGGATGGGCGGACAAGGAAGCAACCACTTCTACTTGGGTCCACTGTGGTCTGACACTACACAGCTAGTTAGATCTGGGACTGGTCTGTGGGAATGGAGAAAGCAGGCATCAAAGACCTTCTGTCTCATTGTTTGAGAAAACACTTGGAACTGGACCAGCTTCCCAGATCTTGCGAAGCAGGGCTTTGTATACTGTGGTGAACGTTACTGAGCTGAGCACTGTGCAGAGTGCTTATAAAGACTTTAAAATAACAAAACAAAACTAAAAACTGTTTCAGCACCTTCCACTGCCTGGAACAGCCAATGTTCCTGATGCTGGAGTTTACAGCAATTACAAAAACCCAATAAGAAACTGTAAACAAGTGTGGATGTCTGGATTGGCCTTGAACGGCAAAGGCCATGGTGTGGATTTGGCCATCTCCCACTTCCTAACTCAATAACCAGCAATTTGGGCAGAGGTGTTGAGATTCCAAACAGCCATAACTCTTCGAATGAAAATGGACAAGGTGTCAAGCTGAATTTGTTTTCTTTATTAGCACACATCAGAAAAATAGCATTGTAGTGATTTCTCATGATGGTCTCTCCAACAGATAGAAAATAGGTCCCTGGTAGCTGCCACTGGGTTTCTGGGTGACCGTGAGTCACTCCGTCTGTTTGCCCCTGTCAAGCACAGGGAATCACACACAGGACCTGCTCTGTGTAATTGCACATCTAACACTTTGGAAGCACTTTGAGATCCCCAGATGAGCTGCGAAACGTTACTAGTGGTTGACCGTTAGCCTAAGCTTAGAATGCTACCCCTTCCAAATGGTAAGACATTTCCCGAAAATGATCGCTACGGTTTTGTGAGAATTATGCCTTTTCATTCAAGTTATGAACTTTATCTTCAAGTACACTTGGTGGACAAGTGGTAAATCCTGGGTAGAACTTTACGAAGCTATGTCAACCTAAAAGAATAACCCTTTCCTACAGGCCACCATCCTAGTCTCCGTGGTGGCTGCGAAAGATTTTAGATGTGCATTTTAACAATAGTGGCTGAGTTTTTGAAAAAGAGACGCATTTGGGAACAGCTGGTGTTCAAATCACTGCTCCTCCAGATTCCCTTTCAATTTATAGTCCCTGAACTTGGATTCTTCAACATCAAAGGCTCAGGCATTTATCATTTCTCCCCAGCTAGTCTCCTTCCAGTGCTCCTATTTCTGTTCTCTATTGGGTGCACAAACACACTCATTAAGGTCTCCTGAGATGTGCAAAACACACCAAATGGTATACAAATTATTTAACAGACATCTCAGAATGCACGGCACAGCTCTTTTAATAAAAAGGAGGGTTGGGCTTCATAGGGTAGCATATCAAAACGGCAGAGAGGCCCAAAGTGCTTCATGTTGGCAGTTCAAATTTTTCACGTCTTTTGTTACTGAAAAAAAAAAGCCCTAGCAATCCAATCCAATTTTTAAAGGAATTAATAATTTCTCAAATGTTTACCAAGTAGCTCTCTGCCAAAGAGGACCTTCCTTCCTTCCTTCCTTCCTTCCTTCCTTCCTTCCTTCCTTCCTTCCTTCCTTCCTTCTTTCCTTCCTTCCTTCCTTCCTTCCTCTTTTTTTTGTAGCAGGAATGGAAGAATGGGGAAGACAATAATTTTAGAACATTTTAAAATGTCATTCACTTGTAACAAATCAAATGTGCTTTCACGGGGCAGAAAGGAGAGAGAAAGAAGACAACAGGTTTACAATTGGAAGCCACAGCATGGTGTGAAGGAAAAACCACGGCAGTGCGAAAGTCATGAGTCCAATGGGCAAGTCACGGACACACAGGGAACACCATGGCCTACCGCAGAAGCGTGTTTTCAACATTGCTTTTCTGAAGAACACACTTGAACACACTGCCGCCATCTCATTAAATTCATGGAGGTAGTTATATGTAAAAATAAAAATTACCATAAAGTAATATGCTGTATCATAATAATACATAGAAGTGTGCAAAATGCCGACAGATGTGTTGACCCTTTAAAGTTGAATGCCTCACAGAGATTCAACCAGATTCAGTTTTGTAAACCTTTCCATTGATAAACGCTAAGACTAGACATGCAGTCGTGTAACACAAAGCTAGCTTCCAGTGGAGAGGAATATTGGCAAAGCCTAGGGAGGGCTTCAGGGTTGTGGGCGTCAAGAGTCTCACCATCTTGATGAGGTCATCTTAGACACACAGACTTGTCATGTCTGTCATGAGCTTCCCACCACCAATGTCCCTCCATTCAAGAATCCAGATTAGAAACACACAGGAGTGTTTCTCCGTGGAATATCTGTTTATGTGGCATATCATCTTTGAAGTCCTTCGTTCTATGCTAATGGCTGCTGGTTAAGGGAGGGTCTTTTGTTTCTTTCTGAAATCATGTACCCCATAGTGATTAGGCAAATAGTGTACACATTTTATTTGAATAATGTCTTCTGTAAACCTATTTCTCGCAAACCATCAAAATTCATGTCTTTAAAGCTTCTTTTCCTGAACAGAATTCTGTCCTTGCTGCTCACACAGTACTAGATTCCTTCAATGGCTATGTCCAGAGTGTCTATCAGAGTCTAATGTATTTTTGAATGTTCCTATTATTAACAGACTGAGTATGCCAAAAAATTGGGAAAAAATTAATTTAGACAGACCAGATCTAGGAATCCTATGGCATACAGCGCCTCAAGCAAAAAGACTGTATAGAACACCAGATCCATGGCTGCTCATTCTGGAACGTGGACACGTGGTTGCTCTCTCTGGACATACTTAAGTCATGAGAGAAACAATGTGTTTTTCAGTAAAGGTGGCATGCCTGGGGGGAAAGAAGGTATGGGATTCAAAACCCAATTGGCTTAAGCATTTCAATGACATAGCAGTATACTGCCCACTGTGCTTAAGCCTTACTACAAGAAGCACACAAAGCAATGTCTTATACCAAAACTGAGGAGCCCAGTTTGAGCCAATGCAGCTTCTGTATAGCAGGCAAAATGTGAGAGACTTTCCCACGACTTCACATGACTGTGTTTCCTCAAACACACTGCTAGTGATTAAGCCTAACCCAGGAAAAGAAACCTCTCACAGACTTATGCTCACTACTGAGATCTTGGCTGAAAATACTTTACATTGATTTTAAAATTGTTTATTTATGAATCAATTTATGATCCATGGCTCCAAAAAGCACCATCCAACACTAAGCTGAATAAAACTTCATGTCAGACCATCTACTGGGATCAGAGGTAACCCTGGAGTAGATGGCTTTCCAGTGCCTACAGACGTAGGAATCCTATGGTATACAGCATCTTCTGTATACTCTTCTGTCGAAGCAGGCCTTACTTGTAGGACTGAAGTGTATTGGCTAGTGGTCCCCCCACTGTGGAGCCTTTTGATACTGAGCATGACATTGCAAACCAAAGTAGAGTGTGAAGAAATCATCTTAAAAGATGCAGAGTGAGTGAGCCCACGGTCCACCTAAAACAGGCCTCCTGAAATCGTTAGAAGGTATCTGTAAACATTACTCTGGCATAGTTCATGTATGCATAATCATCATTCTGATAAATTTTAGGGGAGTACAAATTAAGGATATACCATACCAGCGGAATGAGGACATTCTGCTGGTTATTATATGGGTCCATGTACACTTCTAATCAAAAATTACTTTAAAGGATTTTTTTTCTATAGATATCTTCCCAGGAATAAAAGGCCTGAAGTTCAACTCTCCCTAAATTTGCTCTTTCCTACGACCACTAAAAATGATCTCCCACAGCCTAATTTAGGCATTCTATTTAAAACTACATAAAATAGATTTATGTCCCTTCCATTAGAAAGAATAACACCCTTGGACCACATTCTTCATTTGTATCATAAAGAACATTTTTGCTTCCAAACAAACTAACCACTGCATCTATGATAGGAAGAAAGCTCATCCCAGTGTCACAAGGAGGAAGGTATCCCTTCTTCAATATCTGATTCAGCCCTCCCGAAAGTCCACACCACCTTCTCCGCCACTCAGTACCGTGGCCCAGCGCGACTGGATTCCCCTTCCTCTGTCCACTTCAAAGGCCTATATTCCCGTCTGTGACCGTGGAAGGTAAAACAACTCAAGACAAGCATCGAGTGCACTGGAAAAACAGAATCCTGAAAACAAACACTCTAAGGACTTCCGGCGGGACCCTTTCTGACACGCTGCCATGGGCTCCTGCAAGAGTGTCGTGGAAACTCACAGTGAAAAATGGCTGGCGCCTAAAGGACTCACACACAAAGGGCTGGGGTCCCTTCTGCTCAGTTTGGCATCGATTTCTCTCACGATGGAGACCCTTACATTTACATTTTATGGTGACTTGGCTTTTTTTTTAAGGGGAGGGGCGGTTGTCAAGGGTTAGTTCCCTGGCCCCATTCCCCATTGGCTGGGAGCAACACACATCTGTGGCATTTCAAAATGGAATTGGCAACTGCATGACGTTGAAAAATGCATGTTCCACGTACAGTGTTTAGACTTGCCTATGTGTGTTCAGGTACAGTTAGTGAAGCAGAAGTATACATATCTCCCCTACTGCTATTCGGTTGCTACAGAGCCATAAATGTGAAAAGCAATACTCTGAAATAAAGATTTTTTTTTTGCCCTAGCCTACTTAGCAGCACAGCTCAAGTGACCCCCCAAGCTGTGCTTGAGATGTTTGTCTTTGCAGAGATGTAAACGTCAGCCCCAATTGTCGTAAACGTTACTGTATCGGACAAGACAGAAGGTCTGAGGCAGAGGGACAATCATACACTAGTAACAGAAGCTTGCAAGCAGTTGGAAGGTTTCTGTAATTTCTCAGCTTCGTTGGTCGGGGGATCCGTACTTGCGCGGAAGTTGAAGGTTGGACCAGCTCCACCGTGGGCCGGACTCAGAGCAGGATTCTGACGGCGGTTGCTTTCAACAATGCTTGATGTGTTGGAAGCCAGGCTCTCCCGAGTGCTAGAAGAGTAAAAAGGGGTTGGTTTTTGGTTTTGCTTTGAACATAAACAATTACATATTGAGCCCAGAAGGAAGAGCAAATGACGGAGCTAATGGATTTCCTGTTGGTTCGTGAAGCCTTATCAGTACGTGTCTCCACTTATGATCTGCATGTACCCTTCCAGCCCAGGCCCTGGGAATCATGGGAGACACGAACCGCAGCTCACACAGTAAGGGGCTTCTGACTACCAAATGTGTGGCTTCCCCGTCTTTACGAAAATGACTTCAAAATATAATGTGACAGACGACCATCACACTGGCTTTGACAAAGAATACACATACCTGTGTGATGGTTTTGCCAAAAGTTGAGAATTCAGACTTCATGGTTCTCGAATAAACTCCGTAATTGGACGGAAAGATTCCACTGTTTTTGTTGCTTTTGGTTAGATGTTAACGTGATGAGTGGACTTCAATTATGCCACTAGCTGACTTCCCCACTGGGATAGGAATGCAATTATTTGTAAATACTTTATACCCCTGTCTCTATTTTAACGCTTCAGTTAAAACACAATCATATGTTCAGATAAAGAGCATCTCCCCTTTCCTATTGATTTGTGAAGCTGCAATTCGTTCCTGTCTCCCTTTGGTAGGAATATTTTCATTTCTTAAGGATGGGGTGATCTTTAAAACTTCATTACTTCTGCTTAAGTTTTCCAAGTTGGAAGTATTTGAATCTTTCTTTTGCTGCAAAAGGAGATTTAAAACATTCATGTTTGAAAAGTCAGGACAACAGCAGAAATAAGATCACTCACAGACAGAGCAGGAGGGAAAGGGGATGGTATTTAAGATCCTCAAGGTGACTTGAAGAAATTTACCCACTTACACAGAGCAGAGAAATCAAAACCATTCTCAAAGCACCTACCCCACTGGCTGGATTCAAAGTTCACCTGGTCTCTGTACTTAGTCAAGCCAGCTAAACCTAGCTATTGTGTGAGCAACCACAGTCAAGACACCGCCTCCTCCCTTAGCAGTTACTTCCAACGAGGTATTTACTCCTGATCCCTTAGTGACCCAACATCTTCATCATCAAGAACCCAGGAATTAAATGTTTAAAAGGCAACATGTTCACTGACTATCAACCAATCAAACAAACAACAACAATAACAAAACCCCCAATACTCGTTCTGAATGTAGAGGATTAATGCACTTAACAAGCTAAGCCAATTTTTTCCACCAAGATTCTGGTTAGATGAGCATAACTAATGAATGCTACAAAATGCCTCTTAGGATAGAAAATACCTGACTTACCTGCTTACCTGCCTGGCCTCTTTCTCCAGAAAACCAATCAGTAGTTCTCCCAGAGCTGGGTCTGAGGTGTGGGGTCAGTGGAGGAAGGATGAGGGCAAAGCACATGTTGAATCCCAAAGGTTTTATGGCACATTCCATTCACTGCACTTTCAGTCACAGTAGTGCCTTTTAAAAAGATCTATTTAGTGTGTGGGTGTGGGTGTGTGGGTGTGCACTATGGCATGTGTGCAAAGGTCAGAAGACAGTTTGTGGGAGTCATTTCTGCTCTTCCCTAAAATGGAACCTGGGCATCAACCTGAGCTCTCAGGCCTGGTGGCAAGTGTCTTTTACACACTGGGCTATCTGGTCCATGAGAATAACTTTTAAGGGCATCTCACTTCCTCGGGTCTATAGTGGAGGGAATTGTGCTGCGGTTTACCTACTTACAGGGTGACTGTGGAACAGAAATAAGCACTGATGTACTGGCACATTAGAAAGCTAGGGAAGCGCTATTTCTGTTACGCATCTATTGCCGACTCATTTAAATAACAACTGTAGATCAGCTTGGGAATCTAATGATCACTCATGGCATTTTTTTCTATGTAAAAATGAATTGTAGGGTCCAAAAGACCTATTTTTTAAAATAGCTTTTGAAGAATCAGTCTATCATTTATGAAGCGCCTGCTGTATTCTGTACAGCGTACTTGGAACTAGAAACATAAATCATTCCAACATGACATGTTAGTTAAGAGATGTCTTTGCAAGACACCTTTGAGCTGCATCCAATGCACTCGTAGGGATAAATGTGTACAGTAATCCAGTTTTTGCAAAGACTATATTTCATGACAGTTGGAATCATGAGCGCCGTCTGTGACATTCGTACGGAGGGATCTGGAGACACTGACGGACAGCTAACATTTATGGCAAATATGGCAGTAAAATACTTCTCAAATTTAATTTGGAAGAGAGAGCAAATAATAGAATGCAACCATTAAAATGAGCTATTTGAGCCAGGAGCCATGGTGTACACCTTTGATCCCAGCACTCAGGAGGCAGAGCCAGGTGGATCTCTGTGAGTCTGAGGTCAGCCTGGTCTCCAGAGCGAGTTCCAGGGACAGTCAGAACTGTGAAGAGAGATCATGTCTCAGAGAGGGGGAGGAGGGAGAGAGGGTGAACGGAGGCTTAGGACTTCTTAAGTAGGGGGAGAGATTCACTAAGTGTTCCTGCTATTCATCCTCTTTCCAGTACAGGCTTTCCAGAGCACACGCCCATGGCAGCGCATCGTGTCTCTGGTAGTTGTGTTGATGTTGCTCAGCCAATTTGGGGGTCTCACATTTGAAACTCTACATTTCAAGACTTTTCATTTCAATATAACTTCTCACACACAGTTCAAGTTTCTATCCTTTTTGGGTTCTCTTTGTTTGTTTGTTGTTTTAAATACTCTTTAGTTTCCAAAAAACGGGACTGAAAACACGGCTAAAGATGATGCCCAGGTCAACACCAAATCCTTCAAGTGTAGAGAGAAACCATTTGTCTCAGGAGAATCATAATTGCTTAGTGGCCTGTTTTAAGGGAAGAACCCCACAAATAACTCAAACTTCACGCTCCTCGTGGTAATGGAGCAGCAACTGCGTGGCAGTGTTATTTCACCGGGTGCCACGCACGGTGAAAGCACTGGAAGTCTGGTGTTCTCTTTTGTTCTCTCTCATGCATAGAAAGGCAGCTTGGTGAACCTTAAAGTGCATAGAAAGCAAGCCTATCACCCCATTTTTAAATAAAGGGTTTTCACTATAAAACAGGAAAATTGGGAACTCTTGAATGGGCATCCTGCCTAAAATTTTTGGGAGATCTACAATTTCCCAGAAAGGAGATCCAATTCAAGTACTACTAGACAGACCTGTGGCTAGTGGGTTAGAGTTCTCTCTCTCTCTTTAGAATTAATGCTTCTTTCTACAACGACAAGGCATCTAAGTACCTATTTAAAAATGAAAATGAACTTCAATAAGCTACCCACTTATAAATTCTACGTTACACAGCCCAAAGTTCAAGATAATATATATTCTTTGAAGATCCTGGTTCAACTATCTCATGGGTACTTTTTTTCATCCCTAAACAAACAAAACTTTTCAATATTATAAAGGGTTAAGAACCACTCACTCCCAACATCCCCTTGATAACAGTCTTGGGAGTGCCACTATTTACTGCTGAAAGTCTGGGTGCTGAGGGGTAACGTGAAGGGCATGAAAGTATAACAAGAAAAGCATTAGGCAGAGGAGTCTCCATGATAAGAAATAATGAGTATAAAATACAAGCAAGTAAACCATCTTTTCTATAAGCAATGGCTTTGAACTTTTACCACAGACCTCCGATTATCTGGCTCCTTCTGCTAGAGTTTCCAAGACAGGAAAAGATACAGAACAGGAAAATCAGTGGCCAAGGACAGAGACACTAATTGGAAAATAAAATCTGGTGTGGGAGGGGGAAAATTTAGCAAAACAGATTCTTTAAAAAGGCCAGGGCACTGCTCCCCAGGGTTTCCTGAGGATCCTTAATGCACGCAGAGGCCCGGGATCCTGGATTCCCCAGCACTTTTCCAGAGTGCCAACTCTGATAGATGTGCGTTAGACATTGGAACTTCCATTTATGGGTAAACTTGGGGTGAAAAGGTTACATAATCAAAATAGAAACAATAACAAGTCAAGAACTGGTCCTTCAAGAAATAGCAAATGCTTAATTATGGAATAAATACTATAATGATCCCCAAGTCTGACTTTGAGATGATGTGTCCCCAAGCAGCCCAGCAACAGGGTGCGATAATCACAATGGAATGAATTGCAATTCTTAATAACATAAGTGAGCGTATATGAAGTACCTATGTGGGTACTTATTGTGATTATAAATGCTATCATATCGGAAATCAGAGATGATGGGGGATATGCATGTCTGAGTAGCATTTCTGCGCCTTAGAGTCACCAATCTGGAGAAGAGTTTAGAAGCAAGATTTAGGTTCCAAGTGGCTGTTTAAGGAGAAGAAAGAGTTACGGAGAAAAACAGGAGCTGGGACGTCCCTGGGTTTGTGTTTGTCAGCCCTAAACAACCTCAGTGTGTTGATGAGGACCATTGGGTCTTATACACTCCCAATTGTCAGTACTGCTGAACTAGCAAGACTACAAAACGACAGTGTCCAGACACCGTCAATTCTACAGGCAGGAAAGCGAAAGTGCCGGCAAGTGTTTGCTCTCACAGAGTATGGCCCCTAACTTTCGTGAGAGGAACAAGCTTTTATGTCTCCATCCACACACAGGTGAAAGAGGAAGACATCCGAGCAAGCAGAACAGACTACGCACGGCAAAGGAATTAGAGTGGTACCAAGCTTTTAGATCCTTTGGAAATATTGTAAAGCCCATTACTATAGTCTCACTAGAGGGGCCATTATGCTAGCATCGATTTTATACCCAACCCTTTCTTCCCAATGACTATATTATTTGTACTCAGAAAGTTACTTTTTTTGAAGGATTAAAAAAAAATCCCTTTTCCTGGGATTACAAATACAAATAGAAGAAACCGCTGGGAGTGTTGGTCTTAGTCTTACTAGACTGAGGCAAGAATTCGGGAAGGGTAACCAACCCACCAGTCCAGATTGGTGATCTCTACAGCTGCAGAAACATTTTTTTTTTCAATTCCTGAAAAAGAAGTTAGAAACAGGTTGTTAACAACACAAGTCACATAACCCACAGCCCTCATTCACAGCCTGAGACTCCTGGGGCCCTGGCGGGTGTATGCGGATGCAGAGGGACACCTCTCCCTACCGTGGGGAGTTGAATCCACTGTCCACCGTGATGCTGCTACTGTCCATGCTGTCCAGGCGAGCGGAGTGGGTGGCTCTCTGGCTGCTGCTGCTATCCGTTTCTTTTGGGGCGAGGAGGGTGAGGTTCTTCTCAAACTTCCTCTGTAAATCCCGTTCCTTCTCCCTCTCGAGGAGCCACTGCATGGTGCCCACATCATCTCTGTTTTTCTCCTCCTCTGTGTTTTTGTTGGCCCCTTCCTCAGAGTCGTCATCATCGGAGACATTGTAATAGTCAAAAGAGGCCTCCTGGTTCCCTCCAGACTCCTGTTGACGCTGGGACGGGGGCATGGCTTGGGCCACGGAGGTCCCCAGGGAAGGTTCCAGTTTTTCGCATCGGCCTGGCAGTGTGTCAACAGGTGACTTCGGGTGAGATTTGAGGAGGGACAAGCTGGATTTGTGATAGCTGTTTACAGACAAGGTGCTGTGTAGGGGTTTGAACAGTGTGTCCTTGCTGAATATTTCTTTCCTTTTGTCCAGGCTGCTGGGTTCTGCACTATGATGTTGGACCAGGCGCCCATTGGCCAACCCCTCTGCCACACCACCAGAGGCAGCAGGGCCCCCACCTGGCCCTTTCGGTGACTCCTCCTTGTGCCCAACAGGTTCCCTGGAAGAATGAGGGGTCTGCCTCTCAGACGGAGACAGCTTTTTTACCCCCTCCACCAGGGTCAACGTGTCATGGTCCTCTTTATTCTTCCCCAGAGGTGACGGCGCCGTGAGCACAGTCTCGCTAGAGGTGTTGCATTGGAAATAGTCATCCACAGCTGTTTTTGCTGGGCAAGGGCTGAGTTCCCCATAGGACGGCATACTCTCAGAGGGTTTGCCTGGCTCCAAAAGGCTACAAGCACTAGAAGGTTCCTTGCTGCCACCGACTATTTCTGGAATGCATACCTCTTTATAACTGGCAGACGATATAAGAGCCCTTTGGTGACCAATAGTCTGCGCAGGCCGTAAGGTACTGTCGTCAATGTAGGACTGGCTGGGGGTCTGGTCATCTTGGCTGCAGCCTTCTACCAGGTCTTCCGGAGTCCCGAGAGAAGAAGCACCCAGGGGGCCTTTGGAGTTGTCCATGGACCTGGATCTCTCCTTGGCCTTGTTGGATCTCTCATTCCTGGACCTCCGGTCCTGGGTATGGCTGTGGCTTCGGTGCACTTTGGAGTGGGAGCTTCCCCTGGAAGGTTCGGGAAAGGGCATCTCCGTTCTCCTTTTGGCCAGTTCGCCAGACACATCCCACTCGGGCGTCATGGGGAAATGGGACTCGATCACGTTTGTGTTACTGTGCATGATGAAGCTGTCTCCTTTGTGTTCGATGATGAAGCAGCCCTCCCTGGGGGCCCTGGTTAGGGGGTCGCAGAATTCATATTCCCTCTCGCCCGGGATATCCAGATGTGAGCCATCTGAAGGATCACCTTTCGACACGCGGGTCTTGCTGTGGGACCGAGACTTCCCGTGGGACTTTCGGTGAGTCCGGCTCTTTTTACTCCGCCCACTGTGGTGGGCAGAGGACCCGGCCTTGCTCCGGTGAGCCTTTTCCTCTTCAAGTTTCTTCATCAGTGCCGTGTGCCTCATGACATTTTCCACTGTCAAGTCCGGGTTGATACGCCGTATGATCTCCATCTCCACCTCCCGGGGGATGGTCGTCGGCGTGTCCTCGTCTCGCAGGGGCCACTCCTCGGGAGGAAACTGGGCAGAGAAATTGGCCAGCTGTTTGGTCTTGTCTTTCTTAAAACTCAGCCGGAATAACTTGAGGCCAAATTTTTTGGACTGTTTTTCACCATCTTTAGGTTTCGAGAGAGTTTCTGTCTTATAGGAGAAATTTATAGTACTTTTGCTTTTTTCAGTGGGCGGCACCTGGCACAGTGGAGGAGGGCAGTAGGGGTCTTTGCAGTCCTTGGCGGGTTTCCTCTGCAGAGTGGAGGCATGCATGCTGTGCACGTCTTCTCGGCAGCAGTGGCAAGAGTCGCAGTGCTTTCTGGGTAATGTCCTTTCCCTGACACAGCCTGAGGCAGAGGGCGTTATGGTTCCCGGTTGTGGAGAGGCACACTGAGACCTGTCAGGTACCCTCTCGTCCAAGTGGTACCACTTACTGTTAGTTCTTATGAGGGAAGGCGTGATAAAATAAGTTTGTGGGGTCACAATGAAATAGCCTTCTGGAGTCGGGTAGATTTTCCTCTCCCGTACCAGTGTGTTTAGGGTATGCCGTAGGATTTCTTGGCTTGGGGTTGGAACACCTACGGGCAAGAACAGAGATGTTTGTGAGAGAGAAGAAGGGACAGGAGAGGACCCCTGATTTTCAGAGTCCTGTGGACATTGCCAGATCTGAAGTACCGCCCCAGGGCATGGAAGCAGGCTTCAGAGGTGTTTGCTACGTTTAGTGTGAACCCCGGTTTTCTCTGATGACTCCTGTGCATGGTACCACCTGGGGAGTGAAAAGGTGTTAAAACGGGGAGCACTGGGGATGCAGATGCATGCTAGAACGCTTTGTCCAGCATGTGTGAGACCTTGCTTGGATCCCGAGACCACACCAGGAAAACTGCTTTTGCAGGAGAGAAAAGGAAGTTAGACAGACTTCGATTGCACTGCTAAAAAGCCTTTCTTGAACATCTTGAAAGAGAGACTATTTTATAAAGGACAAGAAAATGAAAAGTTTCCCATGCAGTGACATAAATTTATGGCATTTTTTCCAATAAGAACATCACATATATGTTCTTATATATATAAATATATATATACTTTATTATGTGCCAATTTTTAAAAGATTAAGTTAAATTAAAATGAACTTTTATAAATTTTATAAAATTTATATTTGACTACTCCTCTTTAAAACTTCTTCTAATTTTGAGATTATAATATAATTCCATTTCTCCCTTTCCTTTTCTCCCTCCAAGTCCTTCTGTATACTGCGCCTTGCTCTTTTTCAAATTCACACCTTCTGCTTTTATGAATAATTATTATATGAATGTACATATATATGCACATGCATACACTTAATAAAAGCCACTTGGTTTATAAAGTGTTACGCCCATGTATGCTTTCAGAGTTGACATTTGTATTGGGCAAATAATTGGGTGCTCTTCCCTGACAGACACAATTTCTCACATCCTTTAGTTACCCATAGCTATACCCCCAAAATCTCCCCACGACTGCCTACACATGAACTGAACAAGGACAACAAGAGACATGCCGAAGTGGGGGGGAGCACCATGAGAACTCAATCCCGCACAGAGGACTGAACCACTCTTCACCATGCCTTGGGACTTTGAAATCCATCACTTTGCATGTTGAAACTGTCTACTGCCATAGTTACAGTTAGATACGAGCACTGGTCTTGGCAAGAGTGAGCAGAGGGAGGTGGTTTTCCTAGTTTCTAACCATTGAGCCCTAACCCACACACTAGTGAATATACATGGAGACAGTCTTGGTTCCATCACTAAGTCCCAAATGTCTGCATTTGCTAGAACATAAATACAGGGGTGGGCGGGGCACATGTTTCATTGTGCCACGGTGCACTTAGCTTGTCAGGGTATTTGAGTGAATGCTTAGGTCCTCCCTACCTGAAAAGATAAAAATCAGGAAGAGACATCCCTAGGAAGGTGCACCTCCTCCAAGCTGTAGGCCACTTCCTTTATTTCTTGGATATTCTGCATTTGCCAGTGTCAGGTACATCAAAGGGGTGGGATCTACAGAAATGATCTGAATGGTATAATCTAGAAACAGGCCAGATCAAACCATATAAATACTCCCAATACTTGACCCACAAAAATGGCAGTTTCACATGTCACGGTTGGAGCAGTACAGGAGACAATGAAAGCAAGCTTGGATGCCAAGGCCAGACTGTTAGATTGGAAGTCTGCTGTCTTTGATAATGGTATTATTGGTCGAATTGTTCATTCTTTTTCCACCTCATTCCCTACTGTAGTTTAGATCTAGAATGTTCCCTAAAACTCCTGTGCTAAAAGCTTGACTCTTGGCTTGTTGCTATTAAGAGTTGGTGGTACTTCTAGGAGGTCAAGTTTAATAGGAGGGTCTTTAGGTCAATGGGGCCCTTGATGGGCTCTGTGTGGCCCGGGTCTCTTCCTCTCTCCTTTGCTCCTGGGCTATGATCCTACCACAGAAAGCAGACTCACCATAGATCTGAAAGGAACAAGAGCATCTAACCACAGGCTGGAACCTTTTCAACTGCGACCCTAAATAAATCTTTTCTTTTTACAAGCTTTAATTGTTATAAGAAGTCAATGCCTCCCCGCCAAATTCACACCTTACACTTCTCACTCCTCCAGTAGTCCCTCCAACTGTCCTTTGTTTGGAGCTAAGGTCTTTGCAGGAATAGTCAAGTTCAAATGGGGACATTAGAGTGCGCCACAGTCCATTAGGAGTAACGCCCTTCTGAAAAAAGGAAAATGGCACAGCCAGAGAGATAGATGGAAGGGAGTGTGAAAAACACGGGTCAAAGATGGCCATGCACAAGGCAAGGAGAGATGCTTGGGACATATGTTTCCTTCACAGCCTTCAGAAGGGAGCAGACAGCCCCGCTGACATAGCGATTTGGATTTCTGGTTTCCAGAACCGTACACACCTTCATGTTGGTTGATCTCATCTGTTGTAGCAGCCCTCCCGGTGGTATCATTAAGGCAGCTGGTAACCTAGCCTCTGAGGCATCCGTTCTCACAGAGCTGCTGAGAATGTACACGGGTTTGGGGTGTGCACAACAGTGTGCGCCAGAGAGCAAGCACTCAATACACGCCAGCCACTGGTCTCAATTTTGGATCAGGAACCGTGGAAACCCAGGTTACCTTCACATGATGTGGTATAGCAACCAGAACCGCTAGGTGAGCTGGGAAATCTGTATGCCCTCGACCCTGCCAAACAATAAAAGTGGGATCTGACACGTTAGAACTGGTGCTCTCAGGGAGAGGAAGCCTGTGGGTGCAATGCAGCGCCCACCTTTGGGGGACATCCTTAGCAAGCGGGGAGAGGCTCAGATATAGCACCCACCCTTTGAGGACATCCTTAGCAAGCGGGGAGAGGCTCACATACAGCACCCACCCTTTGAGGACATCCTTAGCAAGGGGGAGAGGCTCACATACAGCACCCACCCTTTGAGAACATCCTTAGCAAGTGGGAAGAGCCTCACATACATCATATGGCTAAATGCAGTTAATCTTTTAGTTGCATATCTTCCTTGAATTTAGTGATCTATTTTTGATAAATGTACACTGAGTTTTTTCACAACTAAGTAGAAGACTGGTGTGATAAAGCTTGTTTTTAAATTCTTTGATACAGTGTACAAAATAGAAACTCTTTTTAACGGAATTCATGATATTACTCCAAACCACGCAATTCTTGGGTGCCGCCGTAAAAGAAAAAACAGCTACACACAAGGTAAGCAACTTGAGAGTTTTTTCATCCTCCTGCGAGCCAGAGCCTGCTGTTGAATGGCAGAAGACCCCATTCAGAACACGACCCCTAAGATGAGCACACACGCTGAACTCTGCTCTCAGGTGATGAAGCTGTGGGCACAATGCCCACACAACAAACCTGGGCTTAAAAAATCACAATAATATGGTAAGTTTCAATCATAAAAACCCACAGGTTTTTTACATAATCAGCAGAGAATAATGGCTCATGCCTATAATCTCAGAACTCATCAGGAGGACTGAAGTGAGTTTGAGGCCAGCCTGGGCTACATAGTAGTTTCTGATCAGACTGGACTATATAAAGAAACCCTTTCTAAAATGAAAAAAAAACACATGATTAATTCACCTTGACTGTTACTAAAGAAAGGTAAGTTATACGTCTTTTTATTTGCTCTTAAGTGTGTGTGTGTGTGTGTGTGTGTGTGTGTGTGTGTGTGTTTGTACACCAAATATGTGTGGGTACCTGCACTGGCCAGAAGAGGGCTTCAGATCTTCTGGAACTGGAGTATCGAGTATCAGCCTAACATGTGCTCTGAGGACCCAGTTTGGGTCTCTGAGAGGAGCAATGAGCATTCTTAGCTGCCTAGCCAGCTCTCTAGTCCATGAATCATATTAAGAGCAATCATTACTGCTGGTCTTGGAAAACCCATAGATTATACAAAATCATGGCCATAACATAATATATGCTAATCACCATTAAGAAAACTTTCTCTAGCTCTTCCTCAATGAAGGGACAAGAGAGAATCTGTGTTTTCCATGTCCGGGGATTCTCAGCGACACCAGTCAAACAGCGTTTACTCTGAAGACAGAAACCACAAGCACGTTCTCCCTTGCCGGTCGATCTATTTCACACTTCCACCTTGGCTTTTCTGGTTCAACTGAAAGTTGTAAAAATTTATACTTGTTACCATTAAGTCTTAGTACAGTAGCTGATGTTTTTAGCCCCCGATCTCACCCTGAGTTCTACCAGACACTTGTGGGGTTAACCTGACAAAGTGAGGCTCATCTGCATGCTCCACCCTTTCAGATTCTGCACCAGCAGGTGAGTCAGGATTTGCGGAGAACAGAGACAAGCTCTGCATTCTAACTGAGCTAAAGCTGGACGGACCTCTCCCTTTCCCACACCTTTACATCTTTCAAAGCAAAGGTAGGTATTTAAATCTATCGCATGGCTATATGGTGCTTCGTGGAAGGTAGGTATTTACAGCTATTGCATGTGTTTCCTGGAAGCACATTTTGCTTTGCTCCTTCAAATCTGATTGGTTCTCAGAACAGAGTACACATATGTGTGTTCTTTGCTAGGCAGTTTGGATTAAAGGCACTTTCATTCTGGGGTAAGACCTGTGCACGTTATTCAGTCTAGCCTGGAACTGATAGGCTCAAGCAATCTTTATCCATTACCTTCATTAGTTCCTGAGACTACAGGCTCGTGACTTCACGTCCAGTGTTAGATTGATTGAAATGCTTAATAATTCTATTATTATTTTTATTTGTGAAGAATGCTGGCTGAGTGAGAATTCCGAACGATGAGACAGAAAGAAAGCGTGGAATGGGCATGCTAACATTCTGCAGCTGACGCTAAAGCCAGCTCCAACTCTACATGCTGCCCCACAGTCCTCCACGGCCCTGAAGTGAGTCGGCCTAACAGGGATTAGCCCAATGTAACTGAGCACTCATCCTGGATGGGTGGGTGAGCAGTTCTTTAGGAGAATGGAAAACAATTATTCTTTTAAGATCTTTAGAAATAGTCTTAGGCTGAGGGTGTGGTTCTGTGG
Organism: Microtus pennsylvanicus; assembly: GCF_037038515.1. NCBI lineage: Eukaryota > Metazoa > Chordata > Mammalia > Rodentia > Cricetidae > Microtus > Microtus pennsylvanicus. The sequence continues at coordinate 86,101,949 of NC_134587.1, forward strand.
TAGGAGACTTGCTTGGCATGCACAAGGCCCAGCAAGGCGATGGATCTCTCACCACACACAAACACACACACACACACACACACACACCATACATATCCTGCACCACACACACACACACACACACCATACAGCCCACCACGCATACACATAGTCCACACCACACACACATACATACACACTACACACAGCCCACCACACATACACATAGTCCATACCACACACACACACATGCACACACACGCGCTTGCGCGCACACACACTATATACAGCCCACCACATACACAGCTTACACCACACACCATGAACACACACACACACAGTCCACACCCCCACCCCTCCAAGCACACATGCACATGCAATTCTGTAATGGAAACTGGTACACAGAAGTTGCTGAACCGACTTTCAAAGTTCAAATTATATTAAAAAGGCTCATCCTGCCATTTGTTTCTGGTACATTTTTACTCTTTGGAATACAGATGTCCAAAACAGTGAGAGGTCATATTTGAAATTATCCTTTTCATTTATAAAACATGCATCAAATATAAGATTTCAAATACTTTAATAACACTGTTGTATTTCAACATCTCTTTTTCAAATAGTAAACTACAAAAGAAGTAAATACCCTTACCTTTAAAACAAAGAAGGTAAAAAAAAAAGAGGTAAACAAAGAGTTAAAAACCCTCCAGACTTTTAGTACTGTCATTGAAAATGGACTTTAATTTAAAACAATTTTAAATTCTCAGTGATGTTTTGATCTGACATAGCTGAAGGAAAGCAACAAATAAAAGGAGGAGGAAAGGAAAAGAGGGCAGGTAAGCCAAGGAAATCTCCTCTTTTAGGAAATACTAGTTAAATGTTTGGAGCATAAGTCAGGCATAATGGTGTACACCTGTAGAGGCAGGATGATAAAGTTCAAGGCCGGCGTGGTCTACACAGTGAGGCTGTCTCAAAAATCAAAATTTTAAAACAAAACAAAACTAAAGGGGAAAAGTAACGGTTACTAAAGAAGAATTTCAGTAATTATTACCATGTCCTGGACCAGGGGTTAAGGGGCCAGTTAGTAAATATTGTAGGCTTTGTGAATCATGTGACCTACGCGGCAGCTCCTCAACTCCCCTATATCCAAGGAGCAGAGGTTAATCCAGAGTTATCAGGAATGGCTGTGTTCTAATAAAACTTTATTCACAAAGACAGGTGCTACTAGGCTTTTGAAAAGCTCCACCTGTTGCAAAGTCTACATGGTGTTTCTGCAAATTTCTGTGTCTGGCCCATAGTCCCCAGTGCTACACAGATGGGAAACTTTAGATAGCGCTTCTTACCATAAAACTTGGCAAAGCAGTTAGTACTTTGCCAGGGATTCGTTTTTGCTACAGTGTCTTGTAGCTTGGTGGCACTGTTTGTTGCTCAGTAGCGATGAGCATTTTACTACTGCATATGGGCTCTGCGTTCTTTCCTGGTTTACAGTCGTGGGAGGCATGGAACCACTTCTGAGAAAGTCACATGGCTTCTCGTGAAGCTGTGTAACTAACAATCTGAAGACTTTGAAAGCAGCTGGATGGTTCGCTGAATGAAGCAGTGGCCTAGTGTATATATATATATATATATATATATATATATATATATATATATATATATATATATAATAGCAGAAGAGTTGACCTGTACCAGAGGGTGCTGTTTGCCAAGAGTATTGTCCTCTCTTACCTAGGGAGCTGCGTGTCTTACTACCAGTGGGAAAGGCATGCTGGGCAGCTAGAAAAGGGGGACAAATAGTGAAGAATGTTTGGAGATAATAAAATGTTATAACATTTAAGATAATTTATAGGTTGCAAGTGTAGGTTGATGCTACTGTTGGAATAACGTATATAATATAAAAACACTTACATTGAAAATGGAGAGGGAGAGCATAGTGGCCCACGCCTTTAATCCCAGCACTAAGGAGGCAGAGGCAGGAAGACCTGAGTTTGAGGCCCACCTGGTCTACAGAGTGAGTTCCAGGACAGCCAGAGCTACACAGAAAAACCCTGTCTCGAAAAACTAAAAACAAAACAAAACAAAAAAGAACCATAATCAAACAGAAACAAGAAGAAGGAGGAGGAGGAGGAGAAGGAGGAGGAGGAGGAGGAGGAGGAGGAGGAGGAGGAGGAGGAGGAGGAGGAGGAAGAAGAGGAAAAAAAGAAAGGAGGGGGAAATTACTGGGAAGGAAACACATAGTTTCTTTGAGGCCAAAGAAAATGTATGGAGATGGAGGGTGGTAGGTCATGTTCATGATCTCCACGGGGTTGGTTCTTCTAGCCATTCCTTGTGTGTGCGCGCATGCGTGCATGCATGCGTATGCTCACGCACACTTTCTACACCTTGGCTTCCGGCCAAGCCAAGATCACTTCATCAACGCATTAGAGCATAAGATATGACCAAGGGTAAAGGATTTTTTCCCCCAAAGACAAGCAGTATAGGCAGCACAGGCCCACCTTTTCAGTCCCAGCCTACTCCCGGGCACCCTTAGACTCGGGACCTAAGCAAATGCTTACTGTTGTTTCTCTTTAACCATCTGGTTACTTATCACTCAGCTCTTCTGTAGCCAAAGCAGATTCATCTAACAGCATATATTACTGAAGTCTCTTTGAAAGCTGAACATTAAGTAGATCATGCATTTATTTTTAATGTGATTTCTATTTCAGTCTAGAAAGGGATATAGTATTCACTAAGTGGGCAAACTGGCAGTCCTATAAGGTGCACACTGCCCATCTATTTTACCTTTCTTTCTTTTCCTTTATTTATTTATTTGTTATTTATTGAGATGGGCTTTCTCTATGTAAAAAGCCCTGGCTGTCCTGGAACTCACTCTGCAGACCAGGCTGGCCTCCATCTATTTATAGATGTTAAAATATACATGCACAGAAAATGGCCTGTACCTAAGGAAATTTAGAGATTTCACAGCAAATGGGATTTTGAAAGTCTCTTGTAACACTAGACTTGGTGACTCTGGCAGGGGCCCAGCACTGGAGGGGAGTAGTGGATCTCTCCATGGAGATGGGGCATGGGTGTTCAGTATAGACCACAGCAAACAGCCTGATCACTGGAATCACCAGCAACCATTGACACCGCGGCTGTACCCACTGTCTTCATTTTGTAACAGTTAAGGGGGGAAAAAAGCAATTTTTTTCCTTTTAAAAAAGAAGTCTCAATTCATGAAGTAATGCTTTATTAAGGCTCATCAGATCATAACACAAACATGCGAGGCGTATTTATTTTAACATCATTTCTGTAGTTGGACTCCTGGGACTAAACATTGGCAGCTGTTTCTGATGAACCCCAAGTTTATATATTTAAGGAAGGCCGAACTGCAATGAATGAGTAGACTCTTGGTCATTCTCACCATTTCTTACAATGCTGGCTTAATTTTTTTCCCCTTAGCATCAAGTTAAAAAGTATTATATCAAAATATAAAAGTAAATGAAAAAATAAATAAGAATACAATAAAAAGTGCTGTACCTAAAGGAGTGACTTTGTGATTGTTATTATTTTAAGACACAGAAGAAAAGCATCTAGTCGGTTTGAGTTAAAGGGTTTTTTTTCCCCCTGGTGTCCCTTTAAAGTACTGGAGCCCACACCCCACACCCCACACCCATAGCCCACGTCCATTTAGAGAGAATGCCATTCTCTCCCGTTACCTGGGAAACACGTCGTCAGGTGTTCCATCAGTGCTTCTTGGGTGACAGGCTTCCTTGAAGAGTTCATTGCCGAGATGGCCAAGCAAAGGATTTCCCCGAGTGGAATAAACTGGGACTGGCTGATGGGGGACATACTGATTGGTGACACATCACCTGCAGAAAGATGAGTTTCAGGTGAGCGGGGTCATTAAAACACACCACGGTGTGCCACATCCCGGCCTCCACCATGCAACCCCCCCCCCAGGACGACCATGATCCTTGCACTATGAAGTCAATCAGTTTTGAATGCTGAAGATTGTTGAGATCACAGAAAATTCTACTCGGGTGGAAAGACTTCCAAGCCCAGTGGCCGCTCTGATAATCTCAACAAGCAAAATCCTCCTTAAAAACCTGGGCTCTCATTTGAATAGTGAGAGTACTAACGTCTTGTAACAAATGAGGCTTTGAAGAAAAATAACTTCTGCTTTTAGTAGTATGGAGATGATTTAGGAAGCAACCACTGCTCACATTTCAAAAAAATGTATTTGTGGTGAGTAATGGTGATTCGTCCTTCAAATGTTGAGGGTCTTTATGTGCTGGGCATCTGTCAGACAAGTTGGGAGCTCACATCGAAAGAGAAGCATCCCCTCCACAGCTGTCTCTGCCTTTGAACAGTTTTATTTAAGTGGAAGAGACAGACACAGAGATCAAGGTGATAGGGCTGAATGATGGGCGTAGAGCAGAGGACTGAGCAGTAAGCTCAGAGGATAATATGGGACAGCAGTATATTTACTCTCTGAGGAGCCAGTGGGACTCAGAAGCAGGGGACTAGAGGGTTCTTCTTAGGCTTTGAGATCTGAATCTGGCGTCAAGGGGCAGAGGATGGCTGGGGGGTGGGGGATGGGGATGAACTGAGGATGAGAGGAGCTACAAGCAAGTGTTTTTCCATGGAGTTGTAAAGAAGGGGCGCAGCTCTGCAGGAGCAACCTCGCAGCCACAGCTAAGTGCTCAAGGTTCTCATCATATGAGGAAGAGTGAGCCTTGGAAGAAACAGAAAGCCCAAATAGAACAGGTGTGGCTCTCATGAAGAAGGCCCATGGTGGCCCTGAAGATGACCACCTGGAAGAAAGCAGGGCAGGGCAGGGCAGGGCAGAGTGAAGTAGAGACCATGGCCCTTAGTATGCATCTCTGCCAGAAGGGATGGTGGAGACTGGAAGGCTGAAAACCTGGCATTGAAGGGTCAGCGATGTGTGTGTGTGTGTGTGTGTGTGTGTGTGTGTGTGCAGTGCCCAAGGAGGCCAGAAGAGGGCACTGAACCCCCTGCAACTGGAGTTACAGATCATTGTAAGCCACCCAGTGTGGGTGCTGAAAACGAAACTCAGGTTCTCTGGAAGATCAGTACATGGTCTTAATGGCTGAACAGTCTCTGCAGCCCCAGCCCCCCGTTTTTTGTTTTCTTTTATTATCCCTTAAGCATGCTTTCTCATGTAATAAGCTAACACAGCTGGCCAAAGACAAGACTCCGGTCAGTTTGTAACATTAATCAATATCCTCTCCAAAACATGTTTGGATGTCCTGAGGTCAATGGGCCTCCCTGCTGTCAGGGGACTTAAAGCTGAGCTTTGACACATCTCCTAGGTTGTGGGAGAGAACAGAAGACCCTAAGGAAAGAACTTGAACCCAACTTTGAAATGATGTAATGAATGCAATTAGCCAACAGAGCTGGAGTTCCCTGAGTGTTGGAACCAGTTCAACAGGTGTATGAGACAGAGCAGCGGAAACCAGTGTCCAAGACACGAGGCTTGTACCCCTCGCCAGAGCCCAGCTGAGGTCAGGGCTCCCCTCCCCCACGGCATCACTTGGGGACCCCATCAGCTCTGTTATGACGTCCGGTGGATATGAGAGGAGTAGGTGATACTACAAATGGATCAAACTCAAATTCAAAAACATCCAAGCAGATTTTACAAAGATCAGCAGAAACTAGAAACAGATTTAAGAGAGGACCTGCAAACTCTGGAGCGTTCCAAAAGCAGAGCCCTCTGAGAAGCTTTGATAGCATCTGGGGGAGGAGCAGCCGTAGAAATAAATACGAGAGATGTACAGCTGCTGCTGGGAGAGTCGGGCTTGCGCAATGTGGGTGGGAGGTGCTCAGTTCGCACTGCAGAACTGCATGCTGGGATTGTCTGAGTGGGCAGGTAGACCGCCATGTGCTGAAGTTACTTTGTTTTAAGAATATGGGCATTGTTTGAACAAAATTCTGACAGAGATGCTGCTCCGGTCATGTACACCTCCAGTCAGTAGAAGGGAGGGTGGGGTCTTCCACCAAAGGGGAAAACCAAAGCAGATTCGGGGATCTTTGGAGCTATAGATCACTTGGGAAGCAATACCGTCACCAAGCGTGCTATCGTAAGAAGAATTTCTCAGAGGACCAAGACACAGAAGCACGGTATAGAATTGCTGTAAATGCAGGTTGGAATACTTCATGGTTCTGCAGAGATTACAAAAGACGGCTCTACACAGATGCCTATTAGCGAAACAACTAGTTTCTGCTTGTCCTTGTGCGTTATGGGTCGTTTCTGTCATCTCCTCCGTGGATTTCTTTGCGTTCACTACGTGCTCACTGGAAGAGGCAGAAACTGTGGCAGTGCCAGGGGTATTTTTGCCAGGACCTCGTTTCACCATAACAAAGACTATGGGCAGTAACTTTTAATGTAGGATACAGAGCAAAGTGGAAATGGGATGTTCGAGATATGTCTCCATGCCGACTCATTCTATACTGCATTAAGAGCAATTACCTCCCACTCCTCATCCATCCCCAAATCAGTCCACACTGTCTACGCCAGCACTTCCTTGGACCCGCTCCAGAACTCCAGCTGCAGCGACCCCTATCCATATCCCCACCTCTACCGCAAACGGCCATCGTCTCTCACCTGGCCTGTTATATTAGCTTCATGGCACTCAGTTTTTCTGCCTTAGTCTTTAACAGCCCCTTTCTTCAGAACAACCAAGCTCCTCCAGGGAAGTCATAAATCATGCCACAACCCGGCACAAAACCCCACAGCCCTGTCTCTTACACGGAAAGAGAAACCTGACTCGGTATGGGTTACTTCTACAAGGCTCTGCAGTTTGGACCCGCCTAATGGCCTCTGTGGAATAGACCCCCATCTACTCACCACCGCCCTTCTTATTACAGGCTCACAACCTCCTGTTCTTGGATCCTGCCAGGCTTTCCCTAAACTCAGGCAGGGTCTTTGTCGTTTGTATTTTGCTCCTGGCCGGGGGTGCCTCTGGGGTGGACTTTTCCAGGGCTGGCCCCTTGTCATTACGTATAGATCAGAAAAGCCATACCCCCAGAGAGCCCCACTCAGACCACCGAAGCCAGTGCTGGACTTCCCTCTCTGAATGTGTGTGTGCGCTCACGTTTATAGCTTACTATCTGTCTCATCCACTAAACATGAGCTCCACGAGGAAGGAGACCTGAGCAGCCTGTGCCCAGCGCCTACAACATAGTGCTTACACTAGACAGCCAGTACAGGCTGAGTAGAGGAATACTTTCATTTAATAATGTAATAATACAAAGGGTTTCTAGGTGTATTTTTTAAACCATACTTTAATTCATATTTTGCTAAGCAATTACAAAACAAAGACCAAATATACTAAACTGTTTGATTTTTTTAAAAAGAGCCTCCCTAATTAATTTTGAGAAGGAAGCCCCCCCAAACACAGAATTTATCATAGAAAAAGATATCAAACATTAGGTGAGGTGTGAGTGTGTGTTTAAGATCTGTTAAAGAAATCATAAGCTCTCTCAGTACAACAGAACACATTCAGAGTTATCAAGATTTCCTGGGGATCTCTGTCAACATGATGAATGAGACAACTAGTCACTCTTAAAATATGTCACTGGAAAATTCTTCCAAGTACTGGAGAGATTGCTGAGTGGTTAAGAGCACTTGCTGCTTTTGCAGATGACCCAGGTTCAATTCCTAGCATCCATATGGTAGCTCAGAACCATCTTTAACTTAGTGCCAGATGATATGACACCCTCTTCTGGTTTCTGTGGGTACCAGACATATGTGCGGTGTACATTGATACATGCAGGCAAAACACTCATGCACATAAAATAAAAGCAAATTGTTCTTTAAAGAAATAAAGGAAAATTCTTCCAACTACTCCACATTTATTTTTTCAAAGACAATAAACTGTAAATATTGCTAAAATATATAACTCAAAGATCCCAGGATTTTGCATGAACTATGAATCATAACTTACTTGTCTATATATTTATTTTTACCTTATTTATTGGAATGTATGTGTGTTTATCACATCTGTGGGTGCCGCCAGAGGCTAGAAGAGGGTGTTAGATGCCCTGGAGCGGGCAGCTGTGAGCCGTGTGACTTGGATGCTGGAGCAGAACTTGTGCCTTCTGGAAGAGCAGTAGGTGCACTCGCCCACTGAGCAGGGAAGTGCCAGTTCCTCACTTGCCTATAATCTATAGGATGGATTTTTCTATTGTCAGACTGTCTTTGAAGATAGGGAAAGTTGACCATGAGATAATTTGTGGGAAGAATTCTTTCTGAACAGCTACCACTCCACCCTACTATACTTTAAAGGGGGGTGGTAACTACACTTTATTTTCTTACAAAAATCCACTTAAATACAGCCCTTGGGGTACAAATGTCCAAAGTAGGCTAATTCAGATACTCTCAAGCCCAGTATAAGCATTCAAGGTGAACTTCAAATGTGAAAAACCTGAAAATATTCCAGTAGTAAGCGAAGGGCATTGTTGTTGACATTTTGGACCCTGTTTTCAAGTAAAAGACTTTGTGAGCTGGTTAGCATGAGAAAGATAAGTTAGTGGGATGAACGATGAAGGGCACCAAAGATGGTCTCCGGACCACTAGAGGCGAGAGAGAAGACGGCAGAGCATGAAGGGGCGTGCTGAGCTGGAGAGCAGGTTGAGATGAGAGGAAGAGAAGAGCTGAAACCGGATCCTGGTAGACCAGATGGCTTAGCACTCATTCGCACTATTCAAGGCACTGGTTATGTTTCCATGGGGTCATCATGTGACATGTTCATGTGAGTCACTCTTCTGTGACTACAGGATAAACTGGTGCTGGCGACTGCCACTCCCACATCAACCAGGAAGGCCTGACACAATAGGACACCCTAGATGCCAGCTGGCTGTATCTTCCGGTCTATCTGTCTACACTCCTCACTTCCCCCTTGGAGCATGTCACTGTCTAGCACAAACATTTTCACTATTTGAATCTCTCTGTTTTCTCTTCCAACTTCCAGGCAGTTACTTTAGTTGGAATTATTTTTACCAACACACACACACACACACACACACACACACACACACACACACAAACGCACGCACAGCCTGAATTCAGAATCAGTTATTCTGCTTCTTCATGTCCTGTGTTTCACTGTAAATGTTCACTTAGTCTCTTCTGTGGGTGGAAGGGACTTCATGGAATTCATACCCCAGATTCTCAACTCACACACCATATTGCCATTCTCAACAATTAGTTGGGAAACAGGGTTGTTTAGAATTGGGAAACTCCTACTCTGTGAAGGCACTGGGATGTGCACAGCTAAGAACTCACTCTCCTCTTTTCTTTCTAAAATATCATGTGCTATTCTTCATGCACCCGCTCTATGTTGGAACAGCGTGTGTGCTACAGTGCACACATAGGGGGCGGGCATAAACTGCGGGAACTACTTAGCACCTTCTACTGCATGGCTCCCGGGATTGAAACTCAGGTCATCAGGGCAAGCACTTTTACCAACCAAGCCATTTGACTGGCCCAGAATCCAGTCTGTTAAGACAGATCTGGTTCATTATCTGGTAGCCTGCTTCCTTATCTGTAGAAGAAAGGTTTGGATGAACTTGTAGTATGCCTTCTTCCAGCTCCAAAGGTCTGTGGTTCTCTGCAAATTCAGCGGGATTTGGGGAGAGAATCAACTCACAATACATTTCTCATGCCCGACTCTATTTCCAGGTGTTGTAGAAATCACTTCCCTGCTGATGTGATCTGGAAGAGGCCTTCATTTATAAAGAAATGGCTAGCTATGTCAGCTATCATCTTTTCCCCTTGCATAATAAAACCGTCATGGTTTGTTCTAACTCAAGTCTGCTTGAGCTTTGCTCCTCGGGACCAACGTACCTTCCCTTCCTCGCCTCCGCCAAATTAACACTAGCATTAAAATTATGGATGCCAGTAAAATTACCACATGCAGCAGCTATGGCGGCTCCTCATAAAAAGTCTGAAATGCTCAGAGCCCACGGGGAGGAGACAGCTCTATTCCATTCCACAGAATGTGCTGCCTTTGCCAAGTTTTATCTCAGATGCCCCTGGGCGTGGGGAAATCATCCGCTCGCTAAGGTTACAGACAAATGAACAACTTCTCCGGTGCGCAGCCTCAGACAAATCTTGTGTTTTACAATTTAATTCAATTTATTAACCCCAATTTTATGTGTAAATGCTGCTTGGTTCTTTTAACAGAAGATCTACTGCAGCATTGTCCAAACGTTCTTCTAGAAAAGCACGTATCCCTTTCCCATATTTACTCGCGAAGACCACAGCAGCCTGCTGAGGGGACAGAGCATATGGCTTCCATTAGCTTACATGCCGCTAAGAAAGTTTCTTTGAAACCAGATTATTCGTCTTGACTTTCAACTGTTTGTGCTGAAATCTGGAAGAAAACTGACATTGAAAACGGCACTTTTACTAGTCTACTGTAAGTTTGTTTTCAAATGCCACTGGCTTCAAAACTTCAAGGCGGGGCCCTTATTGCAATAGGCAATGAAGAAAACTTGGCAATTAAGAAGAGGAGAGTGTTTGGTCCTTTGAACTTCTAGGGCAGCCTTTCCTGCTTCATTTTAACCCCAACAGTTCTCTGACACAAAATCCAATTCTTAAGCTGTTATTTGAGGAAACTGTTTGCACTCAAAACAGGAGAGTAAGGAGGAGGGGCCTATTATTGAGGCTGAAGCTGATCATGACGTTGTTATGACTTCCGAAGAAATTTCTAACGAGAAGCTGAGCTAAGAGCAATTGTGGTGACTTAGCGCGCACACACCAAAATGAGTCAGTGACCTCGTGTTACCCAGAATGCTCGGCTCTTGGCTGTATGGTGCAGACAGGTGCAGCTGGGTGGGATTAATCAGCTTATTGGTTTCCAGGAGAAAGCATCGTCTTTCTAGCTTCTGACCTTCCATTTGTCATCTTAGCTACAGAGTCTCAGTACTCAGTACTTTAGTTACTTGGGTTTCTTGCTACTGAGACCTGGCTGCTGTTGGGAAGTTGTCATAGAATAAGGAGAGGTTACAAGCCCAGAGAAGGACAACAGTGGACAGCAGTGGGTGAAAACCCCCTCGGCATAATAAGGATCATCTGTCCTAATCACAGCAGTTAGCGCTTTGGACCACTTGCCCGTTGGCTATAGATTTATAGCCGAAGAATTAGAAGGGCGCTATGAGCTATCGGAAGAGTTACATTCTTCAGTACATCAAATCTTTGCTAAAACTCCATGGTGTAAGCCACCCACTGCTCCTGGGTATGTGTGAGAAATCAGGGGTAGAAAGCAGCAGATTGTCAGGCGGTCAAGTGTATGGACGAATGAGAAGGCTCTGTACATCAGGACAAGATCAGGCTTGGCTCTACTTCCTACCACGATGGTGGTGATACCAGCTACTTCCCTGCTCTCTGCTCCCTGACTCAGAACTCAGTTAAAATGAACTTAGTTATAAATTAGCTGTATCTCCCTGACCTGAGATAGAAATCACGAGAAAATGCCAGTCTTGGCCAACAACAACTAATACATCCCCTGAATATATGTAGTTCTGTACGGTACATATTTAACGAGTGTTCCCATGGAAAGCGCAGTCTTCCTTTAAAGGGAGTGCCTCAAATAGAACCGACTCTAAATTCCTCGTGGAATTCCTAGTCATCTACTTCTCCTCCATTTCCACCATCCAGCAAAACCCTGCCTGTCCGTAAAGATGTACCAGGCATTCCCATTTCTATTGATGAAAATTTTCAACTATAATTTAATAAAGCGGCCTGACATTTGCAGGACTGTCCTCGACGTCAGGCTCCCCAGGGCTGTGTCTCGGGCTCTGCATTCCTGCTTCATCTGCTGAGGGATCCGGACTACGCTGTGACGGATTTCTGTGAAACACAACTGCTACTCAACAACCCAGCCTAATTAAATACAGGTCAGCTGTGGTTAGGACGGCAGTTCCCGGAGTACAGCACCCTGGACGGAACAGGTGCCACGCCACACCAGCCTCCTTCTCGACTGCCACCTTCTGTCCCCTTCTGACAGCCAGAGAGGTGGACGTTGAACTGAGTGAGAAGAGTTCTGAAGGACAGAGAAAGTTCTGCGGCTTTGAACAGACTCAGAGAACACGCCAACTCACGGTAGCATTAAATAACTCTCCTCCCTAAATGTCAGGACAGCGACAAAACCCGGTAACTCTGTTCTTATACCATGAGATTGAGATCCCAGCCCTGCGATTGATTAGTTACACCACAGGGGGAAAGTGGTTTAATTTTTCGTGTCTCGATTTCTTCATTTTTTGCAAAGTGTCTACGGCAATGGTTCTCAGCCTTCCTAATGCCGTGACCCTTTAATACAGCTCCTCGTGTTATGGTGACCCCATCCATAAGACTGTTTTTGTTACCACTCCATAACTGTAATTTTGCTACTGTTATTAATTGTAATGTAAATATCTGACATACAGGGTATCTGATATCTGACCCCTGAGAACCACTACTCCATAGTGACACTGACCTCACAGTGATTGAGGGGATTAGATGAAACAATAGATGTTGAGCATACTGCCCTGGAGACCTAATATTTAATAAATAGTAGCTAGTATTAAAAATATATCATCTTCAAGCCTGTCTAAATTTAATCCATTTCTTTTTTCGTCAGTACTTGAATTATTCCAACAGAAAATTAATTTAGCTAGAAAAAGAAGTTAATTTAGCCATAGAAATTAATTTAGTTATTAAAAAAAACCCTCTAAAAGATAGCTTAGCCCATGCTAAGAAGGGTAGTGGTCCTCCTTACACTGACGACGAAGAGTGTTCTCCTGATACTTAGGTAAGAGAGCCTGCTCTCAGGAAATTGAATATTTCCACCGAGACACAGGGGTCTTGTAACTTCTGGGCCGGGAGACAATGGCCTTAGAGCAAACACGAGACGTGGATGTCACTAGGGCATTTACGGAGAGTGTTGCGGTGGTAAAGAAATCTGGCCCTTTTCAAAACAGTGGCTGGAGCAGCTCTTCACCCACACTGCCTAAGACACAGCTCCTTGTACTAACGATGGTGGCACTGGGAGTCAGAGAACTTCAGATGGTCACTGGGAGTCTTGTCACCAGCATGGCTGCCCCTTGGGAAAATGTCCCACAGCAGTCCAAAAATGTGACTTTCACACAAAACTCAGGATTTTGTTTGCTCCTTACTTAGAGACGACTTGCCCAATAAAATCAAAGAAAACTGTTATTGAGGGCCACACTTAAGAGCTACACCCTCACGCTTGTTCCGATGACACCGGTCCTATGCCGCAGGCATGGATGGCTTTCTCAGCTGTCACTGCACCTCGGTGTGACAACAGTCATAATTTCCAAAGCCTCGCATGACTTCTGAGGTTTTCCCTAGCATTAATCGTCCCTGTGGAAATTCGTTTTAAAATTTAATTTAGTCTTTAAGATGTATTTATTTGGGCATATTTGGGGGAGGTAGCTAGGATATGTAAATCTACACCGTGTCTGATTAAATGAGGGCACTGATAAGCAATGCTGCAGCACGTGGATTCTTGCAGCTATTTTGGGTCTATCATAAGATGTTACTGACTGTGGCTCCCTGTCAGCGCTATGATCACACCAGGAATGGTTCCCCCTAACAACTGTGCTTTGGTACTGACTATCTGACCCCTGTCATACTTCTCTTCCTCTCCCATCCCCAGTCTCTCATGGGCTCTATTCTTTTCTCTTCTTTGAGAGACTGACTTTTTCAGCATCTACTAATTTATTAGAACATATTTCATTTGTCCTTTTGTGAGTGGCTTGTTTCATTTAACATGATGCTTTCTGAGTCTACCAAAATTAATAAATAGTGTGTTATTTTAAGTACAAGGAAAGTTGATGTTTTTTCCATAACTTCCTACTGAGCTCTTTCTGCACGTGGAAAGTGAGAGGCGATGTGAATTGTAGATTGAGCATACATTTAAAGTCCTTGATTTCAATGAGTACAGGTCAGACATAAAAATGAGAAAAAAAACCAAAATGTTCAAATTAGTGTTTAAAGAGTGCTTTGAAGGACTGTAGCAAAAATGAGAACAATAAACAAAAATGCATGACTAGCAGATTGTTCAAAGGACCATGGGAGCTGACACACACGCTTGGGAGACAGGAGAACCGCAAGACAAGGGCAGTCTCGGTTACACAGCAAGTTCAAGACCAGCTTCGGCTACATGAGACCCGGTCTCCAACACAAAGACAAAATGAAAACAAGACCCTCTAAATTAGACTCCAGTGGCTGAAGCAATGACAACAGCTGACACATGGAGTCTCATGAAGTTAAAAAGTGTCACCCTGGCAGAGGAAAGCTAACTGAATAAAGAAACAGCATTTGCTAGCTGTGTGTGACACAGGATGACAGTCTTCAGTACCCAAAACCGACAAAGGTCTGAAACAACAAGAAATTAAAGGAACTAATCAATAAATGGGATGATGAAACAGATAGTTCTCAAAAGAGGAAACAAAACAGCCAATAAACGGAGTCATCGAAGAAATACAAATTAAAACTAGATTGATACTCCATCTCACCCCATTCAGAACGGCAATCATCAATTTTTAAAAATGCTGGCAAAGATGTAGACAAAAGGCTATTCTCTGTTCTACTGGTGGGAATGTAAGCTAGTCCAACGTCTATAGATAAGAATATGTATTTTTAAGAAAGAGAGTTCCCCCCAAAAATTAAATATAAAACTGTTATATGATTCAGATATTACCCATCCTGGGTATTTATCCAAAGGACCAAAGGACTCAAGTAATCACAGAGACACTGACAACACTGTTCACAGTAGCTAAATTATGACACCAACTCAGGTATATAACAACAGAGGAATGGAAACAAAACGTGTATGTGTAAGCTCACACACACACACAAACACAAACACACACCCCACACGGACATTTTAGCCCTAAAGAATGAGGTTACATCGTTTGCAGGAAAATGGGTGCCACTGGAGACAATCGTATTCAGACAATGAAATCAATCTCAGAGAGACGAATAGCGTATTTTCTCTTGTCTGTGGTAGTTAGATTTTACAGAGATACATAAAATCATGTATGTTACACGTGGCATGAAAATAGCAGGGAAACTGGACAGGGGCCTAGCAGCCGGGAAAAGGGGGAGAAAAAGGAAGCTAAGGAGGTGCAGAGACACGAGGCACCATAACTTCTGCACAAAGATGTCCCTGTGTGATGACGCCTGTACAATGACCACACACAACGGAAACCCAAAGGAAGGGAGATAGGGTGGACGAACAAACTTCATGTTGCGGCAATTTCCTCCATTGGGAGACTTTATGTGGAAGAGGGGTCTTAAAGGGGGGCTCCAAGGATCAGCAGCACTAGCCGGCTGTGGGGTTTCTCGGCAAGCGCTCTCCTGACCAAGCATCCTTTGAGACCGACTTGGCATCCTCAACCATAACGAACCAAAGCATCCTTAGTGATGAGAAAAGAAAGGCACCACGCTTTCTTTCCCTTGGTGGAAGGGGGAACTGTGCGCATGGCCGCAACCACAGAGAGAGAAGAGGGGACCTGCCAATGGAGACTTGGACTTCTTTTAAAACATTCCAATTATGCAAATTACATAAAGGACCTAATACTCTGAGACATGTCGTTACTAAAGAACAATATTGACTACATTTGGGGAGGTGGCAAAAAAATAATCATATTTTCAGATGCCGTTTTTGTGTTGGTGAATGCAATCCGGCAAGTATTTTTGCCATTTTTTAAAAAAGATTTTGTATGAAAAGCTCATGGATGTTATAAAAAAAAATAATAGCCCTGTAATAATCAAAATCCTAAACCAGATCCTAATGAAATACTCCAACTTTGTGAGTTCATAGAAGCCTCAATGTGATGCTGTTCTTAGAAAGCCTCTGGCTCTGAGGGTGTAAATATGACTCCCTTACCCTTGACTGGGGGGCATGCGGTCTCTGAGTGTGTAAACCGGACTCCTTCAGCCTTGAGTGTGATATATGTGGGGTCCCAGGACAAATAACACACACACACACACACACACACACACACACACACACACACACACACACACACATCTCATGAACTGTATATTAAACAGAAGAGCCAGGCAGTGGTGGTGGCCCATGCCTTTAATCTCAGCACTTGGGAGGCAGAAGTAGGCGGATCTCAGTGAGTTTGAGGCCAGGCTGGTCTACCAAGCGAGTTCCATGACAGCCAGGTCTGTTACACAGAGAAATCCTGTCCAGAAAAAAAAAATGAAGAGGAAAAAAAAATCCAAGGATCTTTTTCCCTTTGAGGAGTGAGAGAGACATGCAGAGAATGGAAACGCCAAGCACTCTAGTTACTTCCTAGCCTCGGACCTACAGCTGCTGACTGTCTGGCCCCAGTGCAGCAATGGCTCATGATGGTGTGGTCACATGCAATGGGCAGCCTCCATGGGAGAGTTCGGACTGCCTGAGATGAAGGTGGAGGGCATACTAACAGTAAGACCACTTCTCAGAGGTCCGCTCGCCCAGGTCACAGGTGGTATGGACATTTTTAACATATATAGATATATCATTTTTTTTCATACAACAATTTTTGAAATAAAAGCAGGGGAAACCTACCTGACCCTTTCTGGACTGGCTCCATTCCCCAGGTAGCTTTGATGCTAAAGCCTGGTGCATGCTAGGGGAACGCATCCAAGCACAAGAAGGAGCCAGTAACAGAAATGGACGTCCTAGAATCTGTAATAAGAAGAGAGAGTAAACGTTCGAGCAATCGTATCCTAAATGAGCATTTCAGATTGGTAACTGTAGGCCTGTGGAACACAACAACAAACCGGCGCTTTACCTTGGAAGGTATAAATATTTGAAATGGGCTAAAGAATCCTGGGCTCTTCTTACAAATCAGGGCTTGTGACGCAGAGACAAGTTCCGTCAAAAGCACCTACCAAAGGCTCTGTGGGTGTACTTTGCTGGTAATGGTTTTACAAACGGAGGGGGTGGGGAACGAATCATCTTTACCACCCTTTCGTCCTATTTGCATGAAACGGCTGGATCCTGAGGCACTCACGCCTAGCACACAGATCCCAGCCGCGAGGACTGAGCCAATATCCCACTGCGGTGTCTCGGGATCTGCAGCGTCATTCCTCTTCCGATGCCTCTCTGCAAAGTGAAGTCGCAGGGACCAATCAGCCTGACTTCTCACTCCCCTGCCCAGAATCCTTTGTGAGCTGAAATGAGTCATCGCTCCCAGAAAAGCTATAGCCTGTGTGTGTGTCTGTTAGCTCCTTTGTCTGTGTGGTGCAGTGTGGGGACTTGGAGGGCAGGACAGACCCCAGGTGCAGAGGGGCTAAGGAGCACACGCTCCTCTCCAAGGGACCCAGACACCATCACATGCATTAGTTTCCCCGACACATTTTTTTTTAATCACCAAAAGTAAAAGGGCACATACCTCCAAAATGCTTGAAGAAAGAACACACACATAAAATTTGATCTGGCATCATATACTCAACAAACTGCAATCAAAGACCTGCTACATTGTCCTATTTTTTTTTTGTTGTTTGTTTATTTTTAGGGCGGTTCTATAGCACACCGAATCAAAGTTCAGCCGCAGTGAGCTATTCGCCATGAATTCCAGTTACTGCGCAAGTCTCTGCAAACCCAGGGTTCCTCACCCTGTCAAGCTGCTGCCCGGGCAGCAGCGGTGCAGCTCCGCCACTGCCCATAAAGGCAGCATCGGGGAATGAGGTCACTATGTCAGGAGCTCAGGCGCAGCTTCAGGCTCTCTGGAGCTCACAGCACAACTGGTAGGAGTCAACAGGATTTGTGGTTTTGTGTCGCAGCTTTGTCTGCTTTTCAAAAATTTTAAAAAGAAATCCTATGTCTAAGATCAGGAAGGGAAGAAAAAAATCAATTCCGTGTCTATGCAAAAAAAAAAAATGTCTTGTTCGTTGCACCATCTGTAGCAAGCTCATTATTAGCCCACGCTGAATACCTCCTACATTTGTGTGTGTATGTGTTATATATAAACACGTACAAACATACAATGACACACACACACACACACACACCAGACTCTATAGGGCAGAATTACTTAGACAACATTCGGCTTTGTACTGACAGATGAAACGCCATCACAGTGTTCTCAGGCAGAGAAGGGGATGAAGGTGCATGGAAGACAGAAGGCAGGGACATCAACCATCACACAAAGCTCAGAGGGAAAAAAAAATGGAGTCTGGAGAAAAAGAATAATAACGAAGAAAGAAATGAACAATACTGTACTCAAACAGCATCACCCAGTCCCCCAGACAGGCAGCCTTACTCTCTCACCTCAGAACCAAACAGACACACCCATCAGTGACCCCACTCTCGCTACCAGACAGATCTGGGCTGCAGATGATGTCTGGACAGCAAGTTCACGGCTTCCTCATGAACACAGCAGCCAAACTACAGAGAGAAGGTACCGCGGAAGCTAGTCACTACAAACACGAAGTCCCCAACACGGTCCTTCCAATTTACTTCCATCCTTCCTTTCTCAAGATAGGATCTTATTCTGTAGCCCAGGCTAGCCTGAAACTGCCTGTGATCCTCCCGCCTCAGTCCCAAAAGTTCTGTGACGATGAGCATGATGAGCATTAACCCCCATACCTGACAGCTCTTCCAAACTGCTGAGCTGGGAGGCTCCCTAAGTGGATCAGCAGGCTGGGCCACCTGAACCTTGTTGTGCCATTCCTTTGCTTCAGCCTATTCGGAGACACACTACCATGAAACTCAGGTCCTATCTCAAGCCGCTCTCTGGCAAGTGTCAATCAGTTTCTCCCCTATAGGGAGTGATTCCCAGTCTGGCCTTGGGAAGCTGTGACAACATTCAACCCTCTTTGGCCTGGTCAATACATCCAATAGCTACAAATATCCATCAGCCTGGTTCCTATATGCCAGACCGCGTATTCATTTATTGCTAGATTGATATGGTTGACTCCAATGTTAAGCAAACAAATCAGAAGCTTTGGTGTCTGTCATCATCTTCTGGCTCTTCACACCCTCAGTCCCCATGAGTTTCTTCCTGTGCTAACTCTTTCCATGCTGGGGACACCAGGGTTCCACCTGTGGCACTACGGAGGCTTTGTCATGAACTCCACTAATCAATGAGTGTGGTAGACGTTACCTACCGTGTATCCCCAACCATCCCTCAATAACTATCACTAAAGTAGGCAATGCTTTGACTTACTGAATCCTTTGACATATCAAGGCTTCATGCACTTAAAAAAAACTATGAATTATACCATTTATGCTTTTTTTTTTAGAAATGGTTTGGTCTTGAATTTCCCTTCTAAAGTATTCTTAACTCTCTCCTCCTGGTCAGTCACTGTAGTCTGAACCTGGGGCTCAGGACTGGAGCTTTTTATCAATGCAACCCTCAAATAATCAATTCTCTTTAAATATAGCTGAATCCTTTATTATAAATCCAGAAAAATCTACCCAATGCATCTATGAAGGTCAGTCTTCATTGTCAATATAACTGGATTAAGAATCACCTAGGTCATGGGCAGGGGTAGCATATGACTTTAATTGCAGCATTTGGGAGGTGGAGGCAGGCAGATCTCTATGAGTTCAAAGCCAGCCTGGTCTACAAAGCAAGTTCCAAAACAGTCAGGGCTGTTCCACAGGAAAACCCTGTTTCAGGGGGAAAGAAAAAAATCACCACAACAACAAAATAATCAGCTAGGCGACACACTTCCAGGTGTCTGTTAGCGGTTTCCAAAGAGACTCAGCTGAGAAAGAAAGATCACTGAATATGGGAAGCCAGCTGAACACCAGTATCTGTCTTTCCCCTTAGTTACTATGCATTCGATGTAGTCACCTTCCTTTCTGCCACCATGACAATGTCATTAGCCCTCACAGCCTAAGGCCCTCCAGGGAAGTATCAGACCGTTGTGCCTACTATTAACAGCTAAAGATTCCACTTCCCTGTTTGTCTATTAATGTCAAATCAGTGAATAAGCAAAAATAAAAGCCCAACTACCCAAGCGGATAGAAAACAACCACTAAAGATGTGTTCAAAGTTTCCAATATCTAAACATAAATGTCTCCACCCAGATATAGGTCTTTTCTGTTCACAGATAGAAGCACCTAACCCTTACAAGGAGCCTGAAAGATAAGTTCCGGTAAGATTTCCATTTTTAAAAGAGTCAACCTGCCTCCTTCCTGATGGTACAACCACTGAGTGCAACACAGGATCTGAATCCCAGACAGTTGGCACACACGCACGTGTGTGCGTGCACACACACACGAGCGCATACACACTATCTCTCAACATAATAAATAACCATCAGAAAAAAAAACATTTAAGAAACATATACCTCAAATTTTAAATTAAGACCAAAGCCAACTGCTGACTTAGCACGTGAGGCCAAGGTGGCTAATGTCATAGGTCAGATTCTATCAGTAACAGGTGGCTCTATTTAGGTCTAGAGAGTCTGGTCAGCTGCACTCTGGCCTCAGATGGATAATTTTCATTGGAAGACCATGCAGAAGAATTCAAAATACCTGTCAACGCTACAAACAAGCTTTCTTTGCTGTTCTGTTCAGGATGAACTGTACGACAGATATCTATTAGCCTCAAATCAGAAACGTATGCAAGAAAGGCTGCGGTGATAGCTCACTTGAACAAGCGCTTGCCTTGCAAGTATAAGTGTCCAAATTCAGTGCCCAGAACCCTTAAAAAAAAAGCCTTATATAATGTCAGCCACAGAGAGGCAAAGACAGGCAGATATCTGGAGCTCACTGCCGCACTAGCCTAACTTACTTTGTGAACTCCAGGTCAATGGCAGACCCCGTCTCGATTGTTTTGAATTGCATTATGCCTAAAGAATGACACCTAGGGTTGTCCTCCAGCTTTCGCAGGTGTGTGTGCACCTGTGTGTGTGCACACATGCAGCCACGCGCACACGCGCAAAATAATAACAGGCAAGGAAAACATTTGAGACAAGTTTTAGACAACAGAAGAGCATGAAGGCCAAAAGTGACCCGCAGTCATAACGAGCAGCCCCCTTCCCCTCCGCTGCCTGCCTTCAGTCCCTGGAGTCATGGCTTCAGGGAGAGCGATGGTTTACAACCATCATCCAGGGGATCCCACAGGTGACCTGCCCAGTTGACAAGGTGTGAAGAAGAGGCGGTGCTTGGCACTGGAATGCCTCCTTGGCAGAAGAGTAAACTCCAGCGGCAGCCCGGAGTGACAGAGTCATGAGGAGTTGTAATCAACACTGGGATGACTAACCGTCTGGCAAAGGCTTTGGGCTGCTCCCCGTGAAAAAGGAGAGAGCGGTGCACATAGCCTTGAATCAACTGAAAATATCTGCAGGAAGCTTCACTGTAACCTCGTATGGTTACCAGGGATAGTTTAAATACGTACAGGATTGGCATACATGATTCACGGAGTGTACACTTTTCTTCACAAACAAATGACTTCTACCTTCAGAAGCTCAAAATAAGCCAGAGTAGAAAAGAAACTCACACCTAACTACAAAGAAATACAGAGCAGGACCTGTCAAAGACAAGGCGGCTCGGGGAGCATCCGGAGAACTCAGGAGGAAACAACTGGGGCTGGAGAAAATGGGAATGATGTCAAAGGAGAGGTGAACCTCTTCCTGAACCTGCAAGGTGAAAGAAGAAAGAAAGGCACCCGCACTAGACCATAAGCTCTGGAAAAAGAGGAGTTTTTTTGCAGGCTTTGTGTTAAAACTGTGTTCCCAGAAAGTGCCTTGCCCGAACGACTTAAGTATTAAGCATACACTGAAGGAAGGAGTTACCAAGATGAGGAGTTTCCAGAGGGGCGTAGAGAATAAGCCTCGTGGGGCTGAGTACTCATTCCGAGAAGGAAAGGGAGAGCAGGTGGAATGGGCGGTGCAGGATCAGGGCAGGGGCATCCTACGGGGTAAGAGAAGGATCTGCCTTACAGTTGCAGCGAATTCTACTAGGCGTTTGTGAACTAGTTAAATTGTATCCCTTAGAAGCCGTTCACCTATGTGAACCTACACTCTGAAAATAAAATTGCTGCTAAGCTTTTGGCAACCGGCTAAAGATGAAGACATGTTGACTACAGCTTTATCATTCACAGGAGAGGGAGAGGGACCCACGAGAACGAAGGAAGATGATGACTTCCCAT
The DNA here is from genome assembly GCF_037038515.1 of Microtus pennsylvanicus. Taxonomy (NCBI): domain Eukaryota; kingdom Metazoa; phylum Chordata; class Mammalia; order Rodentia; family Cricetidae; genus Microtus; species Microtus pennsylvanicus. The sequence continues at coordinate 86,124,044 of NC_134587.1, forward strand.
CTGAAAGGAGACACCAAGGAAAGCATGGTGAGACCTGGCGAGAGCTTCAGGGAGACTGAGGAAGCAAAGGGACACAGCACAGGTGCATACGGAAAGATGGAAGAAGAGGAAAGACAAGGCCAGCTCACCAGGCAGGAAAGATAAATAGAGATGATGTGGTTAGAAGGTTCATGGTGTTTTAGAGAAGGGCTGGCTTCCTGTCTAGATTGGCTAAGATGGAGATACACACACACACACACACACACACACACATGCACGCACGCGCAAGCATATGAGAGAGACAGAGACAGAGAGAGCCAAGCTGTATAAGCTTGTGAAGGATATTAAACTGATGGATAAGTGCATTGCAGGTATATATATATATATATATATATATATATATATATATATATATATAATACACACACACACACACACACACACACACATATATATTGATAGCAAGGTTTCTTTGGAAGCAAGTATACAATGGACCCAATGAAAGAAAATACCTATTGAGAAGTGGCTTTTACGTTCACCTATTGTGAGAGACCAGACAATATGTAGACAGCTTCATCAGTGAAGAAACTGACCAGTGGGTATAAGAAATTATCTATTCTTTGAGAAAATACCAACCAGATTTTCTAGAATGAATAAATTAGGGATTATCCAACATGCAATTGAGCTGCCGTGTAGCTCAGTGGTATAGCACTTGCTAGGAGGCAAGGTTCAATTCCCAGCATAGGGAAGGAGGGACGTGCGTTCCCTGGAGCGTCACACACCTAACACTGACTGCCCAGACTCCATACAAAAGCCTGGGCCAGAGCAGAGGCCTGGCATTTGGAGTATTGTGCGGTGTGGAATATTAGTGCAAACTGCGAAAAGAAGTCATAGAAGAGAATCCTCCCCAGAATAATTTCTGAGCGCCAGCACCTGCTCGGATTTCCCTGGCTGCACAAGAGCCAATAAAAAGACACAACTTAAAAATTCAACAAGAGAGACTTTAAGGAAAACAGAAAGTTCCGGAGTTTCCAGGGCCTCTCTAGTTCAGGATTTACTGAGCTAAGTGTATTTCTAGAATGAGAGAAGAAACAATTTCAATTAAAGTTGGATTAGATGCAACAGAGAACGGAAAAGGCAATTAAGTATCTGAAGAGCAAACATTCTTGGTCTCCCTCCAGGTAGGAGAGGCCACAGACACGACGATCAGGCGAGGGTCTGACCACTCTGCTTCCCGGCTTTGCAGCAGGCTTTTTAACAGAGTGGTTCTCACGGGTCAGACTAGAGTAAGGATGGGTGAGACCTTGGAGACAGCAGACGCTATCTAGTACCTTGTCCTTTGACAGGGGACGAGAGAGCAGGCTTGATCAGGTGACAGAGTTAGAGGCTAAGCCGAAACTAGCACCCTGTCTTTTGGTTGTGTGTTACTCTATCAACTCTATTAAATATTAGTTTATAAATACATTAAAACAAAGTTAATACCTATTACCTTATAAAATATATGAAAGGAGGCTACACTCTAAAGCTTCTCCAGATATCTTTCAGATAAGAAAATACAAATTAAATATGCAGATTCCAAAGTATAGTGTGATAGCCACTATTTTTTTTTTTCTTGCTTTTAGCTCCTCTAACCAACATCTGACGACAAGGAAGGAAAAGAAGGAGGCACGGGGCTGAGTGTGCGATGCGCACTGGCGATGCGCACTGGCGATGCGCACTGGCGATGCGCACTGGCGATGCGCACTGGCGATGCGCACTGGCGATGCGCACTTGGGATCCTGACTCCTGGGAGGCCGGGTGGGAGGCCGAGACAGGAGAATCCGAGGCTCCAGACAAAGAAAGCAAAATGTGAGAAAAATAAGAGTCTGTAGGATTTTTTTTAATTTTAGTTTTGATGAAAAATTTAAATTTTTTTAAAAATAAAATGGCAAGAAAACTATGGAAACCCCAAACCTGAGCTATCACTCTTCATTAGACTATTCCTGCATTGCGCTTGGGTGTGTGGAGTCACATTGGTGACCTATTACTACATCGTGTTTGGGTGTGTGGGGTCACATTGGTGACCTATTACTACATCATGTTTGGGTGTGTGGAGTCACATTGGTGACCTACTACTACATCGTGTTTGGGTTTGTGGGGGTCACATTGGTGACCTATCATTACATCGTGTTTGGGTGTGTGGGGTCACATTGGTGACCTACTACTACATCGTGTTGGGGTGTGTGGGGTCACATTGGTGACCTACTACTACATCGTGTTTGGGTTTGTGGGGTCACATTGGTGACCTATCATTACATCGTGTTTGGGTGTGTGGGGTCACATTGGTGACCTATTACTACATCGTGTTTGGGTGTGTGGGGTCACATTGGTGACCTATCATTACATCGTGTTTGGGTGTGTGGGGTCACATTGGTGACCTATCATTACATTGTGTTTGGGTGTGTGGAGTCACATTGGTGACCTATCATTACATCGTGTTTGGGTGTGTGGAGTCACATTGGTGACCTACTACTACATCGTGTTTGGGTTTGTGGGGTCACATTGGTGACCTACTACTACATCGTGTTTGGGTGTGTGGGGTCACATTGGTGACCTATCGTTACATCGTGTTTGGGTGTGTGGGGTCACATTGGTGACCTATTACTACATCGTGTTTGGGTGTGTGGAATCACATTGGTGACCTACTACTACATCGTGTTTGGGTGTGTGGGGTCACATTGGTGACCTATCATTACATTGTGTTTGGGTGTGTGGGGTCACATTAGTGACCTATTACTACATCGTGTTTGGGTTTGTGGGGTCACATTGGTGACCTATCATTACATCGTGTTTGGGTGTGTGGGGTCACATTGGTGACCTATTACTACATCGTGTTTGGGTTTGTGGGGTCACATTGGTGACCGACTGGGCTAAAAAACACCCGAGAACAGCTCTCAGACACTCCTACCAAGTCGCTCCTACTCTCTCCACCGGCAAGGAGAGTGAAGGCGTGTTTTTAAAAGTCGCAGTTTGGAGGGGTAAATGTGAGGTCCTATTGATGATTGACTCTTTAGTGTACGCATGTGCACACGCATTTGTGAGGAAGCCAGAGGTCGACTGTGTCTTCCTTAGTTCCTCTCCACTGTAATGTTTTGAGACAGGGACTCTTGCTGAGTCTGAAGTTCACCGAGTCAGCAAACTGATGAGGGGTGCCGGCCCAGGAACACACCTGCAATCACAGACGCATCATGGCCAGCTTTTTAGGAGGGTTATGGTATCCATATTTGGGTCCTCATGCCTACTCAGCAAACACTTGACCAGCTAGGCCATCTCTCAAGGCCCCGACTTCATTTTGAAGACTCATTATACTCCATAACAGACTGCTGTCTGGATCGCAAAAACTTTAAACTCTATTTACATTCTGCACTGGTTTCCAGAATGTGCAGGTGAGCTCCCCTTTGGGGAGTGTCTGTGTTTATCCTGCGGTTACAACCAAAGCCAGTCAATGCATGGTCCCAGTCTCTGGAGACAATTATGCCCCATGTTTGAGAAGCAGCAAATCCACCTGAAACAGCCTTTGGAATGGTATTTCCCAATTAGTCTCTGTTGCTTTAGAGATACAGCGTTATTGAAACCTGGAGCTCTTTTTGCTGGAATTTGTTATAAGGTCAAAGAACAGAGAAACTAAATTACTCTATCGCTGGCTTATTTAATCAGGGCTGAGTTACAGCTCTGTGGGCGTCATTCCTTCTGTAAGGTTGAATCGTGGGAAACACGAAGGGTGCAAAGGCTGCCACATTTTTTTTTTTTTAAAAAAAAGAAGACGCAGCTATGGAAGTAACCTCTGGCCTCAAGGTGCTTCCAATTAAACGAGGAATGGAAAGTCAACACACATGAAAAGGAGGTGCGGAATACTTTCCCACACTGCACTGTGTGACAGGGAACAAGTCCAAACTAAGTGTAAAGCAGTACTGGCCAGAAAGTTCCACCACGAAGCTGAACTTAGCCTGACTGGAGTTGAATATGTACAGTGTGTGTGTGTGTGTGTGTGTGCGCGCTTGCACACGTGTGTGTGCTCATGCATGCATGAGTGTGTGTGTGCGCGCGTGTGTGGTTGCACATGAGTTTAGGTGTGTATAGAAACATACATGGAGGCCTAACACTGGTTCCAGGAGTCTTCCTCAGTTGCTTCTTCTTCAAGGCAAGGTTTCTCATCGAGCCCAGAGCTCGTCCATAGACTACCTGAGCCACTGCCTTTGAGTTCCAGGAGCTGGAGTTACCACTGAACCCCATTCTGCCTGTACCACATGGGTGCTGAGAATCCGGAGCCCAGTCCTTAGATCTGTACAGCAGGTCTTTACCCACTGAGCCACCCCCCTGAGCCAGCTGTGACTTCTGTTAGCCTCCACAGTGCTTGTCAGACACAGCACTCCACTGCCTACACACGCTTCCCCTCAGGAGGCCTGAGATCTGTGTGCTGTTTTCCAGACAACTCAAGGTGTCCTGTGACTTGAGCTTAAAGCCGGTTCTGCTGTGGTTCTTATTACCTAGAGTGACACAGGTTCAGACTGTGCCCGCCACCATGTTTTCAACACCTACCAACAGCCAAAACAGTAGTCACTACTTCTCCTCAGTTTCCCTTTTGGGGTTCAGATACAGTTAATCAGGAACTGAGAAGAGTAAATGGAAGATTCCAGAAATAAATAATTTGTAGGTTTCCCATCACATGCCGTTAGGAGTAACATGATGGTGTATCATCCCAATCCACTCCACCTGGGGTGTGGACCACATCTCTGTCCAGTGTTTCCACGCTGTATATATTACCTGCACATCAATCACTTAGCAGGGTCTCTGGTAGCAAGCTCACCATTTTTAGACTGTAGTGTTGTGTTCAAGCCTTGTTCACTTAACTAATGCCCCAAAGAACAAGATCAGTAGTGACTTCTGATCTTCTAGATGTGCTAAAGACGAGCTGTAAGGTGATTGCTTCCCTTGGGTGAAAATACAGGAAGAATTTTGAGGAAATATATTAAGATAACTTTTATCACAGCATACCATTGCTAATTGTTCTATTTTATTATGAATCGTTGTTGATAAAATATTAGTTGTGTCTAACTTTAAAATTTTATCACAGGTGATGCATAGAAAAAACACAAGGCTACCAATCAAATCAGTAGCTTCAGTCATCCACTGGGGAGTCTTTAAACAATTCTCCCAGAGATAAGGAGACTCCTTCGCATTTGTTCACTTAAAACTACTTCCTGGGTTTCGACCTGCTCTACACCTTCCCTACAGACAACTCACCCACTACGACATTTATGCTGAGCCAGTTCTTGGTATTTCCAGAACACAGCACTTGCAGAAGTCAGATTACACATATCTATCAATAGGCATTACAACTAGAAAAGAATCGCGATGTCAAAAATAAAAATCAACCCATAGTCTCTGGTCACTTCATAATGTATGGATGAAAATTAATAGAATTTCAGGCCAGCATGTAGCCCGGTGGCAAATCACTTGCTTGGTGCGTGCAAGGTCTTTCCTGGCTTCAAGCCTCAGCAACACAGAAACAAATAAAGATAAATAATTTATTCAGTTAATTAGTTGATTCAAATAAAATTAAAAGCTAGGTGTGGCATTACATTCAGGAGACAGGGACAGGGGGATCATGAGTTTAGGGCCAACAACCTAGGCTATATAGTAGAAACTTGTCTTTTAAAAACAATCCAACTAAATAAATAGAATTTCTTTGTTGTCTGACATAATGATGTTAAAATTTTCTAGATCGGTGCTGTCCGGGAGAAGAACTAGCATTCATGTGTGGCCGATGCCAATTTAAATCAATCAGATTAAAGAGTTAATTTTTCTACTCATGTGCTCAGTGACCACAAGGGCTATTATTTGACATACTGGGACATGTTTGTCACTTTAAACATTTCTACTGGACAGCCTTGATCTGGTTAATCAACAGGCAGTCGTAAGGAAACCAGAAACCATTTACTTATGACCATGATAACTTGCATTGTCAACATAATATTTAAAAATTAACAGTTATAAAACTGAGGTCTTCTGATAGACAGAAAATCTACAGATTAAATGAATAATAAGTAAATAAATGAATAAACAAACGTAACATCACATTCAAGATACAGTCAGCTTTCCAAAACTTCCTTTTACTGTTTCTAACAGACTTCTAATCCCGAGGCGCCACCAAGCCATCTCTGTATCCCTCATTTTGCCTTTTCTAGATTGTCCTAAGGGTGGAGTCATACTCTTTTTCCAGAATGGCTGCTATCATTGAGCACAGTGCTGAGATTCATCCACGACAGTCAGAATGCAACCTCTGGTTCTTAGGGTATGGATACGGTTAACTCCACTGGAACTGCTAAACTATTTAGCAGACAGACCGCACAGTTTTGTAGTTTAAGTAGCAGCTTTGTGGAAGATTTCCTGTGAGTTTTCTCCCTGGCCCGTCAAGCTCTCTGCAGTAAGAATAGCTTTATTTCTATCTGCAGGTCTTACCTTGTTGTAATGGCTAGGGATTCGAGCATGATGTGGACCAGGAACCAGGAAATCTCTGCCCCGTTCTCAATCTCGAAGGCAGGCTATTTCATCTTTCCCATTATTCTATCAGTCATAAACTTTTATTATCAAGTTTTATTATCAAGAAACTTGTCTCTTATTCATAAATTATTGGAAGCTATTAAGTTAATTTTGTTGGCTGTCTGGTCAGTTATCTGAGCTTTCTTCTTTAGTATGTCAATGCGGTATATTACAGTCATTGATTCTCAAGCCCTGGATTAACCCTTCCACCCTAAGCCTTAAACCACAAGGCTATTACCTATTACTGTTTTTATATATTGTAGAATTCACATTACTAATAATTCATAGAGGTTTTTTTCCTGCCTCTGTTCATAAAGATTATCATCTCTATTTTACAGTACCATCTTTGGTTCTGGCATCAGGATAAGGATGAGTTTATAAAATGAGTTGGAAATTATTGTCTGCCCTTCTAGTTTTAAATCAGATCACGTGTTAGTTCTTCTGTGAATGTTTTGGAGGGCTCTCTGGTGAAGCCATCTGGACCTGGAGTATCTTGACAATGTGACCCTTTTGTAAAGCTTCAGACTTATGTCCACTGAGAAGACAGGGCTAGCCAGGCAATGCATTTCTTCTCAGGAAAGTTCTGGTTGCTCATTCTTTCTAGGATTTGATTCTCTTATTTAAATTATTGAATTTACAGATATAGAGCTGTTTATTTGTTTATTATACTGTTACTGTCTGTGGGGACTGTAGTATGACACCCTCTTTCATGTCTTATATCGGTAATTTCTCTTGTCAATCCGCCTAAATATTTTTCAATTCCATCCATACTTTTAAAGAATCAGGTTTCCATTCCATCAGTTTGTGTCACTCTCTGCTTTAAATTCATCAACTCCTGCTCATTAATTCCTTCCTCTGCTCACTTTGGGTTTACTTTTGCTCTTTTTTTCCCTAGTTCTTTTAAGTGAGCAATGACTTAATCTTGGATTTTGTTTTCTTTCTTAAAATGAGCGTTCCATTTACATATCTCCCTCTGAGTCTTACTCTGACTGGTCACATGAACAATGATACAATATATTTTAATTTTTATTCATACCAAATATTGTCTACTGTCCCTGGGGGACCTCCTTTCTCATTCGTGGGCTACATAAAAGTGTGCTCTATTGATTTGTATTTGAAGACTTCTCAATTTTATCTTTCTGTGGTTGGCTTCATTTAAACCCCCTTATGGGAAGAAAACAGCTTTGGATCATTTGATCCTCTCCACTGTTTTGCTTGCCTTAAACTTCAGTTTATTCTCGGCTCACCTTGTGAGCGATCCCCGAGAAGCACACTCGAGGAGTGTGCACTCTACGGTGTGGAGGAGGAATCCAAGGGAAGTCAGTTGGATCAAAGGGTCTGATGGTGTCCTTCGGTTTTCTCCACCCTTCCTGGTTTTTAGTCTACTCCTTCTTGCAGTCATGCAGGGAGTCATCCTAAAGTCCAGATCATAACCATCCATGTTCTCCTTTGAGCTTATTCATATGCTTGTATACACTTGATAAACATCCAGTTTCTCTGTGTACTATTCCTCTATACCCTTCGTAACCCTGAAGTCTGCTTTTTCTGACACTAAGATAGTCACACCAGCTTTCTGTTGGTTAAGGTTTGCACTGTATTTTTTTAAAGATCTTATGTTTTTAAGTCATTAATGTTATATTTAAAAAATATTGCTTATATATAGCATATTCAATCATTTAGGAACACTGACAATTTCTATGAACTGCTAAGTAGGTAATTCATATTTAATGTAATTAATTCTATGATGAGATTTAGATAAACCTTTTATTACTTTCTGTCCCCCCTCCCCTGATTTTATTACGCCATATTTTCCCTTTCCTATTTTCATTTGGATATTTGGAATGCTTTTTTATTCTATTTTCTTTACTGAGTTTTTACTATGTTTTTGTTTTGTGCTTTTAGTTGTTGCTCTTGACATTTTAATATGCACTTAATTTTAACAGTGATTCAGGTTGAATATGAATTGTCCCAGGGACTCATGTTTCAAATGCTTTGTGTTCAGTTGATGGCATTATTTCAGTGTGGAAACCTCAGAAGGAGAGACCAAGCAAGAGGAAGTAGGCCTCCAGGGGTGAGTCATTGAGGGTGTATTATCTCTGTCCACTTTCAGCCTTGCTCACTGCTCTGTGGTCAGCCCTGAGGCGAAGAGCCCTCCTCCAATATAGTCTTCCACTGCCATAATGATATCATGTCTCTCATGTCTGCCCACGTGACTGGGACTAAGTCACCATGAGGCAAATTCCTGAACCCATGAGCCGAAATGAGTCTTTCCTTCCTCAAGTTTCATCTCTGCTGTGCATTATTTCAGAGGAACAAGGTCACTAGCGCCACCTCGTACACTTAAAACCACTATTTCACTTCTTCGAGTGGTGACCCTGACCACCACATTGATCCGTCTCCTCTTCACACTATAATTATCACACCGAAGGCTCCACCCGTCGTTCAACACTGGCTTTCTATGGATTATTCACATTCAAATGGACTTGACAATAATTATATTTTCAAAATACCTCCCACCGTTGAGGTTGTCTGCTTCTTCATGATGTACGGACTTATCTTCTCGTCACTATGTCTTTGAGACCAAGTCTTCCTCTTATCTAAGAATGTCATCATCCCACTTTCACATGTGAAGGCCAAGCATAGCTCATCCCAGCCTTTGTGGCTTCTAGTGGAAAATCCACAAGCATGGCACCAGCTTGTTCTACTATACACACTGCCTCATTTTCCATCTAGCAGTAAGACTTTTGTTTTGAACCCAAGGCTTCTTAAAATTCCCCATTCACAGACCATATGACCATAGCTATATAAAATAAGTATCCAAATCAAATATTCCCTGATAATAAGTCATTTAGAAGTTTATTTTAGGGGTTGGAACATTGGCTCAGTTGTTAAGAGCACTGACTGGTCTCCTTGAGGACCCAGATTGACCCTCAGTACCCCCACACTGCTGCTCACAACCCCAGCTGCCTGTAACTCCAGTTCCAGGGCATCTGGCACCTTCTTCTGGCCTTGGCAGGCACTGTGCACTGACATGCATGCAGGCAAGACATCCATATGTGCAAAATAAAAATAATAATAATTAATAAAAAAATTTTAAAAGAAGTTTATTTTAAAGCAATTCTTTGGTATGCATATACATTTTTTTCACCAGCAAAATGAAAACAAATTTGCATACTAATGAGATGAAATTGCTCCTTTATTTAGAGAAAGAACTAAGTCCCAGCTTAAAAAGTTGGGTTTTAAGTGGTTTATTGCAGGTCTAGCCCAGATTTCCTTGAGTTTCTCCCATTTACATTTGTTCAGCTTCCTAAATCTAAAAATTGGTATCTTTTATCAAAACTATCTTTTGCCCATTAATTCCTTCAGTCTACAGTGTTCTGTGCAAAATGGTGGACATTTGTTATGTTATCCCACACATCTATGATGCTCTCTTTCAGTGTTTCTGTCTCTTTGGGTAAGACTGGGTAATTTCTCTCTATTTTCATATCTGCAAACTCTTCCTTTAACTACACTATCATTGAGGTCATCCACACATTTATAATGTCAGCGATTATATAAGGCCACTTTGTTCAGAAACCCATTTCCCAGTCCCACAGATCCCGACTGTGGTTGTAATAGTGATCTAAGGTCTTCCTCTGAGAATTCCAGTATCTATGCCACGGCCATGATTGTGACTGTTCACTGTCATTGCCCATGGGCACCAAGGTCACCTTGACTTCCTCAGATGCTAAACACTGTTGAGCAATGATTATCAGACTCTGAGCACTTAAATCCAGAGGGTCATATTGAATTCATACCGTGTTTTTAGAAGGTGGTCAACATGGTTAAGTCCAGGGTGAGAATTCCCAGCCTCCTCCCTACTATGACTGGACCGACAGTTCAGGGCAAAGGTCTTTATAAAGCTGTTGGGGGTCTATCTTCCATTCATCACCCCATCACAAGGTCAATCCAAGACCCGTGGGATGGGTCTAACACGTTTCAGCCCTCAGAGTAGAGTCGCTGCTTAGAGTCTGATCCAAACGGGCACAGTGCAGAAGTGAGGTCAACCATAAACTCCCAGAAACTGCATCTCAGTCAGAAAGAGAACATGAAAAGCACAGTTGCTTTTGTCAGCAAGAGGACTTCCCTTCTGTGCTGGTTAGGGTCAACTGTCAACTACGAATAGCCTAAGAAGAGTCTTTTAATGAGGAATTCTCTAGATCAGGATGGCTTGCAGACACGTCAGTGGGAGGATCGTCTGGACTGTTCAGTGATAAAGGTTCAAGACCCAGCCCACTTCAAGAGGCAGCATTTTATGGGCTGGGTCTTGAACTGGCTAAGAGAGGGTGAAGCTAGTTGAGAACAAACAAGCAAGCATCTTGTCTTGCTTGTCTGACCGTGGCTGTGGCTGTGCCATACAATGGGAATCTCAAGCTACTGCCTCTGTGACTCCCTTCAATGATGGACTCTGGACTTGTAAGCCAAATAAGCCCTTCCTTCGCTAATTTGTCTTTAGTCAGGATCTTTCATCATAGCCACAGAAAGGAAACTAAGACACCATTGTGGTACTTTGAATGTAATTGGCCCCCATGATCTCATAGGAAGTTACATATTAGGAGGTGTGGTTTTGTTGGAGTGGGTGAGGCCTTGTTAGCGGAAGTATGTCATTGTGGAGGTGGGCTTTGAGATCTCCAATGCTCAGGATACCGCCCAATGTCTCAGTTGACTTCCTGTTGCCTACAAGATGTAGGACTCTCAACTACTGTCTGCCTGCATGCCACCATGCTCCCACCATGATGATAACGGACTGAATCTCTGAAACTGTAAGTGAACAGCCCCAATTAAATGGTTTTCCTTCATAAGAGTTGTTGTGGTCATGGTGTCTCCTCACAGCTATACAAACCCTAAGACAGCCATCCTTCATAGCTTTAGGTGTCTGTCCAGCTCTCATCACTATTGTACTGTATCACAACTGACTACCAATGAGAGAGGAACACACACACACACACACAATGAGAGAGAGAGAGAGAGAGAGAGAGAGAGAGAGAGAGAGAGAGAGAGAGAGAGACACAGCTTGAGCCCCATCCCCACCCCCTACTCCGTTCAATGGAGCCCCTTTTCCCTCTGCTCAAGTGAGAACATCATTCTGCCCACACCAGCATGTCCTCTGGATTGTCTACCTCTGAGTCAGCTCTTCATGGAAGAACACTACACACAAAACATATGGTAGCTGGGTTGTGTTTCAAATTCTGATGCCTCCGCCCCCGCTGTGTGCTTGCTACCACCCACTTCTCAGAGACCTGGAGCAGTTGGCATCACACATTCTGTCCAGCTAGCTTTACAGCTGCACTCAGTCACAGGGACAGGGAACTGTGGGCTCGCTCCAGCTCTCTTGGAGACAGAATCTGGAGGGACTTGTCATTGTTTCAAATGCTACTGTTACTGCAAAGGGATGTGTGATCACCTTGGCCCTTGACTTTAGCACCTCTCTCTCTCTCTCTCCCTCCCCCTCTCTCTCTCCTTTTTGTCAGTTTTAAAACATATTCCAAGCTAGGCATAGTGGTGCATGCCTTTAATGCCAACACTCAGGAGGTGAAGGCCAGTAGATTTCTGTATCCAAGGCCAGCTTGGTCTACAGAGTGAGTTCCAGGACAGCCAGGACTACCCACAAAGAAACTGTGTCTCAAAAAAACAACAAACAAACAAACAAACACACAAACAGAAGGTTCCCCAGCAGTTCACCTGTTTCCCAGGTTTCCCACATACCCAGTGCTTCTATGCCAACAGCCCCTCCCTCAAGTCCATCCTGGCATAGTCCCAATGAGCTTTGCCATCAGGGTTCTAGACTAGGAAAAACTGCCCGCAAACCAGATCATTAGCATCAGCTATAATTATGGAGACTATCACCTCTCACTTTAACCCCCCCTCTTTCATCTACAGGGCAAAGAGAAGATTGATGGGTGTGTTCAAAAACTCCCATCTTCTCCTTGGCTGAAGTCACTACAGCTTGGGGGAGAAACAGGTCAAGAGTCTAGACTTTTCCCTGAGAATTTCCAGTTCTTCTGCCTCAAGCTGTTACTACAGTAATCTGCAGAAGATCACTCGGAGATGCTCAACCTATAAGCTAGACTTCTTCGGTGTCAACAACTCAAAACACTCCACCACAAACTTAACCTTCAAACTTTACATCTCAACAGTAAGACTTTCCTGCATACATAACAAGCCCCAAATTCTGATGACCTTCCCATTGGTGCATATAACCCCAGTAGTGATCTAAAAACACTTCCATGAAGGCCAGGTACATGTTACATATAGTAAGCCTTTTATATAGCAGGGCCATGAGATGCCTGTGGACCAAAAGCCTCGTGTAGACAGCAGGATGAGTGGGCAAGGACATGTTTGGAATTCTACAAACATATCTGTTAGCAAAGAAAATGTGAAAGTCATACAGATATCACAAGCAGATCTACAGAAAGGTTTGTGCATAATAAATAAACTTTCCTACTTTAGCCAAATGGGAAATTGCCACTCTGATCTACAGGTTAACCTTGATCAGAACTACAGTCACCGGTCATCAATCAGAGGGGGCCAGAGCGAGGCAGAGGAGGCTGCCAGCGGCTGGATGCTGGCTGTTCTTAAGAATACCTCCTTAGCAGTCCCTCAAACACTTTCTGAAAAGATCCTTCCTTTATATTTGGGTGTGGATGTGAGGTTACATGAGTTCATGTGTGCAACATACACGAAGATGCCCAGTGAGGAGAGAAGAGAATGAATGTCAGGTCCCCTGGACCTGCCGTTACAGGTGGCTGTAAGTTGCCTGGTGGGAAATCAGGTGTTGGGAATTGAACCTGGGTCCTCGGGAGAACAGTGATCACTGGTCTATCTCTCCAGTCTGGCAGACACTTTTCATGTACAAATGTGATGGCCACTTTTCCTTTGACATGCTTCCACCATGAGTACTCAGCACTCTTGAAATTGGTGGGAGATCGTGGTGAAACCTGGGTCAGGAAATGGGACCTAGGGTTTTCTCAGTTAAATAAAATGACCTTGGTCAGGCCAGTATGATGGGGCTCCTAAAAGCACCCAACTCAACTGAGAAATCCTCACACTGCTGTTCACCTGTGGCTAAGAGAGCTTGCACAAAATCTGCATGGACATCGCTGGTAGACTAAGGCTATGTCTAAAGTATAGTTCTTAACACCATTTACTGAAGCTGTGGGCTTGCAATGTGAGCAGAAACTCATTTCTAACTCAGACTCAGGAGAAATTTGGGTGAAACGCATGTGGGCATGCATGCACATGCATGAGCAAACACACGTACACCACACACACACACACACACACACACACACACACACACACAGAGTCATAGATGGAACTCAAGCGGACAATGAGGAATACTGAGAACTCAAGAACAATCGCAGTGGGTTTTTGATCCTACTGCACTTACTGCCTTTGGGGGAGCCTAGGCAGTTTGGATGCTCACCTTACTAGACCTGGATAGAGGTGGGCGGTCCTTGGGCTTCCCACAGGTCAGGGAACCCTGATTGCTCTTCGAGCAGATGAGGGAGGGGGACTTGATCGGGGGAGGGGGAGGGAAATGGGAGGCGGTTGCGGGGAGGAGGCAGAAATCCTTAATAAATAAATAAATTTAAAAAAATAAATAAATAAAAAGAACTGGCAAAAGAATAGAAGAAAGTACTTACATTGGTCTATGAGCAATATGGCATTGTATTCAGAAGGGGAGTGGTCACTGATCTGTAACCTTGATCAGAACTACAGTCACCGGTCATCAAACAATAGTTCCCCAACACCAATCATCAATTTAACACTTAAAAGCAGCAGATGCTACATGTTTCAAGATCAGGGCTAATACACATTAAGAATGAGAACAAAGCACACTAAATTTTCACAGTAAATGTTTGTGAATATTGAACTTTTAACGTTCTAAATTCATAAAGCTTGGCCACAGATATTGCGGGTAGGAGTCAGATTAGACCTTCTTTTTCCTCTTTCTAGTTTCACCTTTTGAGCCCTTCTTTGCTGAGTCTCAGCCACACCAAGCTTTTAATGTCATTGTAAGTGGCACATACACTGATGGAGAGACTACAATGACCCGTTCCCATTAGTAAGGTTTTTTTGCTACCTTCCCCCAGACCAGCATGTGTACCGCATTCACATCTTGTAGAGATGGTGTCGGTTCTCACAGGAATAGCACCACTGCCCCCTTTAAAGTCCCACACCTCATAAAAGGCCTGTTTTCAGCACAAATGCTGATGAAGAAAGACATTATCCCCAGTGGGATACTCTATCCTGTTTCTCTACGCTAGAATCAAAAACACTCCTGCCTATATAGTTTAGTCACGTGTGCTTCGTCATTATACATGCAAAAGTGTCCACGCCTTCATGTTTCACTATGTTCCCTTTATCCCTCCACAATCAGCCTCCCAACCAGCCTACTCTACTCTCCACCAAAGAAAGAAAGAGAGAGAGAGAGAGAGAGAGAGAGAGAGAGAGAGAGAGAGAGAGAGAGAGAGGAAAAAGAATCCCCCTAGTAACAAAGGTCCTTTTGATAAACTGACTTGAGGTCACAGAGCGGTCCAGGAGAAAGCACTGGTCTTTTCAACAGCAGGATTGTGGCACTAGAGGTGGCAGGATTTCTGCCTCCTGAGCTGTCCTGTGCTGGCCACCTGGGAGCCGAACCAGAACTCCCAAATTCTGGTGGATGGATTGACTTGGGTACTTCTTTGTGGGCAATCCATTCTGTGTAGTTTATTGGATGGAAATTTAATTTCCCCACTTGGGTCTGAGTTTCCTCCTCCTGTAAGTGCTTCCTTGTTCTGCCTCTAGAAATGAATGTCCACAGGGGATCCAACATCAGCCCTGCTTGCTCCCCGAGCTGCACACCTCGCCCATTCTTAGCCGTGAAACCAATCTTTCTCTGAAGGATTACAGAGCTGATGGGTGCCAAGGTTCCTGCTCTGGTACCAACTCTCCTCTGATGCCAGCTCTTCCTCTGCTAGATCTCCATCAGCATCTCTACCAGCATCTCCATCAGCATCACCATCGGCATCTCCACCAGCATCTCCACCGGCATCTCCATCAGCATCACCATCAGCATCTCCACCGGCATCTCCACCGGCATCTCCATCATCAGCATCTCCATCAGCACCTCCATCAGCATCTCCATCATCAGCATCTCCATCGGCATCTCCATCAACATCTCCATCGGCATCTCCATCATCAGCATCTCCATCAACATCTCCATAGGCATCTCCTTCATCAGCATCTCCATCAGCACCTCCATCAGCATCACCATCGGCATCTCCATCAGCATCACCATCAGCATCTCCACCGGCATCTCCACCGGCATCTCCATCATCAGCATCTCCATCAGCACCTCCATCAGCATCTCCATCAGCACCTCCATCAGCATCTCCATCATAAGCATCTCCATCGGCATCTCCATCAACATCTCCAAGAGCATCTCCTTTTGACATCTCATGGCCTCAGACTCAACATGGCCTAGATTAAATTTCTCTGTGCCATAAACCCTGCTCTCTCTCCTGTCTTCTAGTGTGAGCGTTGGGTCTGCATCAGGACCACCAAGGTACAACAGGTGTGGGATTCCTGCCGTGTCTTCGCCTACTGCCCCACGGCCCATGCTCTAAGGAGTCAGTAGAGCAGTCTCATCACTGTTCAGGTGTCGCTTTCTTTCTACTTCACTGTTGGCCAAGTCACTGCCCCTTAGGTTAGTGCCTGGCCTTCTGAAAAGCCATTTGTCAGTCTCGTTTAGTGGCCAGAACTAGTTCTCCTTCCGAGTATCCTTTCTGATATGTGTTGACTGTCTACCTCAAAGCTCTAAATATACAAATAGAAACTGCATCCTTTTATTTTAGCTTTTCTTAAAAGAATATCACTGGGAAGTCCAGGCTGGCTTCCCACTCCTGCTCTTCCTGCCTCAACCTCCTAGACACCATGATTATGGTGGTACATACCATATCTGTTTTATTTTTTACCTTATTTTTGACACTATAAAAACATGGCTGCTACATGAATATCTGGTAGCAGAATGTCCTAACTCTATCAGAAAGATGTTCTTACAGAGAAACCGCCAGAGTTGAAAGAACAAATAATATCACTCCTAACCCATCCCTAAAGATATCTCATGAAGGATAAAAGAACTCAGTCCCTTTAGCAATGAAATATAATCAGGTACATCACTGAGCAGCTGCCTCATGCCAGGCATTGTATTGAGGTCACCTAACTTAATATCACCCTGTGATGGGGGATATAACTCTGATTTCAAGTATATAGAGGTACTTGTTCTATACCTTCAAGCAACTAAATGGTGCATCTAGTAGTATTCAAATGGGGTTCTTTCTGCCTGATATCCCAAACCCATGCCCAGTTCTCATCACTAAGAACATGTTCAATGTGCAAGTACAGTGGATAATCAAGACAGACAAAGAAGAGACGAACTGCCTTGATTATTAATCAATCATAACATTTCTGATTGTGCTTTTTTCCACATTTCAAATTTCAAGACAACAAATGTTTAGGTTAACCAAGAGAAGGAATGGATAACAGGTAACACTATTTGGTCATAAAGAAAACCAACAGAGGGAGGCGAGGAGGAGGCAGAAATTTTTAATTAAAAAAAATTAATAAGAAAAATAAAAAAAGAAAACCAACAGACAACACATCTAAGATATTCCAAAAGCCCTTCTATCTCCTGCTTCAGAGATCAGAAATGGCTTTTCCTAAGTTTTCCAAATAAAACACCTCCTCTTTTTAAACATCTAAGATACATATATCAGAGTCTGGTTGACAGAGATTGCTGGTCTCAGTGCGTTGATGAGATCAGAAAGACAAAGACATCGTGCTGTTGACTGATAAAAAACAAACTTCAACTCAGGCAAGTGCAGAAAAAGTAGCTATAATTGACACAGACAGGAACTGAGAGACCAGCATTACAGCATTATGAATTAAATACAACCTCATCATAGTGTTATGAAGAAAAGCAGCTCCAAATACAGAAGCACTTGATATATGAAAACCACATAAATGTGTAGAATAGACCATATTAAAGGCGACTCTAGGTCACAGAGTTCTGAAGGTGAATTATTTCCGAAAACAGCATCCAAATATCAATTAGCCCATCTAAAGAAATGCAACCACTTGCAAAATCTATTCTCTACAGCAAGTTATCTTCCCAAAGTATTTCTCAGTGCCATTCATTCAGCAACAACAACAAAAATCCTCCCTTTGTAAACAAAACAGTCCTTTCAAACTAGTTCCTACTTCAATGGTTAAGACCCTGGTTGGCACAATGCAAGTTTATTTACATCATATCATAAACAGCATAGCAATTCAGATATAGATCTTCTTATAATAATAATAGATATCACAAAAAAAAATCATTTTGTCCCAGGCATGGTGCTGTGGGACTGTAATCTGAGCACTGAAGAGGCTGAGGCAGGAGGACTGCACATTTGGACACATAATAAGAACTTGACACACCAACAATCAAAAATTCATCATGTGAATGAGGTTGAACGTTTCACAAAATGTGACCTTCTGATATCATGATAAAAGTTCACATAATAGCCACCGTGATTGTCTCGGTAGAGGAAACAGCCACTGTCCATTGCTTCCCCTTCACATGTAAAGAAACTTCCCGTACAGTAATGACCTGGGTGGGCATCCTGCCCTGTGTCCCTCACCTGGGGGGGTGACTGTCCTGTCCTGGGGAAACAACAGTCTAAAAGCAACAACCACGACCAAGAGCTATACCCAAGAACAGCAGAACTGATATTTCTGTCTGACCCCAAAGCTTGAAGACTCTTGACACCCTGCCTTCCAGACTCCCCACTTTAGTCTTTATAAACTTTGTAGCTTCATGCGTTTTCCACAAAGCATTGACTATTACAGCTAAATCCCTTTTGTAAACATGGGGCAAGGGTTGAGACTTGTTTGTAATGGGGCATCTTTCAAGAAAGGCATTTTTAATGTCTTGAATCACTCTAATTATCTGCAGCCACCATTTTTTCTCCCCCTCTAACAGCCCTGGACGATCCCATTTGGGGAGACTTTTACAGAGCGGGAGCATTAACAACTATGCATTGCTATTTCTGAGCAAAGGCCTCTGCTAAGCTCCTGGGTCGACTTGGTAATATCAGTGATGAAAGAGGAACACGACAAGGCCGCATCCACGATTCATCTCCAGGCACCGGGCTTCACATCAATCAGGAGTCATGTATTGTGGAACCTGTCACCAGACAGAATGGCTCGCACTAGTTGGAACTTGCAATCGCTCCTCTCCAAAAGGGTTTCGAAGTCGTAAAAATCTTGCAAAACACAGTATAAGCAACACAATGTTTCCTTACCTTTTTTATTTTTACTCCGTCTTTACCATATTAATTTTGCATATTTTAAATATTGTAGGTAGACTGTCTAATGCAGAGCTTGCCAAGACAGATGGGATCCATGAATCATACAAATCTCAAATATTTGAATTTTGTCACTCGATGAAGGAAAACAAGTTAGCGTGTAGCGCAGACAATAAGACACGCCTGCCTGTGATGATAAATACACAGAACTTCTCAAGTGGAGGAAGCTGTGCAGCCTGCAGAGTTGTGGAAGTTAAAAAACCAATCCTCCCTTTAACAACTGGAGTGCGTTACATAGGATCCAATCTCATGCAAACTCGGAATTATTAAATGAGCCTAAAAACTGTTTAAATTGGCAAAGCGTATCTGAGATTTGAAATCCTGACTGCCCTCTCCCCGGGGGAAAGGAAGGTTACGAACGTTAAGGTGTTTACAATGAAGAAGTGTCAATCTTGCCAACAGGTGGACTTTTCTTCCCGAGATCTCTACGTTTTGCTTTGTTTTAGACAAAGGACTCCATCCCGCCTATCAAAGGCCTCTCCACTCCTGGCCTAGGGAACCAGCTGTGTGGTGCCAGAGTCTCCACGACTGGAGAAAATCAACACAGTGAAAGAAGCCGCAACCCACGATCGTACTCTTGCCATAGTGTCTTGAATTAATTATTTAAAAAAACTAGATGCAACACCCCCCTTCCTCCTCTTTGGTAAGATCTTTCTCGGCAAAGACACAGAAACAGAGTGAAACCAACCAGGTTTAAATTAAGGAATAAAGGAAGTGAGATGCACAGGAAAGCCTTCCACTCACTCCTTACAGCTTCTAATTTCCTGGGGTGGATAATCAACTAACTCCAACCACAGGCCTGTGGCCTGACCTCAGATTTAATGCTGGGCAGCTGCTCCCCATCCTCTGCAGCCACAGAGGAAGCCATCCCTTGCCACTGAGGTGGTTTTATTCTGTTTATACATTTAAAGACTCACATATTTTTATGAGCAGGCAAACACAACAAGGTGACCAAACTGTAAGAGCTCGCTCCAAAAGCTAGCTCACACACTGCCCACTTGTGAGAGGGGGGATGCTGATGGCCCAGTGCAGCTTCCCCGCCCCCACCAGCTAGGGGCACCACCAATGGAGATGCTGCCCTCAGCATCCCAGGGCACCCATTAACTATCGATACATTTGATAAAAAACATTCTCAAGCCACCCGACCAAACCCTGGAGAGAATCTAAGTCACTATGTCAGAACCAGGGTCAGAGCTTAGGGCTTTGGCTCTTGTGTCTCTGTCATCAGCCTCCCCCATGTATTTGTGTCACCACCCAGCCATCCACAGTCCCCCCTCTTTGCCCAGCTTCCCTTTTCAGATTCAAGGCATTCTTCAGTAGATCATTCTGAGGCAGTCAGATCTTCTGTTCAATTAATGAAAGACCCCATAAGATATGCATCAGGATATAAACTGCCTGATCTCAAGGAATCAAAAAAAAAAATGAGCTACACCTATGAGTGAAGCGAAGCTGACGCCTCCTGCAGCCCCTCTCACGGCTATCATAAACACTAATCACATAAAAGACTTTTAAAAAAGTAACCGACGCCAAAATAGTCTCCAGGTAGGAGCGAGTTTGCTTACCCAACACAAATGCACTTTAATCTATCATTTATCCACCAAGAGATACTGTCACTGCTGCCAGAAATCAAACGGAATGTTGACTCTGTGCAGAAGGAGTAGCATGGAGGGTTATCTCTCTTTTTTTTTCCTTTTTTAGAATACGCCTGAGATTCTATATGCCACGTCCACACGTGTTATCTATAATACACACATGCACATATAAAAAGAATGAACAACGGCGGCTGTAAAACTTCCTCACGTGTTACAGTCAGTAATTAAGGCACAGAGAAAGGAAAGCACTCTGGACCGCAGTCTTTTGGAGGCAGGAGCTCATAATCCCCAAAGATTCAGAAGCATTACCTCATTGCAGCCTTGAGACAAGCTGAGCATTCACTCTCGGTCTTACCCAGCATCCACCGGTTCACACAAAGACAACAGAGGCGTGACCAATCACATTGTGGCTAGCAGGCACCATTTCAAAGCCCTCTCCCAATATTACCCATTGACATGCTCGCTGGCAGCCTGCTGAACTTGTCGTCATGGCAACACATCCCAGCTGCTCACCGAGGCTTGTTATATTACTTTTCCTTTTCAGCACTCACTTAGCTAATTAAAATTTTTAGAACTATGTTTTGCATGTTGGACGCAAATTGAAACAATGCAGGGTCCTTTCTCCTCTTTTCTTTTCGCCGGCCCCCCACCCCCTTTTTTTTTCTTCAATGGAGCTTTAAAAAATGCTGGGAAAAGCTTTCCGAAGGACACTCCCATGAAGTCCCAATATAACCAATCAATGAAGAGACTGCATGTAGCTGTAGCCAGATGGAATTTGTCGCTAAACCTAATCTGCAGCAAAGCAAAACCAAACCATGAACATCGCTAATGACATTCTTCCTGTTTTGAAATCTGTAAGCCAATTTGGCATAGATTATTTATGTTGCAATATTCGAATTGCACTTGGTCGAAACGTTCTTTTCAATGTTGTCATTTAACATGATTGTGATTTAAAGCAGCTTTACCCAGAATTCCATGATGCGAGCAGAGTAAATAAATAAATAAGCACAGAAAAGATGGGGGGGGGGAGAAGCCCGCCAATATGGCAAGTGCTTAGAGAGGTTCTGGCAAAATCACCATGCTGGCAAGCTGCCACATGGTTTCCATTATACCAGCAAACTCTACCACGGCTGCAGCCCTGCAGCTGAAAAGCCACGGACAGAAAATGCCAGCTTTTGTTTACTAAGGCAGAGAGAAATAAATCCAACATTCCAAACTGCTTCAGGGATGATGGCGTCTCCCATGGACCGCCTTTCTGAAAAATCCCCTCGGTGCCCTTAGACAAACCGCTGTCACCGGGGGTGATACCAAAGGCATCTACCTTTGAAGGCAAGCATCTTAAATTTGAAGGTACCTGAGTCCGTCACGAACACAATTAGTGGAGCAGAAAGCAGATCGTAATTTGAAACTATGAACAGGGTGAATGAGCAGCGATAACAGCCCTCGAAGTTTAGACGGTGCGAGTGTTACCGCTAAGAAGCAAGGTCTGTACTAACGTGAGTCAAATGAAGAAAGCAGGGTAGCAAAACCAGACCGAGAACAGTGGCTTAGATTCTGTTGCCTCCCTCCATGGTCGGGCATTTGTTTCAGTGTGAAATAATACACAATAAACAGATTGGCAGCCCCGAGTAACAAGAAAACAAATATCCAAACAGACAGGGTGGCTGTCCACTCAGCAGCCCTGCCTACATCCCTGAATGGTCAGGTCTACTTCCAAGTACCAATGAAAAAAGCCCTGCCCACTGGGACAGTCAAGACTGGTCAAGAAGGCCTTACAGGGATCTACTTCTGTCCCTGAAGGAGTAGGGGAGCAATTCAGGATGGGAGATGTAGGCAGAGACAGAGGACAGACAGGTGGAGCCATCTTGGATCTCGAAGGTGAAGGCTGTTTTCTTCCTTCCAGGCTTCACGGTCACGTAGCTAACGGAAGGACCAGGTCGGATGAGCTCCCAGTTAGACATGGAGGAGAGCAGACAGCGCCTTGCAGCACCCTAGGACGGCGGGACGTGGGATTTTAAAAGAAAAGACTACGAACGGGAAAACGGAAGCACATGCAGCAGTCCGATAATTTGGGGGAGTTGGAAAGCAGACGGAGGAGACGTGAAGAGAACTTGAGATACAAACAAGTGGAGCCCCCGACCGCGGACAGGGGTGTGGGTGTAGCACTCTGGAAATAATCGCGTGGGTGTGGTGAAGCTGAGAGGGTTAGCGAACATCTTGTAGGGAGGAAGAAGACACAAACACAGACTGGAAAGGGGAGCCCTATAGACTGACTCCAGGTTCATCTATGGACCCTAGGAACACGTGCCCAAGCTCACAACTGTCACCAGCTCTGGCCACTGAGATAGCCCACAAGTGAAAAGGACGCCAGTCTCAATACACACACAGCACTCAGCATCGAGGGCTCTGAATAAGTCCTACTGTAAGAAACCAGGTGTTCTCTGAGAAATAGCTGGTTCTCACATCTAATAGGTCAGAGGTGTGAAAAGAGGGTAAATAAACCTGGGACTTTATGTATCAAACCCAAAGCAAGGCAAAAAAAAAAAGAAAGAAAGAAAAGAAAGGGAAGGAAGGAAAGAAGAAAGGGAGAGAGGGAGGGAGAGGGAGAGAGAGCAAGAAAGCAAGCAAAAAAGAAAGAAAGAAAGAAAGAAAGAAAGAAAGAAAGAAAGAAAGAAAGAAAGAAAGAAAGAAAGAATCTACCAGGAGTAGACTGAAAAGGGTTTCCATGGACGGCCGAAAAGATTGAACATGATCAGGATTCCCACAAAAGACTCGGCATAATGAAATAGAAAGAACCCATAACTCCGCAACAAGACACCATGGGCTGTGCTGAAATGGAAAGAATGAACAATCACCAGTTCCCAACTGTAGCTGCAACTCCGCAGTTAAAACATGACAGACACTGTAACAGCTAGAATTGCGATGAGAGGCTCAAGCAGGAATCACTGATGGATGCAACGTCAAAGCACAAGATGGAAGACTGTCAGGGAACAAGCCATTTTACAGTCTCAAAATATCCACAGATTCTGCTTTATATGAAAGGGAAAGGAAAATGGAGAACACAGGCCAACAGCGACATCGTCAAATGATCAAACTTCAGAACCACTGGGGAAACAAAGAGCGTTCTAAGCCTTCCCCCAGCTAGGTCCCAAATACAATGTAGCACAGTGTTCGCAGCACTCTTGCTTTTAAAATGTTTATTTTAGGCCTCGTCATGAAATAACCAGACAGCTTCAAACTGGGGGGCATTCTGTGAAACTACTGGGATATTATGTTCAAAAGGTCAGAACCACAAAAGACAAAAAGTAAATGGAAATTTGTTAAAGATTAACAGCCGGCTGGCTCAAGCCTTTAATCCCAGCACTCAGGGAGGCAGAGACAGGTGGATCTCTGTGAATTTGAGACCAGCCTGGTCTACAGAGTGAGTTCCAGGACATCCAGAACTACATAGCTCTAGAACATACCTTTTGTGATGAATTCAGACTGAAAAACACTCCATGTTTTACCCCATCAGAGAGTCGCTCCTTCCACCAAGCAGATGTGAGCCCCTCTCTGGCAGTAAGGCAGACGGGGTCCATTTATGTGACCCAGTCTCTCCCCCTAGAAATCTGACCATGAGCTTCTCTTTATGTTCATGAAGCCCAATATCACAAAGCTACTGACAGAGGTTTCCACGACTATGGATACAGAGAGATGTATTTTGTTTCTACTTCGCAGTTTTTAAATTCCTTTCAGTCGACTCTAGTCAGCCTGACAGTTTTAAAAGCCTCCACATTTTGTCAAGGAAAATATTATTTAATGGAAAATTCTCAACTGACTGTGGTGAACAGGACCCTAACATATATTAATGAGATGTATACACACCTTCAAACATGATCACACTTGATTCAAAGTCGTTCATTTAAAAGCCCTAACTTAAGGGTTTTAGGGGGGAAGTAGCATCAAGAGATGAGGTTTCTGTTGTTTGTTTTTGCTTTGCTTTTCAGGGAAATGCTGTGAATCGCAGGAAACTGATAAGACACTTGGTCTTTGAAAGGCATGGGATGATTTCGCTCGAAAGCCCGCCTTTGAACGCCATTCTCCTGCAGCAGCTGTTCTGTTCTGAAATATGCACGGTGCATTCTGTGACACTCACTTGCTTCTCCTGCCTCTTGAGAAAGCTCATAAATACATTCTTTCTGTACTGGAGCGTTCTGAGGGAAAAGTGTCTGGAGCCAGCGTTGGATATCCCAGAGAAAACCAAACGGCTTTAATGTGGAGAGTTAAAAGGGTGCTCAGAAAGCACGGGGTGCTGAAGACAGCAACAGCCTTGCTTTGAAAGGACTGGAGAGAGGGCTGTCTTCCTCCAACCCGTGACTGAGGATCTCTGAGGGGCTGCAGTGGCCGGTTTCTTTTCTCTGGCCTTTCTTCTCTCTCTGTTCACCCCCTCCCCCCCAAATACTTGCTCCTCCCTGTTTCCCAGTGCTTTTCTTTGACCCGACACTCTCCTAGAGTAAAGAGCTTCAATGCCCATGCCCCTTTCTTCTGCAGAAGCTGACGCCTTTTCAACATGGCTTTGAACTGCGACCCCAGCTCCCAGCTCCAACTGGGACTCTTCACAGTCATCGCCCCCTTCTTCACCCAGACTGCCTTGAAGAACTCTGCGCTCCTGTGTTCAGTCTTGGACTTCCAAAGGCTCCTCTCCTGGGGCACTGATGCTGCCCTGTTGTCTTAGGGCCCCCCGCCCCCGCAAACACAAATATCACACATTTCTGGGGTACAACGTTTCATGTACTATCTAGCTCCATAACAAGCCACCTCCATACTCCAACTGAGCCTACTGGTGCCATTTCTCCTACTGAAGGCTTTCAGGGACTTCTCATAGCAACACATCTCTCAAGGAGCTCTAGCCAAGTGCCCCCCCCTCTGTACTCCCACCCCAATTACACTGTAGGCCTGTGAAGGCAGGCACCACTTCTACCTTGAATATGAGAGGATGCACTCAAATAACTTCCACTTTTACACACTGCCAGACATGGTAAGTCTCTATGAACATGGGATGGATGGATGGATGGATGGATGGATGTCTGAATGGATGGGTGGATGGGTGGGTGGATGGATGGATGGATGGATGGATGGATGGAATGACAAAGCATAGATCTGAATCTACCTGAAGAAATACAAACTGAACGGCAGCTTCCCTGGGATACGACATATTATAATAAGAATGTAATACAGCCGTCATATTAACCAAATACAATAAAAACATTGTGTGATGGTGATGGTGAGGGCGTGTTTAAAATGAAACCCTCATGACTGCTCAGAGGAGGCCTTAAACTTCAGAGGGACACGGTGAGAAGGCAGACAAAGGTGACATGCTGAGATGTGGGACATACATGCTGAAGAGCACGAAGTCATATGTGGAAGCACCCCAAGCAACATGTGGGACAGCCAGCCTGAGACAAGTGCTCCAAAAGACAATATCACTAACAGAATCTTCTAAAAACCATAAGATAATATCATTACCAGAATCCTCTAAAAACTGAAAATGTACTAGTACTAAAATTAAGAAAATACAGAAATCACCAAATCCAAAATATTCAGATTATTATAGTTTTTAACTAAAGACAAAACGAAAGAATAGGTGGGAAATGCTTCTGATTTTGTGTCTAAAGAATCAGTGGTGCAAATCTGCTTGTGCGTCTTTAGTGACTTGTGCAGAGCACTGCCCTCCCCCCTCCCCCCCCCCCCCCGGTCTGCGCTCTATGCACCAGAACCCAGTTTGTGAGCTTCAGGCAAGGGGCTGGAGGTTGAGGAAACACACGCAGAGATAGACCGACACACAGACCTTCCAACACTGGTACCAAAAAGTCCCCTTTAATAGCACCATGGAGGCTTAAATACACTGCAGTCAATGGCCAACAGGTGAAAATCCCATCCTCTGATCCTCTAAGCTAGGCACAACTTCTAGTAACTTCAATTAGAAGGCTCTAGACAGGGAAGAACAGCTGAAAGCCAGGACTCAATTAGTCTTAACAGACTTGGATCCTAGGTTTTGTGACTTGAGTTCCATTTTATTTTTGGTAGTGCTGGGACCAAACCCAGGGCCTCGCGCCTGTTAGGCGAGTACTACCACAAAGTCAGATTCCCAGCTCTCGAGTTTGTTTCTGGTTCCTCCTCCTCTCTGTCCACTTTGCATTTCTTGCTTTTGCGATTTCACCTGGTCGTCAGGTCTTAAGGGTGGCTGTGAATACTGTCTAACTCTGATACCCACAACTTTAGTGTCTCCGTAAAAACATCTAACTTATTTATTTATTTATTTTTACAAAATCACAATAACAGCACTGTGTAAAACTTTAGTTTGCATCCATCACTTAATACTGTTCCTATGATCTCTGAGAATATTATTTCAGCAATGGTTTCATCCATCAGGGACAAAGAGAAGAAAAGATGCAACAACGTGGTTACTAAGCACAGTCTAAGTACCAGGGATACCAGTTCACCTCTTCTCTCGCTAGTTCTAGACCAACCCCAACCCTGTGAACCATCTCTCATCACACCTATCTTGAGCATAAAGCATTAAGAAGTTAATAACTCGTCCAGAAGCTAAAGAGTCACTAAACCAAGAGTCCCGAGAGCGCTAGATTCCCTGCCTAGGGATTATCCCCCAAAATGAGCTGAACTAACAACATGAAGCTAAACTGGAAAATACTCCACCAGCCAATTTTGGAAGACTCTGTATCAGCTGGGCATGGTGGCACATGCCTAAAGCCCCAGAGTGCAGGGGAAAGGGGTAGGATGTGACTGGGAAGCCACCTCAGGCTCTACAGTGAGACCCTGTTTCAAGTAACAAAGCAGAAGGAAAGGGAGAATGGGGAAGGAGGAAATAAAAGCTATTCGTTAACTTACGAGCAAATAATAAATGTGTAACATCCAAATAATGTATTGGCTACTCCTTTTTAAAAATAAATAAGTTTCCATATACTTGCCAAAGATCTCTCCCTACAGTAGCTCTTGAATATAAGTCTGTCAAAACCTTGCTGTAATATCCTAAGACAGTACAGAAACAAGCCCAAGTCGGCTCATTCTGCTACCATAGGTCAACTGTGATGATATTAGCATGTGCAAAACTGCACTGGGACACAGGCTGGGACGATTGTGCTCTGTTTGGGAGACTATAAAAACAGAAGAAAAGTTGATAAGGAAGGTCCTGGGAGGAGGAAGTGGGAAAGACCTTCCAAGCTAGGAAAACAGAAAGCCAAATAAGAAAGAGAGTGGAGGAAGAAGGAGGGTAGTGGGGGGGGGGGGGAATGTTTACTGAAGACTGAACAATAAGGCAGCTATTACAATTTATCCTCACAAGACACCTTACTTGCTTTTTACAAACAGCAACAGAAGGATACAGAAATCAAGGCCAACAGCCCAAGGAAGAGCAGAGCTCGGCCTATAACCAAGGATCCCATACAGGGCAGATCTGAGAGCGAGTGTTTTATGAGCTGCAATGATAAGCCCACTCCTAACTACTCAACTAATAAGACAGGAAATGCTGGAGCCAACGCTAAGTCTTACTTATTACTAGAATCTTCCTAAGAGCCGGCCCCTTTTGCACACAAAATCGCACTTAGTCTTCGCTGGTGTGGTTATGACAATGGCCATCAAAACGTGAGAAAGGTGAAGGAAGCTAAGAAGAGCTCTGCCATTTTTCTAAGGTCACACAGCAAATAAAGGCTGGATGGAGAACCTGATATCAAGTCAGTCTGGTGAGAAATCCCAGGATTTTAACCACTGTTTTAGCATGCTTTTAGGACTTTTGAAGGTGAACCCATTCCTCCCCCACAGGCTCATGTGTTTCAACACTTGGTCCCCAGCGGGGTGGAGCTGTTCTGTAAGGTTATGGTGCCTGTGAGATGAGATCCTGGCTGATGGACCTACGCTACTAAACACCAACATTCCCTGTTGGTCCTGATCTACCAAGATGTGAAAAGCAGCCACAGTAAGCTCCTGCCTCCCTGGACCAATCCCACCATCCCTTCCCACCATGGTGGATTGTGAACTCTTAACCTCTGAACCAGAGCAAGCCTCACATTCCTTAAGATGACTCTGTCAGGCCCAGTGTCAGAGCAACAAGGAAAGTAATAATACAAGGGCTATTTTATGAATGACTGAGGGTCATGTGAAACAATTAAACGTGTGTTGTCTTGATTCCCGCCAATGGCACGCATTCAGCTGTTTTAAAAACAAAACTGGCTATTCCGGTTCTCTCCAAAATCACCAACCCTGAGCACCCATTTACGCGGGCAGCATTTTAAATCAACCACTTAAAATACTGTAGTCTACAGGGAGCCATGCAGCTACGTTCAGAGTTGTTCTATTTGGATTTAGAACATTAAGCATTTCATGACTGGGGTTGTTTTGTTTCTGTTTTCTTTTTTTTAAGAGTTTAGGGAATTTATTCTGCAGGAGGATAAGATGACTATAATATTTACCAGGGAAGGAGAAAATGGTGCGTCCTATCAAAACATGCTGAGGATAAAAGCACGCTCTGAATGGGGACAAGCGACGTCTTAGTCAGAACCTAAATGACAAGTGTCCTTTGTCTCCACTAGAATGGCGTGCTTTGGTCTGAAGAACGGAAAACAACTTTGCCATCTAGCACGCTAAATGGACTTGCTCGACACTTGGCGACGCGTATAATCCCCCCAAGAAAATGGAATCGTTTTGTTTTCATAAAACTTGTTCCCCTGGAGAAAGGCTAAGCGTCTTGTATACAAACGTCACTTCTAGGCATTTGTAGCACTACAAGCAACATAGCCAAGTTTTGCTCCTACATAGAGGCAACTTGAAAATGACGCAAAAGAGCTAAGGAACGCAGTATTAATATAATATAATAATACATATTATATAATATACACTACATATAATATAAATAATATATAATACAATTGATAATTTATCATTATAAAGCCAACTGAATGAATCAAAGACAATCAATAACCATTCAGCCCGTTCCTGCACTTGCTTCCTAGGCGATGAATGGCTGTAGCATGGGTTCTTGACTCAGGATGCTGCTGGCTAGAATGATGTCTGTCCACACCTCCTCTATCTCCATCACCCATCCTGCAACAGGGATTCTCATGTGCTCCGTGTTTTGAAGAAAATTTACAACCATAAAAGCATTCAGAAGTGTCCCTAGAAGATAGCTCTCTAACCACCCCCTGAAACAATTGCTGAGATATTTTAATAATTTTTCGTATTAGGAAATGAAAGCTTTGGGGTAAAGGCAACTGCATTCATAGCTCCACGGCCAGAGTCAATCATGTTCGTGAATTGATGTTGATCTTTCTCGTACTTTTTTAAATGCTCTGACATTTGCAAAATGTGATGTACAAACAACATGTGGTGTTTTTATGTGCACAATCCGAATACTAAACTAATGGTATCATATCACACATCATTCTGTAACTGTAGCAATCTTTTTCTGTGGAGATAGGACCGAGCTCAAGGCCTAGACCTGGTAGATAGTAGATAAATATTTGTTGAATGAATAAAAGATAGATTTGTAATAGGGAAGTTCCATAATTTGCTGAATAAATATATCCCTCCAAATACTCTTTATTACTTGGCATCTTGAGGTGCCCAGATGCAAATAGAGAATTTAAACCCAAAGGGCATCTTCACCCATATGTTTAAATGTGTACTCAATAAACACCTGACGAGTAATGATATATTCTTAACGTAGTATTGGAATACGTTATTCACTAGAGCTGGGAGGATGCAGCCATCAGCAACGCTGGCAACCACTCTTCCAGTTATCAAGTCGTCTTCAAAGAAAGGCATGTGGTCCAGGACACGTGTGCATTTTGTCTTCACTACACACGCCTAGCCAACACGCTAAGCTCTCCAACAAGGATGAGCTGATCAATAATTAGACTTATACCTGGATTTGGCAACCAGTTCTGTCACAGACTCCTAGGAAGAGCTTCCTAGGAAGATCTGAATCTCTCTTCTTTATGTGTCTGCTTGGAACATTTGTAAAACTGTAATTTTTCTCTACACTGACATGTCTGCGTTGTAGGTAGTAGCACGTGTGCTTCTCAAGGATTTGAGACAACCTGGACCTGTAACAGTGAGGGTAACGCTCACCCATGCACGCACACATGGAAGCCAATGGCTGGCTTGGGGATGTCTTCCTTAACTGCGTCTCCACTTTCTTTATTTTAGAAAGTATCTCTCACTGTCTCTATACTCTCAAATTTGTAAACAGAGTCATTATTATATGATCTTCTTTAGTAATAATAAGGAGTGAACGATTCAATATATTTACTAGTATAAGATCAGTGTTCTCTTTCCGTCTCTGTTTTCATCTGGATTAATGAATTTTAGCAAATTTGGATCTCATGGTTTCCGCCATCCTAAAAACTGCCTATACCCTAAACCAGTGGTCTCAGTCTTCCTAATGCTGAGACCCTTTAACACAGTTCCTCGTGCTGTGGTGAGCCCTTCAACCATAAAATTATTTTGTTGCTACTTCATAACTGTAATTTTGCTACTGTTGTGAATTGGAATATAAATATCTGTGTTTTCTGATTGTGTTAGGTGATCCCTGTGAAAGGGTCGTTCGATGCTCACAGGTTGAGAGACAATGTTGAACACTACTGTTGCCCTAGCTGGAATTCAAGCCCCAGCAAACTGGTGCGCTGGTAAGTGATGCTTTCCTAGCAATACGGAGCACAGGATCTTTTTTTTTCAAGAGAGAAAAAGAGAAGGGGGAGGGGAGGAGGAGAAGGAAGCCTTCTTATTTCAAACCATATGGAAAAAAATATTTATTTTTTAAAAAAATCACATAACAGGCAAAATCTTTGTAAGTGTGGTGTATCTCTGTTCTCTATGAACTGGCCCTGACCTTGTCCTTCTACAAAGGTCATCAGTGTGGGGTCAAGTTGACACTGTAATTGTTCCAAATTTTGCAAACAAGTGTATCTTCTAATCCCCTTTGAGAACGTCTGAAAAGTCCATTTACAAGCATAAGTGATGCAACATGGAAAGCCTTGTTGTTAAGAGAAGGAAGAACACAGCTGAAGGGAAGCCTGGGGGCCAGTGGCCTTTCAGATCCGAGGAAAGAAAGCTCACAGATCTGAGCTCCCGAAGGGTCAGAGCCAGGATTGGTCCTGCAATTCCAGAAGGGACATAGATCTGGTATCAGAGATCTGGTTAACAGTGAGTGGCAAGGTGTTCTTCAATGACCCAAGTAACTTTCTTTCTTTTTCTCCTCCATTTTAGTCCTCCCTCATCCCTTAAGAATGTCAAAGCAAGAAGCTCCGTGCATGCACCTACAGGTCGTGTAGAAAATAACTGTTTTGCAAATGTCTCAAGTGAAAGGAAATTAACCGGCTGATCAATCAATAGTAAATTGGATTGTGCCTTTGCTGACATGTCTGTACCCAGTGTCAAAGTTTATCTAACTGCTGACTGCTGATCTCAGAGCTGTTAACAGTAAAATTACATTGATTGAACCCAAATCAAAGATCCCTCTGCTGTTACACATTAGACACGGAGGCTAATTACTTATCAATCTCCGAGGGTTTTAAACACTTGTGATACACTAAATACCTCTGAGGACCAGTCATATGCTTGTAATGGGTTGGGGACATACCCTTCAACACATACAATCTAATAGCTTTGATATATAAGTATTAGAATAGATTAATAGATGTTGAGATATACCCTCTGTCGACAGGGCTGTTCTCTCTTGTGGCAGAAATCCCAAACTCTTCCCCTAATCAAAGAGGACAAAAGAAAATTCACAATCCATTGATTCATATGCCATCCCTATGTTCTTTCTCATGGAGCTTTTAGACATAGAATATATAAACTTAATGATTTTACCATTCAGTGCCTTTCTATACAACAGGTACTGTGTGAAGACTTTAGCCATGTGACGTAAGCAAGCTTAGCATCTCCCTTATCACAACATGCCCAGTCTCCCTAGTGTACCCAAGAGCATAGATACATCAAGAAATATCTTATGGTTCGGTGTGGTGGCACATGATTTTAATCCCATTAGGGATTAAATCCTATGATGAGGCAGAGGCAGGCAGATCTCTGTAAAATAGGGGCCAGCCTGGTCCACCATTGTGATTCTAGATTCAGCCAGAGTCACTTGGCAATACCTTAAATCAATAAAGGAAAAGAAAACAAAAAGAAAAGAAAGAAATGTATCTTGTGAATGAATGGAAAAACTGAAGAACAGACACAGAATCTACAGAATGAGTAAGAATTACTGTTATGAATGAATGAATGAATGAATGAATGAATGAACATGTGTTACTCAAGACTCCACCAGTGCACAGAATCCCTAATTCAATCATGCCGTCAGTAAAATGACTTCGCAAATGAAAAGATAAACTGAAGCATTTTTTGGCTAACTTATTATCCTCGTCCTTCACCCCTATAAGTTAGATCTAACTTTGTTTTATAAAGTGGCCAGTTAGCCATACCAGATACAACACACACACACACACACACACACACACACGAGCAAGCCTTGTGTCTTCTTTATCTTTGTATCAGCTGCCCAAATGACATGTGCTTTCTTTGACATGATATACCTCAGCAAGCCTTTATTAGACAATTGGATGGAAATTTTCCAAGTTTTAAACATTAACGTGAACAGATTTGACAATTCAGAAAGAGCAGTGGGATTGGAGTAAGATAGAAATGAAAATATTCAGTCCAATGAAAACGAGGTTTGTTTCGTTTATTTTTAAGAAAAATGGTATTAATTACTTCTCTTGGTGTTGCATCAAAAATACCCTACAAAAGCAGCTTGACGGGGGAGGTGCTTATTTTGGCCACAGTTTAAAGGCTCAGTGCATCATGTCATGGAAGTCATGGCAGCAGGAACCGGAAGCATGCGGTCACATTGTATCCACAGGCAGCAAGCAAAGAACCGTCAATGTTGGCGCTCAACGCACTTTATCCTCATTCAGTGGATCGAGAGCCTCGGCCATGGACGGTACCACCCACATGTAGCTAGGCCTTCCCAGCTCGGTTAACATAATCCAGATAACCCATAATAGACAAGCCTTTGCTTGTCTCCTGGGCGATTCTAGATCCCATCAAGGTGACAAAGCTGACTGACCGCCACCACATAGAAGTCAGGTTTCCAAATGTCACTGATGAGGAGGTCAATTTAGTACTACTAAACTAGAAACTGATACTTGGCCACTGCCTGGCATCCAGGGGACAGCCAGCCTGGGTGACTTAAGGTTTTAAACACTAAGATAGGTTTATGGATAGCTTTAGTAGTTCAGAAAGAGCGGTGGGTTGAGAGTCCCTTTCGATGGCAGCGTTTTTGTGATGCTGGCTGTTAGCGGTTGCTATGATAAACTCAGTGGGACAGAAGTAAGGATGGCCATGACCCGCCAATCCCAGGTCTGAGGGGTACTGTATAAGGTGCACACATCCCCACAGGAATTGGGTTTATGGGATGGTAAAGCGAAATATTTTTCAAACTGTGAGTAGACGGATAGGAAGGGAGTACTTTTCTTCGCCATTGGACACTCGCTAATGAATAAATAGAACAATGAGATATTTCTTCTGCTCGAGCAGCAGCACCGTGGGACAATGACTGAAGCAGGAAAGGTCCTCCGACCGACAAAGTCCAAAAGGGAGAGACAGGCTGTGGAAACGTGATTTCAGACACGATTGTAGGTGCCTAAATCAGAGTTCACTGGGGGTGGATAGGTGGCTCAGAGGTTAAGAGCACAGACTGCTCTCCCAGAGGTCCTGAGTTCAATTCCCAGCAACCACGTGGTTGCTCACAACCATCTGTAATGAGATCTGATAGCCTCTTCTGGCCTGCAGGTATACATACAGTCAGAGCACTGTATAAAAGAAAATACTGTTAAAAAAAATTTAGGTTTCATTCCTGATGTAGCCAGCACAATATTTTGAACATAATACCCCTTCGCCCTGTGTCTGTTTACAAATGAGGAAACTGAGTAGCACAGAGGTTAAGAAACAAACATGTCCAGGGCCACAGGACTACGGGAACAGTAGGGCATGAATTCAAGCCCAGGACCATCCACCCTGCACGCTGAGCTTTCCCACAGTCTGTCCCCTACAATCAATGACAACAGCACACCACCGATAACACTTCAAAGACACCCAGTAACTCTACAATACGTGTTCCTCTGCAGGGTCTCCTAGTGGTGCCCAAATGACGTCATCTAAGTCTTAACCCCCGAACCCGTGGATGTAGCCTGAATTCAAAAACAGGGCCTTTGCAGATAAGACATCTTAAGATGGGAGGATTACCCCATGGTACCCGATTGGGATCCATGTCCAGTGACAAGCGCTCTATGGTCAGAAGAGAAGATACAGGAGAGGGAAATGTCACATGATCTCTATGACTTAGCCAGGCTTGACCTAGAATGACACACACCATAAGCCAAAGAAGACCCAGAGCCACAGGAGCTGAGGGGGACACGGAAGGGTTCTCTCCTCAGATTTGTCTTCCAGAACATCAAGAGAATGAAGCTCTGTGGCTGCAAATCACGGGGCTTCGTTACGTCTGTGCTAGGAAACAATACCCCGTCCTCCTGTCCCAGCCAGGAAATGACTTCGTCACAGGGTACTTCAAAAGCCAAGTTATCTGATTAGCCACTGACAGCTTTTATAAATTCAACATTGGAAACCACTCTCTACGCAGTACATCCCAAAGAGCTGCATCTTCTGATCAGTCTTATCGCATGGCTCTCATTTTAAAAACAAGTTATTCAAAGGAAAAAGAAATACTTGTAATGACCAAGGACTCGGGACGATTGTTTTAATAAGAGTGATGTCCTGTAACTTACAGACAGGGTAAAGGAACTACAGGCAAGAAAAACATAAACATGAACCAAATTTAAAACAATAAAACCAGCACTGTCCCCAGTCTTGGGAGTAAAGAAGGACTCTGGGATTCTAAAAGACTTTATTCCATGACCGGGACGGAAGGGGTTGCAGTAGACACTAGGCTAGAATTCAACGTTCGGTTTAAGTTCCTCGCAGTACTAAAACCATTCATCCCCTAATCACACCACTGTTTACCCCCTCACCCCAGTTTCCCTCCCACCATTTCCGGAACAGGGAGGTAGACTTAGCCTTACAATTGTCTTTGGAATTGGCTCCCAGGTACTACAGGGCGGGTCTAAGGGAAAGGCAGCCCTGAACAATGAGCTTGTAGTCAGTTGTATCATCTTTGGGGTCAAAAGGATAGCAGACTTTCACTGCGGGTGAACCTTGCTCAAACCTGGCCCTAGAACCGTGCAGCTAAGGTTCTAGGTTGCTTCAAGTTCTGTTTTGATTCTGACAGACCCCTATCACCCCACCACGTGATTTCCTTTTTTGTTGTTTGTTTGCTTGAGGGCCCACTAATGCATCCTGGCTGACCTCGGACTCACAGAGATCCCCCTGCCTCTGTCTCCTCAGCAGTGGAGTTAAAAGCCACGCCTAGCCCAAGACGTGGTTCCTAAGCGGGCTTGCCAAGGTCTTGCTGGGCTGCCATGTTGAAAATCTGTGATGATAGGCACTTAAAATTCCACCTTGTATATAAGCACAAAACCAGCTTGGTTTTATCAAAGCGGAGCTGTGCTGGGCTGTGATTGGCCTTGGAAACGTTTTCTCAAGAGAGAGCTCATTTCATAAATTTAGCCCACCAGAGGCAACGGAGACGATAGGGTACACGCAAAAACCCTGCTAGCTCAGTGCGCATGTGCAATCATGTCATAGGAAGGGTTACAAGGAAGCAACCTCGTTACCGTCCAAAGTGGTGTCCTAGCGCACAACGTGCTGGGTGTTTGTAAGCATGCGCATAGGTCAGTTACATTTCAGAACAGGTTGGAAGGGGTTGCCAAAGTGCTTCTGAAAAATAAAAGCTGTTTTCCAAAGGTTTGTTGAGGCCAAAGAGGTGAGGAAGACCCATCACACTCAAATGAACATCTGAGCAGAAATTGGGGAATTTTTGTTTTAATCGATTCTGGCACTAACTGCTGTATTACTGGATAAGTCAGTGCAAAAAACAAAAACAGATGACAAAGAATATAAACTATAGAAGATAATGTCCATAAAATTTTAATGACTAGATCAAGGTTACTGAATAAGATTTTTTGTTTGTTTGATTTTGCTTTGTTTTGGTTTTTGAGACAGGGTTTCTCTGTGTAGCCTTGGCAGTCCTGGAACTCACTCTCAGAGATCCACCTGCCTCGGCCTCCTGAGTGCTGGGATTACAGGAGTGTGTCACCACTGCCCCCTAAAGAGTCCTTCTGTCCTGATTTAGAAAAGAGTGAAGCCAGATAGAGAAAACTGACTTATATTCAAATAAATATAATATTTCTATTTTAATCTTCCAGTTGAAATTAGGGTTGCTTTCTGATACCGCCCAGCACATGTTTTAAACTTTCTGTTTGTTACTGTTCTAGGATTGAGAATCTAGCCTACATCCTTAGCGCGACAGATAATGCAGCCCCAGGCTGGCTTAAATCTACTGTGTCTGCTTCCTCAGGCTACAGTTACAGATACTGCCCACTATGCCCAGCTCTTAATTAAAATCACCCATCTTTAGCTCTTTCCAACTCTTCTTTGAAGAAATAAATTAACTTTTATGAGTACTGATCAAGACATTATCTCCTTTTAAAAAATTTTATTAATTTATTGTCTACACAGCGTTCCTCCCGCATGTACATCTGCAGGCCAGAAGAGGGCACCAGATCTCATTCTAGATGGTTGCTAACCACCATGTGGTTCCTGGGAACTGAACTCAGGTCCTCTAAAAGAGCCGCCAGTGCTCTTAACCTCTGAGCCATCTCTCCAGCCTGCTTCCAATTCTTATTTTCTCCTTTCCATTTTCACTTCTTTAATTTTTTTGAATCATATATTTATGCATCTCTCCCTAAGACATCCTGAATCTTTTTTGTTCAGAGGGAACATTAAGGTAAAATATAAGTAAATCACAAGTGTTCTTCCAACCATAAAAACACTAATTTTAGTTACCACATTCAAAACAGAAATCATCAGAACCGTCTGAGCTAGAGGCAGCTACTATACAGATCGCTTCCCTGGAGTGTTTGTTTGTTTGTTATGGATTTTTATACAAACATTTCCTTCAGTTTCTACAAGACTTAGACATGATGAAGGAAAGCCACTCCCTGTGATGCCCTTTGCTTGACTGCAGTACCAAATTCAATCAGAAGCATTGGGGATCATCACTTTGGGGATAGGTGTTAACATACCATTTGTATCTGTCCACAAACGCAGATAAATGCTGGGTGTGAACCTGATCGTCTGCTTTGGAAATCATCCAAGAGCTTAACGAGAATTACTTTCAATTGAATGCACATTAAAAATGTAAACAGTAGGCTAATAGAAATGCTAACTAATAAATCATTCAGAAAGCCACGTTCTATTGCTATACCTCCCATTGCCATTCAGAATAAAAATCTTCCTCTTAGCACCGTCCTATGTATAATCTAAGGGATGGTGGGAAAGCTTGGGCTTTAGAATAAGTGCTTTATAAATACAAGAGATTTTGAAGTACTACTTGGCAAGAAGCTATAAATATTGCCGAGATGAGGAGCCCTTGTGGGGGACATTTCTTGAGGCCTGAAGCTGCGGATCCACCCACACCTTCCATGTTCTGACAAGGAGCTGGGAGACAGTGCTGTTGTAGGAGGCCAGCTTCTCCAGAGTCAGAGCCAAATTTAAGCTGCCTTGGGAGGGGCGGCCATACACATGCACAAAGCAGTAACTAATTATTCAAGATTGACATGATCCCTTGGGTGAATCGTAACAAATCTTTATCGGGATCGTAAGTCATAAACGGTAGCATGGGTGTGTGCAAGCTGATTTTCAGATTAACACATCAAGGGAAACAAAATGTCTCGTAGACACCTCCACCTGTGTACCTACATGTCCCCAAATGGAACTCACCAAAGTCTGCCCCTCACCACCGCTATTCTCTCTACTCAGAAACAGCACCTCTCTTAGCCAGAAACCTGGGTGTTGCCACTGACCGCCCCTCCCCCCCCCCCCCCCCCCCCCCGCACCTCTGCAGTACTTGTCAATCTCCAACCATTATTAGTGGAGTTTCCAGAGGACATGTTGGTCCTCGAGTCCACTGTGCCTTCCACTGACATCATTCACACCAGGCCATCACTGTCTCCAGCCCTGATTCCTGGACCAGCCCTTACTTCTCCATGCAGCCCCCTCCTGCCCTCTCCAATGTGGCATGACTTCTGTAATGAGTTATGACATCGCTCTCCAGATTTAAAACCTTCCGTGCGTTCTTGTCTCCCCTTTGATTAACGCGCTCATCTTGGCCCCCATAAGTAGAGCAGCTGTATGTCTACCTGAAGTCATCTCCTGACACGTCCCCTGCCCAGGCAATCCCAGCTTTTCCTTCCTCCACACATCATGACCTTCCAAGTACAGCAAATCCCTTTCTAGATCTTTCCTCACTGTCTGCACACTGCCCAGGAACAGAAGACCTTTGTCTTTCACTATCCCTTGCACACAGGCACTAGACAGCAGGCAACCAATTGACAGGAGCAAGCCCTGGATAGTGGGTATCTCCATAATACACTGTGGTGGGATACAAACGCCAAGATGCTTTGAGAGATTAAGAGGGCGGGTGACTTTTTAAGAGGGAGGGTTATGAGGATTGCAACAAATATATGCTGTAGTTTTTAGATAAACACCTGGGTCAAGGGCTATTCAGATACTAATA
This sequence comes from Microtus pennsylvanicus, assembly GCF_037038515.1. NCBI lineage: Eukaryota > Metazoa > Chordata > Mammalia > Rodentia > Cricetidae > Microtus > Microtus pennsylvanicus. Next base: position 86,163,373 of record NC_134587.1, read on the forward strand.
AAAAAAAAAACATCTGTATTCACCCACAAAAGAAATTCCTGATTCAATCCTTAAGGTTTATGCTCAGTCTCTTTGACTTGAAGACATCGACAGCAGTCACATAAGAGGCTGGAATATCAGGCAAGAAGGGAGGAAAGCACTGTAGATCTAGATTAGTATTTTAAAACATCAAAAGAAAAAAAACAAACATTTAAGCAATGGTTTTCCCATGAGAAGTGAAACAGAATTGCATATTATTAAGCAATGTGTGTGTTTGTGTATGTGTATACACCTACATTTAGGCAATAGATCAAATTAAATACCACTACTTTAATGCTATATCCATCTTTTTCTTAAAGGCAGGGTCGCTTACCAGCCCAGAACTTGATGTCCAGTGATCTCCAGGAAATGGCTCTGTCTGCGTCTCCCCAGAGCTGGGGTAACAAACACTGTCGTGTTTGCCTTTTCTTATATGGGTTCTGGGACACAAACTCAGGTCCTTGTGCTGTGCTGGGGTTACAAACACACCCACCATGTCTGCCTTTTTGACTTGGGGTCTAGGACTCAAACTCGGGTCCTCGTTGGTGCAGCGGGTACTTTACCGGCTGAGCTCCTACAGTAAGCTTTTCAACTTGGCATTAGCAATCATTTCCTCTTTAAAACAAGAGTTCTATAACTAGGTCAATCACTTGTAAATTTTTTTCACTGTGCAAAAACAATCACAGAGCCCTGAGCCTGGATGCTGGCTACACAGAAACAGAGGGAACAGAGTACCCCTCGATTCTGTCACCTTCCTCACTCAATGCTGCCTTGGCCTTTTTATTCTTTTTAATATAGTTACATCATTTCCCTCCATTTCCTTTCTTTCTTCCTTCCTTCCTCCTATTCCTCCTATGCTCCCCCTAACTCCCTCTCAAATTTCTAGTCTCCTCTTCTTTGTTTTTATTAGGATGGAATTGTTGCTGTTTAGGAGGGCATCGAGTTTGTTTGTTTGTTTGTTTGTTTACTTATTTATTTATTTTTGATTTTTCAAGACAGTGCTTCACTGTGTACCTTTGGCTGTCCTGGAACTCACTCTATGACCAGGCTGGCCTTGAACTCACAGAGATCCACCTGCCTCTGCTTCCAGAGGGATTAATGGTGTGTGCCTGGCCTTCTCTTCTTGTTATTGCTACTTACACCAATATAACCGGCTGAGCTGTTTCAGCGTTGCTTGCATACACATGGTTGCAGGACTGACCACGTGGTGCTGAAGAACCAATTAGGAGGCTCATTCCTTGGGGGAAGACTACTGCTCCAGTTCTAAGAACCCCGCAGTTGCCTACAGTTCTTTGTCTGGGGTGGGGCCCTGTGAGGCTTGTGCCTCCCATGTTCACATGTCCATTGTGTTGTCCTTATTTGGCCATATTGTTGTGGCATCATGAATGACACATCTCTGTCGTCTCAAGGAGATACAGGTTCACTGCATCCCTGGTCCTCTGTCCGTTGGAACCTTCCCACCCCCTCTCCTATCATGTTGTCTGAGCCTTGGGTGAAGGAGTTGTGCTGGTATGAGTACAAGGATCCAGTTGATCATAGATCATACTTAACTTTTCTCCATATTTTGGCTTTGACCGTTTTCAGTGTCACATGAGGTTGGCAGGAGAAAGGGAGGGCTAGGAATTCTTAGCAGGGACCCTCTTCGCTCGTTTGATGTCAATATTTAGAGAGGCCTCAGAAGAACCTGGTGGGATCTATCCCAAAGCTTCAATGATTCCCTCCAGTTCCCTTAAAATAGTTGAATTATGACCAACAATTAATTGGTTATTGATATAAATTATGTCCCTAAAATACTCAGCTATGGCAACGACTCAACACGCTACTCTTTATGTAGGAAAAAGAGAGACTGTGTATTCCTTCCAAATCCAAAAGATACCAGACTTCCCCTTGAATTCCCAAAACATTTATCTAAATTCTGTATCCGATTAGTCAAGGGAAGGCAAATATCACTGCAGAATCAACAAAGAGCATACTATATCTAACTTAATGACACGGTCAGCTCTGGACAGTATGGCCTCCCCTGTATGGATCACAAAAGAAATGAGCCAAAGACAGTGCAGAGGCCCCAAGACTCCGGCCAACTCCCATGCTATAATATCCCATGGAACTGCCCCATAACTAACAATTTAAACTATTGTTTTAGATCTTTAATGACTGTGGGTATGAAGTCTATGACAGCAAGCTGACGTATCCACGTGAGGGCATTTGGGAAGGGAACAGCTGTCTGGTGAGCCATCCCCATTACACCATACAAGGTGCTGTGTTTCATTCAAAGCATTTTCCGCTCTGGATGAGAACTACGATTCTGCCTGATTTCTTCATTGTCTGTTGGTGCCTAGGACCAGCAGGAGTAGTTAGTGTCTTTTTAGGATCATCTTCCAGAAGAGGGGCCACTTTGAAAAGACAATTTCTCCTTTCTCAACAACTCTCAAACAGGCCCAGGCAGCCACTGTGAATGGCAGGCTCACCACCAACTCAGTCACTGGTCTATGTCCACACTGCCAGGACACAGGATCAAACTCTGCCTAAGATGACGTTCATATCTATGCCAGAGCTCCTTCCTGATCACATATTAATAAATGAAGTCTCCGATCCATTCTTCAACACTGAGACCTGCAGTTGCCACTTCCTCCACCGTCCTTTTGGAATTGGAATAGACATGTCTCAAGCATCCGAAAGAGATAAACTCCTGAAGACACTAAAGTGGCCTTTCATGCATGTGCTGGTTTTGTTTGGTTTTAATCCCAATAGTTTATAATCTTCTGTCTATAAAGGCAGCTATTGATGGTCTATTGACGGTCTAAGAATTTGGAGGTTAATTGGAAAAGATGCAAGAGATGAACAGGAGGACAATACCAGACACAGTGACGCCGTAGCAGTAGATCTGCCCTGCTCCTACTAGGCACATTAACCCAAACACATGCACTCCAGACTCCAGACCACCTGGACTGAAATGAATCCGTGAGAAGAAAGCTACCACAAAGCCAACCGACAAAACACAAGACGAAGTGACTGGCATAACTCCCTATGGGCTCCTGAGGACCTGGACGTGGCTTTCTGTTTGTGTCCTCTCTACAGAACATCCTGGCTGCTGTGCTGGTCCCATTACAGTGTCAGAAGGACCACTGACCCTTAACAAGGAGGGGGCGGAGCTCTATGCGTCTTTGGAAAGCTTTCTGGGAACCCCAGACTCTGCTGAGCACTGCTCACTTGTCTGCAAATAGGAAGGAGGGTTTCTCCTAAAGAGGAACAGGCCAACTGATGGCAGTTCCTCACAGATCTCACGACACCGTCTGTCCCAGAAAGGGCAAAACAAGACGATAATTAGGGTGGCTCACCAACACACACGCACACACTCCTACATCCTAGCCAAAAACATTGGTTGGGAACCTCATGACTAGTAGCCTTAATTGCTACTTCCAGATCAGCCACACGTGCAGTGAAAAATACCATGTCTACCCTGCAAAGCCCATCTCTTTGAAACTGTCTTTCAGATCCCTCCTATAGGTCAGGGGCCATTGTAATTATAGCCAGTTAAGTCCTTCTCACTCTGGGGGGAAAAGAGAGAGAGAGAGAGAAATAGAGAAAAGCTCTTAGAAACAAATGATCCCTTTTTTAGAAACCCAAAAACGGCCAATGCCAATCTTAGATTCTCAACTTATTAATAACAATAACTTGACTGACTTAGCATAAATGGCACACCAGTTAATGGTCTCATACTCTCCATGTAGGAAGGGCATTTAATCATCAGGACAGTCTAAGGAAGAAGGTGCTATCATGGTCCCATTTTTACACATGGGACACAGAAAAGCTATAGAGCTGGCTAGACGCAGAGCTTATGTGTACCCCAACTCAGGAAGCCCCCTCTCACATTGCCGGCCCTGCCCCACGAAGCGTGGACTCTGCTAGAGAAAACCCACAGGAAAGGTCTTCACGTGCACAGAGAATCCCACACTAGGGGGTTGAAAGAGCAACTCCGGCTATGAAGAATGCGCCTCAGAACGCAGTGTTTGGATTCTCGTGGTTTACTGGCTGCCTCCGGGACTCCAGCGCTTTCCTTCTTGGAGACAACAGTCAGCTGATCTTTCACTCCTCGCCCCGTTTCCAATGTCTGCTTCTCTTATGGATCTAGTTAAAGACTCTGCCTACTTTATCCTGATCCTAAGACAGAGGATGAAGTGCCAAGAGTTCATGGTAAGAAAATTGAATCGATCTCAATTCAAACCCTAGCTTTGCCACGCACCAGCTACGTAAAACATTCAACCAGAAATTCTTTATCCATAAATGGACACGAAGATGCCACCAACTCCATACTTGTGGTTGTTGGATCAAATAAGAAGATAGAAATGTCACCTAACTGGCCCTCCATACATGATAGGTATCCCAAATTCTATAATATCTCCTATGTCTCAGAAACATATTATCAATTAGGGTGGCTTTGCTTGACTGTTTTCTTTAATTATTTAATTATTACTTCATCTTGATTTTATTTCTTCAATTTATTCATTTATTTATTTGGGGGGTACGGTCTCATATAGCCAGAGTGACTTCCAATTTAGCACTCTGCTGAGAATGACCTTGGCCTCCCCAGTGCTAGCATTAAGGGTATGCTCCAACACGACCTTGAACTCTTGATCCTCCTGCTTCCCTCCCCTAAGTACTGAGAACACAAGTGTGTGGGTTTTATATGATGCTGGGGGTCAAACCCAGACCACTGTGTAGCCTAGACAGGCATTCTACCAACATAGCCGCATCCCCAGCCCTGCCTTGAAAATTGTCTCTTAAATTTCAGTTTTTACTTTGTAATTTACCTTGACTATTTCGTCTGTTCGTCTTGAATATTTACATAGGTATCATTTCCTCTTCAATTTCAGAAGCGCATCTGTTCTCACACAGATGGTAGGGCACAAAAATATCCTACTGACTCCTCAATATAACAAAGCCTCGTTTTAGTATGCAATCTACCAATTTTGAGTGTGGGGATTACAGGAGAGGGCCAAGTTAACAGTCACTTTCCCTTTGGTTAGTGCAATTAAATGGTGTAAATAAGATTTCACAGGACTGTATCTATTATTGAGGATGGAAAGAACCCTGTTTTCAAATGCTAAGGAACTTCTGCCATGGCAACAATTGATATGCTAATTATAAATAATTTATCCTTTCGTTACATGGCCTAAGGACATAAAAGGAATAGCTTTCTTTCATTAAATATTCCATAACATTTAAATCTTTCACTTCCTTAGACAGGTCTTCCTCCCAATTATCTCAAATTAGTGTGGTTTGGTCCAAGTTAGATGTATTACATTGTCAGTAGAACATCTTATATACAGCAAGTCACGCCTGACAAAGGTTTAATTCAATGATCAATTTTTCTTGACTACGGCTAGCAAGGATTCCTGACTGTCCTAAGGAAATAACCCTTAACAATGGCAGTATCTGCTTCCAATTATGCTTCAGCCAACTTTAGAACTGAATTTGGTGATTCGGTTTGAGAATTTTCGCCTTCTGTAGCTCCAAGACCCCTCTTTCTGGATATTCAGAATAACATGCTCAGAACTATCCAGAAGATGAGGCGGAGCCAATGGGTCAGCTCCTCCCACACTGCACCTTGGCCGATGTTTCTCTACCAAGAACAAACCTCCAAAGGTAATGTCCCAATGGCTTCCACACTGGTCTAGATTCGGCTACACCACAGGTCTGCTGTTGGTACTTCTGCTCTCAGATCATAGAAGACTATTTATTAAAATCCCTAACTCATACAGGTTGGAGGCCACCACAAATTCAGGCCATGCCCTCAGCCGACCTCTGTCTTCCTGGTGGTTTTGACCCCTCCCCTTCTCCTGGTCCACCTCGCCCAGAGGATAGCCCGTAGCTGCTTCAGACACTCTGGGCGTGTTCCTCTCATACAGTACCCGTTCTCTGCCTACCATTTCCTCCTCTTGGCTATTTAACCAAGATCCACCTGAGTCAGAGTTACCTTTCTGTAACGAAAATCCCCGCACACCACACCCCTACTTAAATTTCTTGGGTTACGTATTATTATACTCAGAACAAAACTACAGCTCTCGGCTTAAAATATAAGGTCTTTTTGGATGCTGGCTCCTCCCTTCTTGTGTCTTCGTCTCTCACCACACCTAGCTAGCTTCCAAAGGGACAGAAGTGCTCATTGTGACCCCTCCTGTCTCTAGCCTTCCCCACCCCCAATCTCCACAGCCCTTCCCTTGCAGGGATGACTTCAATGAACTTTTCCTGCTGGCTCGGGGCTTTCTGCACCCTTCCTGGGGTCCTTCCTTGTCCCTTCTAGCTCCGCTGAGTGCCCCTGTTCCATGACACCCCCCCCCCAACTCTCCAGGGAGATCTGGGCTTCCGGAACCTAAGTACAGTTCTAAACGCTCTAGAGGAACGCACTCGTCAAGGCCTCCCCCACAGGCATTGATACCGGCTTACTGGACGCAGAGACAAGTAAATAAATGAAGACAGGGTAGCCCACAGTCTGAGACAATGGCAAATCAGTGGCTCCCGACCCAAAATTACCTAGAGAGTGTTTAAAAACATAAAGTTCTGGGCCCCGTCCCAAGCCTACAAATACTTTGAGAATGAGGCCAAGATGTGTAGCTGCTTAACGAGCTCCCTGGATGAGGCTGCAGGAGGAACGACTCCGACGCCAGTCCCCAGATGGCGTCTAGGAACTGCAGTCTACACAGAATGTCCCTGCCACAGTTATTTCCTGCTGCGTGCGGCTAGAAGGCAGGGACAGTGACAATGCGGTGCTGCCAAGTGGAGCCTGAGGATGTCACACCACACATCCTGAGTCGTGTCCATCCCCGTCCCTGTCCCTGATGTGGGAGTGAAGAAAAAAACTGCGCCCATGTTCCCAAATATGGTTTATATATGTTCTTTTACATTTAAAGGGGGATATGATATAGATATGAATAATTTGCATTGGTGTGGATTTTAAGGTCAATTTTGTTATATGTATATGTATTTCTGATATTGATTAAGGTATTGTGATTGTGTAGTTCATTTAAAATGTAATGTATAATAGGAAATATAGGTTGCTAATGGATAATCATCGATAATAGTAAAGCTTGTAGTCATGTTAATTAGATTTTCTAGATATATAGAGATACATTTCAGTTAGATAGACATTCTTCATATCTTTCAAAGACTACAGAATATGGCATTTTAAATATTTTAATAACTTAGAACTTTTCTTGACAATGAGACACGTCTGCTCCTGGCAGCACCAATCTACTTCAAGAGGAAGATGGGCATCGAAGAGGCTCCTTATGAAGTTTGATAGCCATTTGGGCAAGAAACTGCTCTTGCCTGGACTGATGCATAAACTGGACACAAAGAACCCTCAGAAAGAGGACTGATGAACTTGCCTAAAGGTGAGATGGTCTTTCGGGGATCCTGATTCATGAAAGAGTCTGCGAGACATTCTGCAGGATACAGAAGAAAGTGACTGAACTGTCTTTGGAATTTCCTGCTTCGTGGAGGTGTCTGTTGGATACTATGGGCCTGTAGGCCGAAGATGGATGCCCCGACGGTACAGAGGAACTTTGGGTGACTGTCCAGGCAGTGAGATGTCTCTGTCATTTCTAGAGTTTTGGATTTCTTGTTTGCTTAGGTAATATTATATCCTTTTGGAGTCTTTGATGGAGTTAAAGAATGGATAGATAGTTAGAGTTTTCCTTAGTTATGATAAAAGATAAAATAGATATAAATATTGTAACTGTAATTCTTACTTAATAACTGTTTTGTTATATGTAATTTTACTATGTTAAAGTTAAAGCCCTTCTTTTTTGTTTAAACAGAAAAAGGGGAAATGATGTGGGAGTGATTGCTTATTAATAAAGAAACTGCCTAGGCCCATTTGATAGGCCAACCCTTAGGTAGGCAGAGAAAACAGAACAGAATGCTGGGAGAAAGAAGCTGAATCAGAGAGTCGCCATGATTCTCCCACCCAACACAGACGCAGGTTAAGATCTTCCCTGGTAAGCCACCTCGTGGACTACACAGATTATTAAAAATGGGTTAGATCAATATGTAAGAGCTAAGCAATAAGAGGCTGGAACTAATGGGCCAAGCAGTGTTTAAAAGAATACAGTTTTCGTGTAATTATTTCGGGTATAAAGCTAGCCGGGTGGCGGGAAGCAGCCCACTGCTCCTACTACAACATGTCCCCATCCCACTCCCTCATAACCCCCACTCCTGTGGAGCTTGGGAACTGTACAGAGAGCAGCATTTTGGTTTCTGCAGGTCACCTCCAGTATATTCTATGCTCATAACTTGAAGCAACTTGAAGGCAAGGACTGAAGGGCTTCATGCCCTTACATGTTACAGCACACGCTGCAGATGGGGATCAAAGTTGAATAATTAGAAGTTATGTCCATATTTAAACACACCTTCCATTTAAACGCAATTTAGAGAATAATAATGGAACAAGAAAACAAGGAGGTCCTGTCTCTTAGTTCCGCCTTTCCTTGTGGTCGTTACTGGGCAACTAGAGCCTTCATATAAAGAAACAGCACTGTGAAACACACTGGTTAGAAGTGTGTGTGTGTGTGTGTGTGTGTGTGTGTGTGTGTGTGTGTGTGTAGGGTGGGTGCCTGAATGTCGCAGCATGTGTGAGGAGCTCAGAGGACAACCTTGGATGTCAGTCCTCACCTTCCAACTTGTTTGAAAGGGTGTGTCTTGTTGTTCGCCATGAAGCACACCAGACGAGCTTCTGGGGACCGCAGTGAGTTATTCCAGATGTTTGTTCCTTATGTGGGTTCTGGGGATCTAAACTCAGGTTCTCTTACTTGCAGGACAAGAGCTTACCCTTACCCTGAGCCCCAGTTCAAATACATAGTCTTAAGATAGGTGACTAAAACTACTTGGCGCTCACCGGCAGCCTTACCTAAAACATCTAGAAAAGCTGAAGTGGTGTTGAACTCTAGAATGGTGGATTGTACATTGTTGGCTGGGACGTAAAACGCGGCTATGGCTGTGAAGAGTTTGGTGACACCTCACCAAAAGAAATAAAATTAATTGATTAATAAAATAAAAACGAGAGACAGAAGCTTTGTAAGAGCCAACAATTCCAAAAGTTACTCAAAGGAATTAGAAGCGTGATCTCAACATAAAACTTCCTTAATAAAGCGTCTGAATCAAACATTCGTGGGAAGATGAATGTGATGTATACACACAGTAGAATATCATTTATCCTGAAAAAGAAAAGGCATCTGAGGAGGTGCAGCATGGTTGAACTTAACAGGACCCGGTGTGAAGTGAAATTAAGCCAGTCACAAACAAATCCTCCATGATTCCACATAGAAGGGCTTCTATGTGGTATCCAGTTACTCAGATTAACAAAGACAGAATGGCAGTTGCTAGGGACCAGGAGGAAGAAAATAGGAACTGATTCTTAAAAGCGTACTTAGAAACGGGTTTTCCGAATTAAATGCATTTTCACTTTAGGGACAAACTATTTTCTCAAAGGGGCATGGCATGGGGACCTGGTAAAAATCTTCCTGCTGGGAGTGGGGGGTGGGCTGTGGTGGGAGGCGGTAAGTGGACATGACCAAATTACATGGTAAAATGCATGAAAATTTCAGATTATACATAAAAACATTTTTATTTAAAAACAGAAAGTCTTATTTTTTATTAGTCCTTGTGTAGGCCTGTGGGTGTGAGATAAGATTAAATCCAGCGTAATCAAGAAGTTAATAAAATAGGAATCTGGGTGAATCTGATGGTAAAGATATAGGTGGTTAAAACTGGGGTAAATGAATGATGTCTTTGCCAGTCAGTTAATTGGCTTAGAATATATATTAAACGTGTATTATAAAATCTTCCCTTGGGGTGGGGGGCTACATAACGCCTGACATACACTGGGTGTCCTGCGTATTATTTACAGCCCCCCTCTTGACCCCACCCTGGCTGAGGCTGGAGCCTTGTAGAGCCCCAACCCCCACTTGTCCTTAAGTTGCAATTTAACACTCAGAGTTGCCCCAGCAAATCATTAGACATAAAATGATAACACAAAGTTCAAAGGAAAACCATGAAAATCATTTTAAAATTCTAATCCTGAGAAATGGAACACAGGAGAACCTGACCTTTTACACACTGGTGCCTCGATCCTAAAGTTTAAAAATTCAGGAAAAAAAAAAAAAAAAAAATATATATATATATATATATATATATATATATATATAACATTGTTTTTTTAGTTAAGAGCTGTCAGCTTTGGATTTTATTTCTCCAACGCTTTTGTTTATAAAGGATTGAAGTGTTAGAGCAGAAATAATTTCAACTACTTTTACTTTACATTTGGGAAATTTTGAGAAAACGTGTGATTAAAACCTTGACTTTTCTTAGGTACGTTGAGAACTGGGAGCTTCCCAGATTTTTGCTGACTTTCAGTGTTGTGTATTTGGAGGATCTTATGGGCTCTAGATCTTGCAGAACATTTTTACCAGTAGAAGAACGAACTAAATAAAGACGATATCTCCATCCTGCTCCCATACCATACGCTACCCTGAGTAGTGGAACTCATTCTCCAGACACTGAGAAACCACAGGGGACTGGGAACTGTAAAGGGTTTCTCAGATGGAGTCACTGCCCTACAAGGAGTCACAGGGACAGCCCACCCCCACCCCAGGGGAAGATTTTATAATACACATTTAATATATATTCTAAACCAGTTAACTGATTGGCAAAGACATCATTCGTTTACCCCAGTTTTAACCACCTATATCTTTATCATCAGATTCACCCAGATTCCTATTTTATTAACTTCTTGATTATGTTGGATTTAATCTTATCTCACACCTACAGGCCTACACAAGGCCTTCTTTGCCTGATAACGTCATCTTGAATTACAGCATCGGGTCCTGTCAACTCCCTAGTGATTTGGCCTGTGGTTATCTTCAGAGTGTGTTTAGTCCAAAATGCTTCCAAAAACACATGGCAGAAGTTAAGGCTACGCTTAACCCTTTTCCTCGGTCATTTTCACAACCAAAAGACTCCAGAAGAGTACAAGAGAAATTAAGAGAACAGAAGAAAATTCTCTGCTGGGCCAAGAAGATAGTTAAGGGCTAAGAGCATGTACACTTAAGGATCTACCTGAGTTTGGAACCCCAGCACCCGCAGAGAAATCGGGGTATGCCATGCCTAAGAGGGGCGGAGAGAAGACAGGGGATTGTGGGGGTCTGATGGCCACCAGTTCAGCTCCGAGTTCAAGAGAGACCCTGTCTGGAGGGAGTGAGGTGAGGAGTATTAGGACAGCACACCCAACCTCAGTGGTCCTCAACCTTCCTGTGCTGTGACCTTTAACACAGTTCCTCATGCTGTGGTGACCCCCCAACCACAAAATTATTTTCATTGCTATCTCATCACTGTAATTTTGCTACGAATCCTAATGTAAACGTCTGATCTGCAGGGTGGTCTTAGGTGACCCCTATGAAGGGATCCTTTGACACCAAAGGGGTGGCCACCCACAGGTTGAAAACCACTGACCTACTTTTTCCTGTAGCCTCTGCATGCACACAGGCACAAGCACACACAAGCACACATGACACACCGACACACCGTACTCACACATATATGCATGCACACCACACATACACACACTACATATATGTATACATCTGTCTGGCATCATATACATGATGTACCTAATAAAGAAAATGCTGTGCGAGTGAACGAAATGATGATCTTACACCAGACTATGAAGTTACATGCGACTCTTCTCACTCAGAGTTGCACAGGTGGTTGCCAGGCACCTTTTACGAGTTACGACCTAGGACTTGAGCGAAGTCAAGGCTGATCTCCCCTAAGGATCAGGGACATCCCCTGTGAGTGACAGCTTGATAACATCGAACCAATTAAGGCACCAGAGGAGCTCACCAGGGTGTGAAGAAACCCACTCCCGGTGATAAGGAAAGGAAGGGCAAGAAACAGCTCCCCATCCTACCCCCGACAGCTCCCAGGGGCTCGATTACTCCCAAGAGTAGACAAGATGATCCACAGAACTTTAGCAGGCTAAAGAGGGGTCAGTCTCAAATGGCATCCATAAATATTTAAGAAAAACCTCATTAAGATGGACAGAGAATAATCTCTGAAACTGCTCCCCTCGGTTCAACATAGGCTTCTCCAGGAGAAGCCACCTCCTCTTTCCCCTACTTTAGAGGAAGTATAAGGTAAAACACTCAGAGAATGAAAGGGAAATAGTGACCACTTAATCTAAAGCAGAAACTTGATTCTCGGCTGGGGAGATGGTTCTGCGGGTAGTGTATGCAGAGCAAGATGTAGGTTCAAGTTCCCAGGGCCATATAAGATAGCCCACACCTATAACTCCATTTCTGGGACAGGGTGGAGACAGAGGTATCCTGGGGATTTACCCAAAAGGTCAGCTCCAGATTCAATAAAAGACCTTGTCTCAAAAAATACAGAGCCAGGCAGTGGTGGCTGGCTCAGGTCTTTAATTCCAGCACTCTCTGAGTTCAAAGACAGCCTTGTACACAGAGTAAACTCCAGGACAGCCAGGGCTTACACAGAGAGACCCTGTGTAACAAAAGCAAACACATGAAAAAGAATGGTGGTAGGGCTGGGGAGCTAACTGAGCAGTGAGGAGCACTCGAGACTGAAATTCAGTTCCCAACACCCATGTCTAGCTCACAACCTCCTGTAACTCCAGGCCTGAGGCATCTGACTCCCTCTTCTGACCTCCAGAAGAGCAACTGAATGTATGTGTGCACATGTGCAACCCACACATTTATGGATGCACACACACACACAAATATACACAGGGACTGGAGAGATGGCTCAGCGGTTAACAGCACTGACTGCTCTTCCAGAGGTCCTGAGTTCAATTCCCAGCAACCATAGGGTGGCTCACAGCCATCCAATATGAGACCTGGCGCCCCCTTCTGGTTTGTGGGCACACATGGAAGGAATGCTGTACACATAATAAATAAATAAATATTTAAAACAAAAAACAAATATACACATAGATGTAAATAAATCTTTTATAAAAATATGATGACGAATGATATACACATATGCCGAACACACACACACACACACACATATTTAAAGTTAATTTTACCATGGTTTAGATGAAAAGCCTTAGTTGGGCATTCGTAATTAAAGATGTGTTGTGACCATGCATGAGAGTCGGTCAGAACACTGTGCGCGTGTGTGCAAAAATCTGTCACTGGTGCTATGTAACATATTCTTTAGTGGTGGCTATGCAGTGAGGTGATGGCAATGCAGTGTCTGGTACTCTGTAGATAGGGCACCAAAAAGAAAAAAAAAAACAGATGCCTCCCTTGGGAGCAATGTGAGTAAAATGTAAGGTGTCTGTATGGACACTTAAACATCAGGGGCTTTGCGTTCTATAAGGATGTAGTCAGACAGCCAGAAGACAGAGGTGACCTTCGGACCCCTGGAACTGCCAAGCTTAGCTACACCTTCCAAGAACCTGTCTCCCAGTGACCTGCCTCCAAGACACTGCACAGCCATTAGCCACATCTCTGATAAGCCTACAGCATCAATTGTAGCCAAAGGACCAAGGCTTCCCAGGAGTCTCTGTCTATGTGGCTATGTTTGATCACAGCAGCCCCAATGCTTTGCCCATAAGACAGAATGTTCTATACTACTTAGTCCCATCAGTCACGGTTAGGATAGAACTGTCCCCCACAGGTTCAATATTTGCTCCCCAGCTGAGGCCTTGCTTGGTGAGTTCTCGCTGGAGGGGATAGGTCACCGCAAACAGCCTTGGAGTTACACAGCTGGCCTCTCACTTCCTGTCTTTCTCTGTCTTCTGGTTACTGAGGCAAATGTGACCAGCTGCTTCATGCTCCTGCCAAGCCTTGCCCACCACCACCATGAAGGACCGCACCCCTCCAACTGTGAGCCAACATAATACTTCTTGCCTTGAGTTGCTTCTTGTTGAGTATTTGATCACACAATGGAAAAAAAAAAAACAAAGCATCCAAAGTGCAGGTTCTGTGTCATTCTCCCCATGACTAAGTAACCACACATACACACACAAAAAGAAAAAAAATCAGGTGTTGACGCATGGAACTCCATATTCTCCAGAAACTACGCATTAGTGGTAAAACCCAGGCCTTGTCTGCTTACACACAAAGGCAGCTTTTCAAGTTTAACTCATTGGCCATGACCACAGAAAGCAAATTATTCCCACCTGTAGGCTTTCATTATCTCTTTCCCCCTGGGTTTGAAGGAAGGGAACACTGAGGACCTGTGATAATTTAAATGAAAATGGCCCCCATAGGGAGTGGCTCTATTAGGAGGTGTGGCTTTCTTGGCGTAGGTGTGGTCTTATTGGAGGAAATGTGTCACTGTGAAGTGGGTTTTGAGGTCTCCTAAGCTCAAGCTACACCCAGTGACCCAGTTCACTTCCTGTTCTCTGCAGATCAAGATATAGAACTCTCAGCTCCTTCTCCAGCACCATGTCTGCCTGCGTGCTGCCATGTTCTGTCGTGAAGATAATGAACTGAACCTCTGAAACTGTAAGCCGCCCCAATTCAATGTTTTCCTTTATAAGAGTTGCTGTGCTTCTTCACAGCTATAGAAGTCCTAAAGAAGACAGGACCCAATGGGGTGGCATACTGAAAATGACCAGCAATAACACAGGTGGTAACCAAGGAGGTCTCCAAGCTCCAAGGTTCCTGACCCTAGCTGGGTGGGGTTCCCATGAGGTTTCAGCTTTGATAGCTAAGCCTGGTGGCAGGTGCTTTCTCCTCTCCAGCTTAACTGTGATCTCAGAGCACCAAGTCAGGCTACAAACCATGTTCCTGGGAAAGCAGCAGAGATTCACCTGTGAAAAATGGGGCCAAACTGTGCCAGACACGACCCGTTTTGTTTCTTACACAACTATCCCCAGAACTATCCCTACTCTTAAAGACCCATCCAAGGCGAGACAATGCATTTGGTTTAAGGGGACATTGCCCTCAGCTTTCCCTCCAAGTTGGCCTTGGGAAATGTTACCATTGTTTCCTGTTTCAAAGTGAGATTTTGGGAGACCCATTTTTGTTGCACATGGAAACACATACACGTAGCCCAGATGACGCCTCCAAGAAGGCTCTTTTCCCCCCTTTATCTGAAAAGTCAAATAAGCATCTCCAGTCAATCCACATCTGATGAGATCATTTTGAGTGAAGTCAAGGTCTCTTAGATTTCTATGTCACAGGAATGTCGACGTCATAATGGTTCCGAGAACAAGACTACTTAGATAAATGAGGAACTCCATGGGCTAACCTCAGATCATGTATCAAGATCGGTAAGAAATGGAATATTTGATCTCTGATTAAATGGCTCCAGAGTAAGAGGGCTAAGATTCGGGCTTAAGTAGATTCTGAACTTGGTCTGACCTTGTGGACAAACTGGCTGCTGGCATCTTCCTTCTGTACTCTTGTTTGTAAAACACCAGGGAATGCCCAGGTCTGTGTAGCTACGCTCCAAAAGTCAACAAAAGTTTCCTTGTAGACAGTTGGTAGAGTCAAGGAAGTGAGCTTCTTTTACAACATTGCCAGAAGATCTACTTTGGGTATTTTTTTTTAAATCCTGAAGCAGAGGCTCCACCTGTTCACCCCAGCGGCCATCAAAATTGCACCATTTTCCCTGTTTGTCCTTTGGGCTCAGCGACTGCAGCAAGGTGACAAATACCCACAATTACTCAGCAGGGCCTTTGCATCCCTCCAGGCGCTAACTATGCCTTGGCTCAAAGAGAATTGGAACCCCAAGTCCGCACTGCCGCTGCCGGGAATCTGAACAAGCCTGTGTACTCTCGAAGTTACACACGTACACACACTATCAGCCACGACGTTTCTAAACCTTGATGGAGGGGTCACACAAGAGAGCGATGACCAGCATTCGGTGCTTGCAGGGATGTCCGAGGGTACGGTAAGAACACAAGCCAGCATTTCAAAGACAATCAGGCTTCCTCTAGGATGGCTGTCCCCATCTTCCTAATGCAACCCTTTAACACAGTTTCTCATGTTGTGGTGACCCTCCCCCACCCCATCATAAGATTATTTTTGTTGCTATAATTTTGCTACTGTAATGAATCACAGTGTAAATATCTAACATGCAACCCCCGTGAAAGGGGTTGTGACCCACGGGTTGAGACCACTGCTCTAAGAAATTCAAAACACCAAGAAGGAAATAACGTGAAGAGGGGGCTATCATCGGACAAGTAAGAAAAGACTGGAAGCTTTTCAAAATGAAAGCAACATTGCTTACTGCAAAGTGAAAACCAAAACTGTATTTGTTATATGGTTTCTATATCACTTTTTAGATCAATACTTGACATTTAAAGTGACAACCATTGCAGCTCTAATTGGCTGGGATTCTCAACTACACATAATACAAGTCAGCACTGGCTCTTTAAAAACCACGAACAGTAAACAATTCCAGTCTCACGCCCGTAAGGCATCAGACTCAGTTCTAAGTGCTTATGCAAATGAATTCCCATAATTCATCCAGTGCCTGCTGAGGAGGTATCATTATGATCCCCATTTCTCAAGACAGGAAACTGAGATCCTAGGAAAACAGCTAGCATTTCCGCTGCCTTGCTCAGGGAATGGCAGAAAGGCTGGAATTGTGAAGCCAGGCTCCCAGGGCCTGCCTCTCAGCCATCACTCACAATGCTCACAGCCTCTCAGAAAAGCAACCTCCTCTCTCTATTGTACATTAGGTGCCTCACAGGTGACCAGGCAGGGTGGGAATGGCAGGCTTGGAACCCTGAAGACAGAGACAGTCTATGAAGGGAAGGGTCTTTGTCAGAAGTCACAGCCAGTCACAAAAGAGCAGCTGGCACCCAGAAGACCATCATCACAGCCACACAGACACAACTTACGACTGCGTTGGGATTGCTACCCTACTGCAAGCCCACCACCATCACAGCGATTACACCTCACGGTCCCCGCCAGTTCGTCCCTGCAGAGCAGGAATGAGTCAGGAAGGGCAAGGGCATGTACAACTGAAAAAAAAGGGGAAAAAAATAGGCCTTTAGCCCCATCTCCACGTGGAGTTGACAAGAGAGCAATCAGGCAGCAAGTGAGCATCTCCATAGAGAAGCCAGCCTCTGCCTCCCACCGACGATCCAGCGGTGGGAAGATTCCTGTCCTAGAGCACCTGAAACAAGCAATACAAACCAGCACAGGACAAGAGAAAAAGATTCTAATTCCTAAGGTTGGATTACAGTGATCTGTAAAGCTAGTCCCTTCCAGGGCACTGGGGGAGAAGACACCCCGAGTCTCTTTCCACCTTCCCATGGCCAGCAATCACTGGCCTTCCTTGGCTTGTGGATACTCCCCTATCAGCCCCTTCGGTCACATGATACCCCCACCCCTTCAACTGGAATTCTTTCTGTTTACCTATGGAGGCAAAGTCCATTCTGCTCCGCTAATCAGCACCTCAGCAAGATTATGCAGGCCATATTCCCAAATATGTTCATAGTCACGGCACCAGAGGCTAGAACTTGAATGCATATTTGGGGAGAACCTGTCAAATGTATAATGACAGGCTCCAGAGCTAAGAGAGACACTCAGATGTGGGGAGACAAAAACGACAGAGGCACCTCAATGATCACGACGGGCATCATTTCACCCTACTGATGGGATCATTTCAAAGCAAACAGTGGGCACACAAAAAGCAGTAGAGACTGTACTGGGTGTCCTGGAGGAAGAGGCCAGACAGAAGTGTGCAGGAGGGCTGAGGTAGGGTGCTAACTGCTAGACAGTCCCTCCCCCAGAAACTACGGCCATCAGAAGGCTAGGGCCAGGCGCCTGTCCTCTACCGGAATGCCTGCAGGCATCTGCCAAATCTCTCTCTTTTATCTTCAAAAAGAGAAAACTTGGCCGGGAGGAGTCATCATGGATTAAAGTAGAAAGATAAATGGAGATTTTTTTTTAACGGTGTTAGTTACCTAAGCCATAATTTTTCCACTGAATAGGTATATGGCAGATGTTTGAAACGTACATTATTTACATAGCTGCTCTCATCTTTTGTGCAGTGACTTGCGTCACTTTCATGCTTTCTAAACCCGAGTAAAGATACCCAAAGCATGCTCCCACTGCCAACCAAACAAAATAGCTACAGACTCAGTGTAAATACCAATAATGCTAACCTAAGAATTACACTACTCTTCGTTCTTAAGACCAGGGGAGTAACCTGCAAGCAATCTCAATGACGATTCTTCGGGTTTCTCAAAACCTAAGGAGAACTCGGTCAGCGAAATCCAGTTGACTCTCCATCTGCTGGGAATAAAAATAACGTAGGCCATCTGAGAAGCAGACCGTAAAGTTCAAAAGAGCTGGCCTATCTTGGTGTCAGCTGCTTCTCTGTATGGATGACCTCCAGCCTTCCTCATTCACAAGCGTGCCTAAAGGACCACCCTGCTCCCGGAACTCACTGTCCATTCAAAGTGGAGCTCATCATCCCCTCCACTTTCCGCAGCTTCCTGGTCGCTCACTATAGTCTTCAGAGGCAACATCTTGATGCATGTGTGTGTTTTTTTTATCAGTGTATATTTATTATACAAAGCAAATTTTTTTGATGTTTTTAACCAAGTATATCATGTACTTCACTCATATTTGCTCATCACCCTCTCTTGTGACCCGTTTTGCTGGTCTTTCTTCCCAAATAAGACAGTGTGTGTATCTCTTTGTTTGCGTGGGTGTATCTGTGCGTGTATATGTGTGTGCATGCGTGCATGCCTGCGTGGTGTGTGCATGTAAAAATCTAGACTCCACACACGAACAAAAACATATGTGCCTTTCTGGTCCTGGCTTCTTTCACTTATCGAGGTGACCTCCAATTCCACTCATCTTCCTGAAAATGTCACAATCCCCTCCTCTTTTGCAGCTAAACAAAGCTGCACTGTGAGCATCTATAGCATGTCCTCTTACCGTTCGTGCTGAGGGACAGCTAGGCTGGCTCCATAAGTTGGCTATTGCGAACAGTGCCACGGGGAGCACGGATGAGCAGGCCTCTCTTTTATATGCTCTGGGTGTGTCCCCAGGAGCGGTTCTACACTTTGACTTTTGAGGACTCTCCACCCTTCTTTCCACAGTGCCTACACTAGCTAACATCTCCACCAGCAAGGTACAAGGGTGACTTTTGTTTTCTCTTACTTCTTAAAGCCTACTAGTTCCAAAGGGTAATCCATCCTTCTGTCTGCCGCGTACTCCCTAGAGCTGTCCTCCCGATCCTCCCTCCTTGGCCTGTACAAGTTCCAGTTCAAGTACAGGTACACAGTTCCCGTCAAGCCAACGAGTTCTTTTCAGCTGGTTAGCTGGTTAAATGTTTTGATAAAGAAGAGCTATAGGCTCGTTTTAATGAGGATTCGAAAAATATAATTATCAAGCGAAACCTGCAATTTCACAGAAAAGGGGTTTTCTTTCTAACTCACGTAACTAAAAGGTGAATCAGGTTGGAAGAAAATCTGGAAAGTGCAGGTGAAGCTAACCGACGATGCTGGAAGCCTGGTCCCCGTTGTGTCCCCGTTGTGTCCCTACTGTAGCAGCAGTGACTGTGGTGGACCTTTAAAGAGGTGGCTAGACACGACGGTGCTGTCCTGGGGACAGGTCTAACGCCTCTCTAGAGGGAAGAAGCTATGTCTGATATGACCCGACCAGATCTCTTACAGGTGAGGTGCTGTACAGTGCGTCTAGCCCAGGTGCTCACTCCCTTCTGCGCGGGATCAATTCTACTGGGGCATTGAAAAACGAGGGGGAGCGAGACCCCACAAGGACATCTGCATTTTGTTACAGTCACTAGAGCTGTGTGCCGAATAAACTTCCTAGCCCCAGAGAAAACAGTCTAGGACAAGTCGTGGAGAGTAAAGACAAAAAGGACAAAGTGTGGTGTCTGACGTAGTGAGATGTAGCTCTAGGGTGGCCCTTTATCATCTACTGTGGGATCACCACGTGGATCCCCTCCTGCAGATCTTCGAAGCAGTAGCACTCATGGCCATCCTTCTACCCGACAAGCCACGCACGGCACCTCAGTTCCCTCCTAAAGTCACAAATCTATTACTTGCCTCATAAACTCAAGATTCACCCAAATTTCAGGTTCCTTTCTTGCCTGGTTATACGGCTGCCTACATCCCAAGGTTACAGCGTGATAAACTCCCCACAGCTCTGTGTCTAGCTCATACTGTTTCCCCAGCCTCCCCCAGTCCTTCTCTTTCTCCATTTAAGTCGTAGCTACTCCTAATGACCTCCAGGTGCTAAGTGGTATCCTGCCCATCTCTGAGCCCTGTTCACCCTACACCAATCCAGACTTAACTGCTCTCCTTGGCTCCTGATTGTATACTCCAGCTTCCCGATTCCCAAAGGCTCGTTCACAAACAGCTGGGTTGTTCCCCCCACCAGTCATAGCAGGGGGTGGCTTGATGGTAGGATCTAAGATTGCATAACATAAATAAATAGATATTTGATACAATAATACATGGTCTGTAGAATCCTAAGTTATAGTAACTCCCCTAGTGATAAAGAGACGACTCACATCCCCACTTCCAGACATCCTCCCTTTCATCCTCTTCTTAAAACAGTCATGTCTTCGTCATTCATCTAAAAGACAACCGAGTCCTGGCACGTGCCAAGCTCGAGGAAGTGGGCATGACGAAGACGTAAGTGAAACAGGTGTTATCGGCAAACAGCTGGCTGTCCAGAAAAGGAAGAGACTAGGGGAGCTGCAAGCACAATGCAAAGCTGCTATGACCCAGGCGTAAAGTAACTGGCACAGAAAGGATCTGGGGGAAGAGAGAAAGAAGGGGCACACTGGGGTGCACTTGCAGTCTCAGCGACGCCAGAGACAGAGGCAGGAGGTTGAAAGTTCAAGCCAGTCTGAGCTATAAACCTAATCTCAAATACAGGGGGTGGGCAAGTAGTGCTGGCTCTGGAAGGGGAGACGGACTTCGATCAGACCTGAAGAGGTGGGAGACCCAAACGGTGTCATAGAAAGTCTGAAGCAGACACAGCGGCTTGAGGAGCAAACGAGCATACAGAGCTCCCAGACATGGGATCCGGAGCATAGGGTAATAAGAAGATTAGCAAGATGTGGAAACAGCGGGGTAAGTCCCACCGTGGAGACTTCCTAGAGCCCACAGTCCACACAGGACTCGATCCACAGACACGAGATGCATTAGAAAGAGAAGCAACTTCTCCAGTTTTGCTTTGGGTCAGGGGGGAAAAAAATACCAAAACCAAAAGCCTTCTGGGGTCCCAAGAAGAATGGATTGGCCCGGAAAACTGGTCCCTTTGGGAGATAATAAAGACAAGCAGAAGATCTAAGTAGCTGGGATAAAGAACAAAGATGCAAATTTAAAAATATTTAAGTGGTAGAAAGCAATAGGATTTTGTGGCCAGCTGGTTACACATTCCAACACCACATAAAAATAGTCCGGGGATTTACTACTTAAGGAAAAGTTTATTAGCTCCTTTAAAAACCACTCGTGTCATTTCATTCTTGTGTGACTGTGGCCAGATTAAATTTAGACTTGACTAGTCTCTGCTCGCGCTACCCCGAGAAACCTTTATAGTCAAGACATCACACAGGTTCATGACTCAGTAATGAAGGCTGCACTAAACTCCAAAGTCTGTGTGCTATCCCAGAAACCAGGACCTAACCAGAGTTTTCACTCAAGCCATGCTTTCAGCATAAACGATCCTGTACCAAAGAACACACCCTTGTCCAATCTATTCCAAATCTCCGGGAATTTACAAGGAATGTAAGGCCTCAAATGTCCAGAAGTTATCAACATTCTAAGGTTTTTACACAGCATACTCTTTTCCTTTTTCAAATGAAAATTTTCCCAGGAGTGTAAACGACATCACTTCTAACTCGTCTGATGACAGCAGTCAGTGCAGAGAGCTACAAGTAAGACAGTTGGGAGAACAGAAGAAGAAAAGGTAAGAAACGGGACACCGTTTATTAAAACTTGTCACCTATAAAATGCCAGGAAGCACACACTTAACATAGGCCTAAGGATGGCAGGAAGCATCTAACATGGGCACCCCTCCCTCCTAGAGAAGCGTGGGACTCCGGGATGTAGAGGAGGACCAAGGGCTCTCCTAACGATCATGTGCGAAGTTTGGAAGTCCCAAGCTTGCTCCTTCTGAAACCTCTATAATGAAGGCATGGAGCCAGAGGACTCTTTATGAATGGAGGGAGGTCATCTGACTGTAGGAGGACACAGCTGACGTGAACAGGTCATGATCAGAACCCGAGCGTTCAGTTTCCACTTTCAAGACTCTTAAAATAGGAGCACATGAGGAACTGGATCATAGTAAAACCTGGGAACCAGTTTCGGTAAAATGAAAACCAATAACCTGATCAAGTGGTGTGCCAGCCATGTCTCCCCACTAATCAAATCATCATCAGACAAAACTAGTTGACTTTTTTGTGGGTTTTTTGTTGTTGTTGTTGTTGTTTTGTTTTTTGTTTTTAGGATGTCAGTTTAGGATTTTCATTTTATCTCTCTTTCCAAATCACATAGGTCCATAGTTTTAAAAACAACCAGCTTTCTCCCTTAAAGGTTTGACTTCAAGACTTGAGAACTGACCTAAACCTAACCACCACTTAGCATTCTCTTTAACAGGCAGTCTTTATAGGCATGCTCAGTAGAACCGGAAGACTAGAAAAATGAACTTGTAATCTTGATCAGTGGTAGACAACCCACCAGAATTCTGGCGGCATTATAAGCGGGACAAGAAGCAACAGCTACGCTCAGTACAGCCCAAGGGGAGAGCAAAGGAAATGAGAGGCCGTGGCATCATCTGAATGAATGGCTCGGAGGACACTCACACAGGAACAGAGGGGGCTCTAAAGGCCTCGTGCACTCAAAACCTTCCACACTGGTCTGTGGTCATGGCTGCAACTGCGGCTGTCCTGAGAATCACACAGATTTCCTTCTTCACTGGGGAGCTTGACTCTCCCACTAGCTAACATCACCGTTTCTACCTAGCGGAAGAAAACTGAGGCAGAATGGCCCCACGTCCACTGGATCCAATCTCCTTTCTTCTCACAAGGCTGAGCACGCTCTGCAGCCATCTTGGTTTGAACAGAAGGCAAGATCCCCCACTCCACACTTCTGCCTAGAAGCCACTGTTGGGAAATGAATATACAGGAGGAACAATGGACTCTTCTCCTGGCCTGTGAACTCTCTGGTTGCTGGGAGGCTGGGCACTCTTGGGATTATCAAACTTTAGGTTTGACAGCTGAAAAGAGGCATAGGAAGAAACCATGGTCTACACAACCAAAAGGTTCACAGGTTTCTGTCCAACCATCCCCCTGTAAGACCTGATCAGCCTCAGGTGTGTCTGGCCTGACCTCATAAGACTAAATTTTTTTCCTGAAGGGAACAGGAGGAAAAAAATCAAGACCAAAGGTCAAGCCCACTGCTGTCAATCACATTCCACATTGGTAATTCACTTATTACCAATTAGAAACGGTGCTGTCTCATAAAACTTATCATAAAGGCCTACAACTTCTCTCGAAGTGCCTACCACGTGTTAGAGAGCCGCGCTAAATCCAGGACAGCTGTCAGTGCGTACCTGTAAAACCGTCCCGGGATTTCTCATTTCTCAAAGATTTTTTTAAAGTTATTTTCCTTAATTTTCATATTTTCTGGGGGTGTTTCTAAAAGGTCTCAAAACCGAAGCTACTCTAGACTATGTAGCACAGTTTTGAAGAGGCTGATCTCTGAAGCCAAGTAACTTACTACACGGCAAACTCTCCTTGACTAAAATGGAGCATGGTAACAGGAACGAGTGGAGCCGGCAGCTGGGCGGACAGAACCAGCTGTCAAACCTTCATTTCCCGTCATGCTACAAGACATGAAACGACGCTCCAGCTCGCACCCAGAACACCCAACTTGTTATGGCAGATTCCACTCACGCCTTGCTGGAGGAAGAGCCTCCTCCAATGATCTCCACGGGTTTCACACAGCATCAGCTACCACCACCTCCCGTGGTGCTGAAAGGAGCCAAATTTGGGGAGGGATATAAAAAAGAGGGTTGCTCTCTAGAGTCACCCCAACCAAAAGGCTACATAGGAGGAAGGGTCCACCGCCCTCTCAATGCTTTCATTGTAAGCATTTGCCTTGGGATCCACTCTTTCTTTCAATGAACCCTAGACCCGCTTTTCATTCCAGGTACTAGCAGACATCCTGGACAAAACCCATGCTCTGTCCAACCCTGGATCCTCACAAGAATCTAGCAAGACACTGGTCTTCAGGAGCGCTCCACCAAATGACACCGCCCTCTCCGTGGGAATGCTCTGATCTCAACAGTAACCTGACATTGAGTCTGGCCAGAACACTGCCAGTTTGGATCAGGTTATTCCAGGAAGGCCACCTGACCATCTGCAGGTCGCACACGGAACAAAATGAGAGAATCACGTAAAATTGGAAGACCCTTCCTCATGCCCTCAAAAATGTCTCACAGCACTGGCCATCGTAAAGTTCTTTTGCAAAGTCTGAAAACGTGATCACGAGGAAGCAATGATGAGGCAGATAAAAATAGACTCCCTGGGAATGTGCCTGACATTATTACACAAAGTCTTGCAGGCTTGTTGGAGAACTCATAGCACCTGCCCTCCAACCACTCTGTCAATTATGATTTTTTGGAGGGCGGGGAGCAAGAAAGAGGGGTGTGCTGAGGATGCAATGGAAGCATCCAAACCTTAGTGGGAGAAGCCTAGGATTAGCCTTACACTCAGTGAGGACACAAGGTCTATGTACAGGGTAGAGTGGGAGAAGCCTAGGATTAGCCTTACACTCAGTGAGGACACAAGGTCTATGTACAGGGTAGAGTGGGAGAAGCCTAGGATTAGCTTTACACTCAGTGTAGACACAAGGTCTATGTACAGGGTAGAGTGGGAGAAGCCTAGGATTAGCCTTACACTCAGTGAGGACACAAGGTCTATGTACGGGGTAGAGTGGGAGAAGCCTAGGATTAGCTTTACACTCAGTGTAGACACAAGGTCTATGTACAGGGTAGAGTGGGAGAAGCCTAGGATTAGCCTAACACCCAATGTAGACACAAGGTCTATGTACAGGGTGGAGTGGGAGAAGTTTAGGATTAGCTTTACACTCTGTGTAGACACAAGGTCTATGTACGGGGTGGAGTGGGAGAAGCCTAGGATTAGCCTAACACTCAGTGTAGACACAAGGTCTATGTACAGGGTAGAGTGGGAGAAGCCTAGGATTAGCCTAACACCCAATGTAGACACAAGGTCTATGTACGGGGTGGAGTGGGAGAAGCCTAGGATTAGCTTTACACTCAGTGTAGACACAAGGTCTATGTACAGGGTAGAGTGGGAGAAGCCTAGGATTAGCCTAACACCCAGTGTGGACACAAGGTCTATGTACAGGGTGGAGTGGGAGAAGTTTAGGATTAGCTTTACACTCAGTGTAGACACAAGGTCTATGTACAGGGTAGAGTGGGAGAAGCCAAGGATTAGCCTAACACCCAATGTAGACACAAGGTCTATGTACAGGGTGGAGTGGGAGAAGCCTAGGATTAGCCTAACACCCAATGTAGACACAAGGTCTATGTACGGGGTGGAGTGGGAGAAGCCTAGGATTAGCCTAACTCCCAGTGTAGACACAGGCTTATGTACAGGGTATAGAGCTGCCTCTAGGTGTACAGTACGTTCACTGTCCTGATAGTAAAGAATGGAGCAACCACAGCCACAACTTAGATTACTTAAGCGTAAACTGTGGTTGTCACTTCCTTTCCAAAAATGGTTTTTCATGAAAGAGAAAATCCAGGGAGTGTGATAGCCAAAATAGCATGCAAAATCCCTTATGTTTGCCCGATTTTGCAATAAAAAGGATAGTTACATGGATTGAGGCTTTTCCGCGAATGGAGACATGGTCATGGGACATTTTTGAAGTGCGAGATACTGACCCCAATTTAAAAGGATTTGCTACTTAAGGAGAAAGTAATGCTAGACTGTAAGTACCAACCACAGGCTTAGAACAATCTCCCCAGTTAAGACAGGGCTTAGGGCATCTTGGTACAGGGACTTAGCAATAGAATTCGGTCTCCATGCTTCCTTTACATTGCATTTAAAAGCAAATTAATTTTTTTTCCAGAATGAAAACATTGGTATCTTCCCACCTCTTTGCATACAAGTAAGGAACACAAACCACAAGGTTCCCAGGCTTTTCTCCCTTCAGCATCTCAAGTACAGTATCCCTGGGTTCCCAAGTCACAAAGCAAAGCCAGCGAATGGAATTCATAGAGAACCTGCTCATTCAAGGAGGCTCAGAACACTCGCTGCATTTTCACAGGAAACCTGTTTTGAAGCCTTCACTTCTGTGAATCATTGTGTTTGTCCTTCCCATCCGGCATGCAAAACACGATACAGCCTCCATTGCATCCACAGCACTGATGCAACCTACGCTAAGTCCACCCACAATCCTTGAGTATTCCGTATGCAAACACACCACAACCCCCGCCCCAAGCATTCAAGGAGCCTCAGCAGAGCCCCTGTGTGCAAATCGAACCAGCCTCAGATGGGCATGGGCAGAACCTCGAATCATCTAGAACGGTGCATGGAACCTGTTTCTTTTTAAGGGGTGGGAGGGGGGGTGTTGTCTGTTTAAATACCCTCTAAGGTAACTGGCCATAATGCAGGCACAGGCGAACCTGGCACTGCGGGCAACCCTAGACGCAGGCTCTCCTTTCACAAAGCTCAGGGAGGCTGCAGTCCTCATATCTCCCTGCAGACCAGATGCTCGGCTCGATCCCCCTCCCCGATTTTACCTAACTAATAGCTCTCCAACCCCATATTGAGAGGGCCTGCTGTGGATCTTGCAGAGGTACAAAATGGTGGATGGGAGCTAATTTTTCCCTGCTCTCCCCATAACTCGGCACATCCATCACAGCAGGTCCTCTACCCACCAAACCCCCAAACTAGCCGCGGCGCACCGAACACGGCCAGCGGCTGAACAGTGGTTACCAACCTGATGTCATGTAGCCCCGAGAAGCCTGGGGCACGAAGGCCGCGGGGAAGCGCTTGTGCAGGCGATAGTCCTTCTCGCTGCGGGACCTCATGCGGTCCGAGGCCCGGTCCGAGAAATCCGAGCTAGGCCAGGCTCGCCGCAAGGTTGTGCTCCGGGTCTTCTTCATGGTGGGCAAGAGCGACCCTGGTGCCCCGATAGTGGGGCCTCAGCGCCGGGGCGCAGAGCGCTGCTTCATCCGTCTACCGCGGCCACGACCCGGGAGGATTCTGCGCGCATTTTTTTTCCCCAGCCCCTCTTCTCGTCGGTGTCTACACCGCCAGAGGCAGGTCCGGCCCTCCCCACGCCCCCCCACACCCCCACGGCGAAGGCTCCGATTTTACACTCGTCCCACAATGCATTCCACTTCATTTGCAATCCTCCCGGCTTCCAGCTTCCAGATTCCTGGGGGGGAAGGCACGTTGGGAGGCTCGGCTGCAGGGAGGGGGCGGCCGGGGTGGGGGCGCCGAGACTTGCAGCGTGGAAGCAATGGGAGCGCAGACAATGGCCCGATTCAGCGCAGGAGTGCTTAGCCAACTGTGCGCCACAGCACAAAAGACCCAAACAAATGAGGAAGCCGAGGCCTCCGGGGGCCGACCCGGGATCGCTCGCCCAGGAAGCTTGACCGGGCGGCTGCAGCCTCAACCGTACAGGGAGGCTTCAGCGCTAGGCGGCGTGGGGATGACAGCGTCCGAGTCGCGTCCCCCCGGACCTCCCAGCCGCGAGGCCCGCAGTCCCCGGCGCTGCCTGCCTCTGCTTCTCCCGCAGTCCTCGGGAGGCAGTCTTCATTCCAGAGGCTCGAACGGGGGGCGCGCGGGAGCACCGGGACCGCCGCTGCGACAACGCAGGAAGAGCCCAATGGGTGCTGACGACCGCGGCGCCGCGTCAGGCTTCCTCCTTCCAAGGCTGGCGGGGGCGCGGGAGGGTGGGGGCGCGTGCCGACACGCGTGGGTCCCCCGCCGCAGGCATACTCCTACTCACGGGCCGCGGTGGCTGCGGAGCCCGGCGATCGGCCCGCGCGCGGGGCCATCGCCGCCCGGTGACTAGCGCGCTGCGCGTTGGCACGGCAGGAAGCGGGACGGCCACCCAGTGTCATGCTAATCTCAGGGTTGAGCAGAGGCTCAGCGGGGATCCCGGCAGCAAAGCCCCAGCGGCGGCGGCGACGGCGGCGGCGGCGGCGACGACGACGACGACGACGACGACGCGGGGCCTGGGCCCTGCCGATGACACCGCGCGGATCGTTCCACGTCTTTCCGATGGTCCCTCCCCCTCGCTCCGAGGGCTAGCCTTCGTGGGAACGCGCCGATCCGCGGAGCCCGGCCCGGCCCACCTGCGCCCAGCCGGAGCCACGGGGCGCCGCGAACGCGCGGGGACGCCAGGCCCACGCTGCCTGCCACGGGCCAACGGCCTGTTCTCTCCGCGATCCTGAGTGGCAGTCACTCCCCGGTGGCTTGGTTGCGCTGGCGGACCCGGGGCCTCCGCACCGCCCGGCCCTGCACAGCTGTTTATGGTCCAAGCACCAATCGCTGCAGGACAGCGGTGCGCGCGGAGGAGGGGGCGCGGGCCAGACGCGAGGTCACGCCGAGTTAAAGGCGCCCGGCCTGGCCGCCAGCCTCGCCACGCGCCGCCACTCCCATTCTCATCCGCCACGCTCACCTCCCCACTTGGGTTGCCAAAAATGCGTTTTGAGCTATAAACAACGATAATAAAGCTGATTGCCTCTCGAAGAGATCTGTCATTTGGCGTTTGAGCATTTTTTTTTTTTAGTGCATCTGTGACAAGGAGACGTTTCCAATCATTTTAAAGGTGGTATTCCACGCTGATGGGTGACAAGATGAGATGCAGAGCCAGCAATAGGAAGCCTTCATGGGAACTCAGCAGTCGGAGGGCTCTAAAGGGTTAAGATTCAGAAAGCCCTGGCAAGACTTCCAGGAGGCAGAAAGGCAATGAGATCTAGTCTATCTATCTATCGCCAGTATCTCTTGTCAGAAAAAAAAAAATCTCTCTGCGGATACTAAGGGGCGGGGATAAAAAGCCACAAGTCATTTATAAAACGTATAACTACATCAAGCAATATTAATTACTAAGTAGAAACCTATTAGCCAATGTTCAGCAGCCTCTTTATAAATCAAGACAATCCCTCAAAAGGTGCCTTTTGCTAAAATGCAAAAATCAGAAAAACTACTGGTCTAGAAGGTCTAAAGGGCCATAGAGGTGGGTTTTTTTTATGTTTTCATAAATGCGAGTTATGACATTTAGATATCTCAAATCAACAATTACTAGTACCTCTCATGATGCCAAGGTGGTTACACTAGTTATCGTAACAATTAGGAGTTAAGAGTGATGGCAATCCTGTGACAACTGTGGGAGCCACTAGCTGAGCAGATCGCGTGTGTAAAACACCTCATATGGCTCCCTGCGATGAATGGTCTAGTGGGAAAGAAAGGCAGAACGCTCCATAAAAGCCAAAACTCTGTGCCACGTTTTGTGAAGATGCAGAACCTCCATGGGACATGGCAGGAGCTGAGGTCTATAGCATGAAGAATTCCTCAAGCGGGGAAGGAGATGGTGTTTGGGGCCATGGGAATAGCCGTGCAAAGGCCCTGGGGTAGAAAAGAATCTTGGTTTCTGTTGGAAGAAATGCAAGAAAGCCAGTGTGGCTGGGATCAGAGCTGAGCAAGAAAGTCGTGGGCGATGAGGTCATGGAGGAAGGGAGAGTAGCTCATGCAGGGACTTGTCAGCCATGTTCAAGGTTTTACATTCTACTCCTGGTGGACTGGGAGCCACAGACGGGCTCAAAGCAAAATTCAGTCATAATTTTAGAATCTTTGTGTAGAAGGAGCTGGAGGGTGGAATAGGAAGCGGGGACTGGTTGGGAATTTGTGGGAAGTTAAGTCTGAATTACAGGTTGTTTGTGGGGAAAATGGGGTGTTCGTGTTCGCATCCTGAAACAATGAATGGGCTTGCGCATGTCTGAAGAGAGAAGCTATAACAGGTCTCGGTCTCCTGTGACAACAAACCTTGCAGAGAAGTGAGAGCCTGCAGTAGCCAAGCAGCCAGACTCAAGAACCAGGCAGTCAATATGTCAGGGCTCTCGGAGCCCAGATGATGCCTGAAGCAGGGGTGATGGGCCCCACTCAGTAACTGACTCACCCACGTTGGCTAACAACGTGCAATGGTCATCCGAAGAGAAGGGATGGGTACGCCCACTGTGAAAGTCAAGTTCAGCTTGTCCATCTGCGCTTGTATGTGACCCCTGGATCCCTAGCCACAGTTCCTAGTCCCCTAGCTCTCCTGAGACAACAGCGTCTCTTAGGCATGAACTATCCACCAAGGCAGCCCATCTTTGGGAACCCCCAATATTCAACCTGGGAGTTCACAAATATAATCTAATTGTCAGAAAGATAGTTGAGCTACAAGCCCGAGGATATGAGTTACACAACCACAACCCGTGTAAAAAGAAGCCAGGCGTGGTGGCAACACACCTGTAAATCCAGTGCTGGAGGGGTGGAGACAAAAGGATCCCCGTGGCTCACTGGCCAGCCAGTCTCTCACAATCAGAGATCTCCTGGCCAGTGTCTCAAGAAAACACCAGTGGATGGAACCTGATGAACACCTGAAGTAAACCTCTGGCCTCCACCCACAGATGTAAAATTCTACCGTGTGGATAAGCTGCATTTTGTTTATGCATTGATGGAAATGAGCTGCTTTCACGTTTTAACTTTGATGACTAAAACTGTTATGCTCGCCAATCTCTCTCTCAAACCTTCTATTCTGTTCCTTTGGGAGCATATTCAGACATGGAATTACTGGATCATATTTTAATCCTGGTTTTTAATTTTTTGAGGTATTGCCATACTCTTTTCCGCAGTGATTATACAGTTATTCATTTCTGCCAACCATACACAGGGTCTCAAATATCTCTTCGCTATTGGAGCGCTTCCCTCTCTCCTCTTGCCCACCTCTCTTTTCTCCTCTCCCTCCCTCTTCCTTCCTTTGGCTAATAGCCTACCTAGGGGTTTTAAGGGGTACCTTATAATAATTTTGACTTGTTTATCTCTGATGATTAGTGTTGTTGAGGATTTTATGTGCTTTTCTTCTATTTTTGTTTGTGAGCCTGGTCTTTAATGGCCAAGTCATCTCTCCAGTCCAGCGCTTCTTTCAAGCTTTAAGATTAGGTTATTTGGTGTGTGTGTGTGTGTGTGCGTGCGCGTGCTCACGCACACACACGCATGCATGCGTAAAAAAATTACCCCACTAGAGGAGATAATGGTCTCTTCAAGATCTATAGCCTAGCTCGCAAAAACCCCAGTACCAAGCATGAGAAATCTCCCTTTGAGATCTTGGTCAGGGGAATTCAAAGAACTCCCAAAATGATACAGGCTATTGCTATTGCCCTTGGTTCCCTCCCAGAATCTGAAGATAAGACCCTGTACTGAAGATACAACATGCTTCAGACATAGGACTTGAAAGAGTTGAACTGAATATGACCTAGAAGCCTCTTCCCTGAGCACTTTAGCAAGGTGTTAAAGGAGATACGTAATCAGTTGTCCTGCCCAGCTGTGACTCCTGCAAAGAACAATTACCAAAAGAGCAAGATATGCGCAAAGATGCTAGAACGGCTGTTCTCATTGGGAGCTAACCAACAGCTGTCTAACTGGACTTAAGGCTCACTCAGTGGGACAGAAACCATGCCTCGTACTGTAAATCTAGACAACTACCCATGACTCACGGGGTGAGGCCATAGAACCTAAAGGAGAATATACTGTTGCCTCTTCCTTAAGCCACTATAACCCCTAACTGCCTTCCAGTTATCCTTATGAAATAAGTGATTATGGGGTGCCCAGCCCCATTGGAGAACATCACAGAAGAGAAGCCGGAAAGACTGTAAGAACAAAGAAACAGGACATTGCCTGAGAGACTTATGTCTTCTATATATGAAAGGGAAGTTATACTCATGAAATCTCAACTATAGCAATGCCTAAACAAGACCTGAATAATCACAGTGCCCCTGACACCATCCCAACATGGAAGACCCGCCCCTAAAGAAAGCCATAGACAATTAGTGGCTGATGAGGGAGGAAGATGATCAGTCCTCCCCAGGGAGGAGCTCCATAATTAGCTAGTCAATACCAGGTGGTCAGCCCTAAACACATACACATATGAGCAATACTGAATAGACTCAGTAGGTTATATTTATATGTATCGTATTATTTTTATTACCTGTTTTATATATTATATACTATACATATATGTATTTTATGATTTATGTTAACTGATAAGTACTTGTAATGGTAATAATTAACAAAAAAAGCCATAAATTTGAGAGGGGAAAGACACAGAAAGTACTGAAGGGAGGGGAGATTATATGAAATTGAGTAAATATAATAAAAATAATAATATATCCTAATTAAATATACCAACTTTAAAAGTACAAATCAAGTTAAGAAAGGGTATTTACCTATGTCCTTACATGAGCCTAACTATTCAATAAAGGAAATTTAGACTCCAGTTTAACCTGATTGCTTACATCCATAATATCACTTTCAATATTATTGCCAAAATATTAACCAAATGCTACAATGAAAAACCAAAAAGGAGCCACTGTCTTAGGGCAGCAGGCAGTGCATCAGACTCATGAACACTAAAAGCGCCTTTTATTTTAAATTTTAATGCACTGTTACTTTATACACCAATATTTTTAAAATCTGAATTAAGTCCAAATTTCCATTATTAGATTTTTTTTAAGACCCAAATCAAGCTTTTCTCCACATCCATGATCAAATTCCACCTGCAAATTTGCACGCGGGGCCACATGTGACCTCTGTGGATTCAATCAGGTCCTTACACACTGAAGGAAGAGTGCACTGCCCTATGGTGTGTGACCTCTGACCTGAAGAGGAAGCAGCTCTCTACCTGTGCCCCAAACTTCATTCCTCGTCCAGCTCTTGCCTTCTTTAGGAACTGTAGATGCACAACTGTTTGGGGTACAAGATGGAACCTCCACATCGCCCCACCACAAGCTTCAGAGAAGACATCAATATCCGTGTACCGGGAGCCTAGCACGAAAACTAACAAAACAGAGAGAGCGGACAAAGGACGTGGCATCTATGACACCACGTAGCAGCTCCGGGCTGACACCCTGCAAGGTGTGTCTAGCATTTGAACAAATTCACAACAAGGCGAGGCCCAACACGGGCACGGGAGCCTGGCCAGGTGTCGGCCAGCCACTGCATCCTCTCAAAGGCCATTCAAGCTATGGAAACACCAGATGCAACCCACATTGTGGGTCCCGAGACAACCTCGCCCCAGATTCTCACTACCAGAACATCTCCAGGATTCCTAAAGTCTATTCTTGAGCACTGGGTTCACTGAGCTGGTCCCCAGTCCCCAACCCTTTGAATCTGTCATCTCCCTCCTCAGAGAGTGGCCAAGTGTTCCAGAGGATGAATAGAGACTTCAGGAAGAAGCTGACTATTCTTTCCCTCTCTCTCTCTCTCTCTCTCTCTCTCTCTCTCTCTCTCTCTCTCTCTCTCTGTGTGTGTGTGTGTGTGTGTGTGTCTGTGTGTGTCTGTGTGTGTCTCTGTGTGTGTGTCTGTGTGTGTGTGTGTGTGTGTGTGTGTGTGTGAGAGAGAGAGAGAGAGAGAGAGAGAGAGAGAGAGAGAGAGAGATGAGGGGGCACCAAATACAAATATGGTCACAGAGAGATTTTCTTCTCTGATTGGGGAAAGGAGGCCTGGGAACTGAAAGAGTAAATGCTGCTTTTCCCTATTAAAAAAACAGCAAATGAAACAAAAGATGAGAAATGAAAGACAAAAGTAGAGAAAGGGAACTGTGGCCACCTGGTAACACTGAAATGGCCCTACCCAGGTCTTCTACCTGCCCTGTGAGGTCACCTCACTGCTCAGGACAGCCTGGGGAGAGCCCACACCCACCTGTTCTTTACCCTAGAGCTCACTACTGGGAAGAAGAAAGGAGTGTTTTCTGCTGGCTAGCCTCCCATCTCTTCCAGGGAGACACTGGTGTAAGAGAGGATGGCTTCTCCCGGGAAGCCACTTCAACTAGTGGAAGGCAGACTGAAGACCCCATAAAGGAGAGAGGCAAATGGATATGTGTTCAAAACCCAACCCCAGCCAGCTGGCTGCCGACAAGAGTGGGGGAAGGCTGGGACTGTGGGAATGCTGGGGGAAAAAAAACAACAAAGAACTATAGTAATACACCCAGTGTATAAACTTCCTCAGAAATGTTGGACTTCACAGCTAAAATGAATGCTTTATGAAATTGACCACAAAAGCCATACCTCCAAACTGCTTTGGAGGCAACACTGCTGAACTGTGCTAGGAAGGGCAATCTAGAGAACACTGCTGAGCTGTTATAAGGAGGGTAGCCTAGAGAACAAGATGGCGGGACTGACAGGATATAAGTTTGAACTGGAATTCTAGTACAAAGCAGGTGAGGGGAAACGGGAAGCATTATCAAGACAGAGCCTGCAAGTGTTGACTCGTGAGGGTTGGGCGACAGGCAGAGGGCACAGGGTGAGTGGGGGGCACCAATCTTTAAGAGCTGATGAGTCGACACACAGAGACTAGGAGTCAGTTGAACTTTGGATACATTCTTTTCTAACGGTGCAGGGAGCACTCATTACTTACACCAGTCCTTCTGAGTCCTTTTCAGTCCCTTTGGCTGTTAGGTAAACCCTAACGTATACACACATTTACCCTCCTGTTAATATACATAACCATCTCTTCACTGACAAATCCACTCACAACTTCAGTCCTTACGTGATTTCCTGTTGGACTCTGTTGTCCACTTCTTCCTCTTAGCTTGTCCCCACTGCTCTATTACCATTCTCCCCTGGCTCTCTGGCTCCTTGGTGTCAGCTCTGATAGAGTAGCATGGGCTGTTTTCTAAATCTCATCCAAGTGTCCCATCTTTATCATCACAAGCAGAGCCCAACATCCTCCGCATTCTTTTAACCTCCTAAGTGTCTTCTAAAATGCCCCTACCATCCCGGTTCTCTCTTCCATGTCTGCAAACATTCATATCCTGCTATCGGTATATCTCTGTGGATAGTTCATGGAAAATCAGTTCATACTACTCACTGGACAAAACCCATCACCACCTCCTTACACGCCCAACTTGTGGGGTCGTTTTTGTTCTCTTTAAGTGTGTTGCGCTCATCTGTGTGTGGTGTGCTTATGTATGTGTGTGCTGGTGAACGCTCAGAGACTAGAGGAGGGGTAACGTGGCCTGCTCCCCCTCTCTTTACCTTCTACCCTTGAAACAGAGTCTTTCGCTAAGCCCGGAGCTAGTCCTGGCAGCCAGCATGCCCCAGTAATCCTGTCTCCACTCCCCGTATTGCTGGAGTAACAGGTGGTTGTATGTACCGCCAGCCTCAGCTTTCCACAAGAATGGGGCGATTCAAACTTAGGTATTTACACCGGTGCAGCAAGTGTTCTTCCTCCCTGAGCCACCTCTCCAGCCCCACCTTAAAGTCTTAGTATACACATCCAAGGTCTGCTGACCGTGTTCTTATCATCCAGTCGCCCTGGGCATCAATCTGGAAGCCGTCTTCATTGCTTCTCTCTCTGGCACTGACTGTACTTTCTCCCATCTAGACCCCTGCCCCTAACTCCATTGGGTCACCACTGTGTTATACCCTGGAAGCCCAAGGCAAGGCTTTCTCTAGGAAAGAGAAGGCAGGCTCTAAAATGATACACAACTTTCTCACAAACAATATAAGCATTCATTAAAACAAGACTATGTTGCAAAATCTAAAAATTAAAACAAAATATATGAGAGTTAGACATGGTAGCAGACACCTAAAATCCCAGAACTCAGAAGAAGTCGGAAAGACAAGCAAGGATATCACAGCCAGCCAGGACTAGACGGAGAGGGACAGGGACAGAGAGAGGTAAAGCCCAAACTACATGTAATCATATGCCTAAGTTATTTGTTAGAAGATCTTCCAAAATAAGGTTTGTAATTTGAAAATCAAACTTTAGAATCAGTAATCTAGTTCAATATTAACAATTTTAAAGTCAGCATTGTATGGTATACCAAAACGATTAAATGTTTCAGTTGGTGTACTAACTAGCACGGAGAAGCCCCAATTCACAAATGAAGGCAGTCTGAGATCATGAAAATACTGAACCACCTTCTGTGGCAGGGTCGGACAGCGACAGTGCAAGCACTTGGTTTTGTTCCCTGAACTTTGTTAGCAAGAGTTATTCTGCAGGGGGCTGGAGAGATGGCTCAGAGGTTAAGAGCACTGACTGCTCTTCTGGAGGTCCTGAGTTCAATTCCCAGCAACCACATGGTGGCTCACAACCATCTGTAATGAGATCTGGTGCCCTCTTCTGTCCTGCAGGCATGGAAGCTGAACACTATGTAGATAATAAATAAATAAATCTTAAAAAAGAGTTATTCTGCATAGGGTGTTATTTAAAAACACATAGCATTCTTCTTTGGGAAAATACCCCCAGGGCTCTTGTATCAAGCTTCCAAGATGCTCTTCAACGTTATTATGATAATTTTTACAGTCAGCAAAAGGACTCAGCGAATAAAGGAATTCTCCACCAAGCAAGTCTGATGCTGTGAGTTCAATCCCCAGCAAAGCAAAATCTGTGTCCTGAAAGTTTTCTTCTCTATTGCATATGCACGCAGTACGGTGGTAAAAGCCCTTTGCGACCTGCCCACATACACAAAAATCAACGTTGATTTTCTTTTCCCAATTAAACCTGAAGAGTCCCTAACTCACTTTACCCAAAGATATCAGCTCATCAAGATTTAGTGTATGCCCTGTGAACCCAAGTATGCTTGATTCACTTTAATTTCTTTCAATGTGTGTGTGTATGTGCAGATGCACATGTATATGTGGGTGGGTGTGCATATGTATGAACATAACTGTGGAAGTCTAGCTCAACTCAGGCATAATTCCTCAGGAGCCGTCCACCTCATTTTTGTTACAGAGTGTCTCACTGGGCCCTGAGATGCAATGATAAGGCCAGAGAGGCTTGTCAGAGAGGACCAGGAATCCCTCTCCAGCACCACAATGTCTGGCTTTTTTTTTTCTCTAAACTAAGAACTGAGGAGCAAACTTTCACAGGAAGCATACCACCGAATGAGACATCTTCCCTGCCCCATGAATCAGCTTTAAAAATCTGTCTCGTTTTCAAACAGGTTTTGCACACTAGCTCACAGTGCAGCAACATCTGAGCATTTGAGGAACCGGAGTTGACTCAAGGAGGCAGAAATAGCACCAAAACCTAATCTTTACAAAGCCTGGACAGACTGAGGACCCTCCCACAAAGAACGGGTTTGAGAAGTGGGGATTGAACAACCCTTCCACAGGGGTCACCTAAGACCATCAGAAAACACAGATATTTGCATCACTGTTCATAACTGTAGGAAAATCAAGGTTAGAAAATAGCAAAGAAAATAACTTTATCATTGGGGGTCACCATCACATGAGGAACTGTATTAAAGGGCTGCAGCATTAGGAAGGTTGAGAACCACCACTCCAGAGAGATCCTAAGTTTGTCTGAAATTCAAATAGCCAACACCAGGTTCTCCTTTATAAAATCCAAGCTTGTGAATGAGGTAAGCTGAAGTAAAAGTCACAGGTTGTTGGGGGTGGTGGAAGAAGAAATTCAGTTACCTGATTTAGATGGCCGACTATTTTAAGAACACCCCTCCCCCATCTCCCACATAGGTCTCTGGCTTCTGCTGTGGAAATTAACAGTGATCAGCATCCGCTTCTCCTGCCAAGCTCCAAGAGGCAGAACAAGACTGTCTCCATGGTCTCTGTGTGCTTCCTAATGCTGCTCATTCATGGGACCTGTGATCTGAGATCCCAGGATCCGTGAGTTCCTTGGATTATCATAACTCATACTGGCCTGGATGTACTTAGAAAAATAGTAATGAGCATGCGTGCAATCCTCACTGTTTCATAATGAAAAGAAAAATGCATACTTTATATATTTGTGTTAAGCAAAGCAAACCCTTGACATATTTTGCTATAACATAACCAACCAGTGGGTTTTTTGTGTAGTAGGAAATATATTCGTGGATATATTTTCTCTCTCTCCCTCATTAAAAAAATCATGAAGTGGCTGGTGAGAAGGCCCGGCAGGTGAAAACCCCTGTCACCCAGCCTGACAACCTGAGTTTGATCTAGGACTTATCTAGAAGAAGGAGAGACTGACTTCTGAGAGCTGTCCTCTGACCCCCACCCTTACCACAGCAACCGTCCCAGTTTCCGGTTCTGAGCCTTGCTGCTTATTACTTAAAAGATCACATGTTTCCACATGTTTGTTCTCCTGATGCCCCGGGGTAGCATCACCCTGGGCTTCGGTCTCTATGGATACAAAACACAGAATATAGGCAACCCCACAACACCTGTTGAGGGGCACATGCCTCATGCATGGCTGAGAGGCCAGAACAAAGCACTGGGCATTCTGTTCTTTGGCCACCTTATTCCCTTGAGACAGGGTCTCTTCACTGAACCTGAAGTTTGCATCTTTTGAGCAAATTGGCTTGTCAGCAAGATCCAGACTTTCTCCTGTACATACGTACACACAGACATACACACACAAATAAATAAATGTACTTATTTAGCCTGGTCGAGTAATAAGCAATAATACACCACCGGACAAAACCTCCTTCAGACCGTTATTAGGGAGTAATCTGCGTATTAGCAAATAGGACTGGTACCACTGGCACCACGCCTTTCTCCTGTCGTGTGATTCCACAACTTAATTCCTTAAGCTGCTAAATATGGGAGGGAAGTTGAAAACAAGCCATTCAAGTGGACTTGGCGGAGATGGTCGGTGATGGTGTGTGTAGTGCTCACTCTGTCTTAGCGCTGGAGATCTTAGCCAGCCTTCAAAGACATCTGAACATCAGTGGAATTAATGAAGAAAGCCTGCTATTTCCCTTTCATTTTGTATGTGTTGTACGTGTATATGGGTGTGCTCATGCTAGTTAGATTCCCTTGAGTTAGGGCCTGTCACAAAACCTTGGAGCTAGCAGATTTTTTAACTAAGTTGGCAGCAAATCCTAGTGAGTCTCCTGCCTCTGTCCCCCACAGTGCTGAGGTTACAGGCCATGCCAGGCTTTTACATGGGAGTTGGGGATCCAATCTCAGGCCTTCACATTTGAGTTTGAAGCCCACCGAGACCCCAAGAACTCTTAGATAGAGTTTTAAAAGTGTAAAAACAAACAAGCAAACAAAACCACAAAAGCCTTGAGTGAAATTGGATATGACAGGAAGTATTTGAGTTTCTCCTCTTTTAAATAGCTCGTGTAGAATGCTTTCAAAATCACAGTGAGCCACATGTCAGATAGATGACCCATCCTTCAGAATTGTGTAGTAGCATGGGCTTCGGTTGGCCGAAGAACTTGTGCTGACCTACAGACAGAATGAGAAAAGAAAATGCTCAAGATTGACTAGTCTGAAGGAAACGTGTGTGCTGAACTCCAACCCTCATTTGTAGAAATGAGCAGGGGAGCTGGGGTTGGGGGGGGGGGGCGGTCATTGGAAGCGTCTGTGGAAATCTGGCTCCTGGCATTCCCATGTGTGTACCCATAAGTACTTATTCATAAGATGGCTTAAACACTGGAAGGGTAGTCAAGTGAGACAAATATCTGTGTGAGCTTCACTCATACAACACAAGCAACGGGGAATAAAAAAAATCCTACGTCTCGTAACAGTTCATACTGATACTGCATGTGCCACAGTCTGTCTGTGGAAGCCACAGAAGTCAATTCTCTCCTTACCATGTGAATTTCTTGGATAAACTCAGGTTGCCATGCCTGCAGCAAGCATTTTCACTCACTGAGTCATATCCTCAAGCATAGATTGCTTTGTAAAATAAAGAGTGTTATTGGTTGCATCAGAACAGATATTGCATTAGAACAGATTTGCATTAGAACAGATTTGCATTAGAACAGAAGTTGCATTAGAACAGAAGTTTCATTAGAATGTAAGATGCATTAGCAAACTTACACCAGGCATAGGAGGATATATGGCCACCTATTGCAAGAGGCAAGAAAGCAGCCCAGAGACTGGGGGATTGCCCCCAGCAACCATATGATTGCCACAAATACCATGAATAAGAGTAAGTTTTATCTTACAATTCCATATTGAGAATACCAGGCATAACAGCGAATACTTGTAATCCTACCAGTAGGTGTGCAGGGGGAGTTAGAGGCAGGCAGATCTGTGAGCTCCCTGGCCTGATAGGAGAGCTCCAAGAGATCCTGTATCCACAAGACAAGAAGGTGAGCATTTGGATAGCAGCACCCATGGTTGAGCTCCAAAGCCTAGAAGCATGTATACATATACAGAGAAAGACAAAGACACATACATGCACACACACAAAAGAGACAGACAGACAGACAGAGACAGAAAGGGAGACAGAGACAAGGAGAATTAAGTTCAAAATTACGCCTTCTGTAAGACAGATAAGTACATTTACATTGTGGACATAAGAAATTACCAATAAGATCAGATTTTTTCATATGTGTGTATGTAGTATTACTATTTTTATATGTGTAGGATTTGCAGTTAACTCTGTCTGCTTTCTTTCACCCCTGGGAAGAAGGGTAAAGATTACATAAGATGCATGCTGAATAGGTCTCACTACAACTTTAATTCAAATGGGAAGGGAGGATGAGGCAAGCGCACGTGCTGACAGACGCTTCCAGTCCCTCTTACCTTTCCCAGGGCCCCCGGGAAACCAGACAGTTCAGATGCAAAGAGCCATCGCCTCCTTCCAGTCCTCCAAGCAGGCAGGCTCCCTGGAACTGCCGAGGGGCAAGTCAGAACACTCCACACATGAGGTGCCTCAGCACACAAACCCGACTAAACCTACCGGCTATACCCCACCTCAGCCTACAAGAGAGTATCCATGTCATCACACCCTGTGCCAGCAAAGAGAATGACACCTACCTGCGTCTGCCTCCCAGGTGGGAAGGTAGGAGGCCATGCAGAAACAAGATGGGCCAATTACAAATAAGAAGCCACCAGAGTGGTTCTCAACCTATGGGTCACAACCCCCCTCGGGGGTTGTATATCAGATATTTGCATTATGATTCATAAAAGTAGCAAAATTACAGTTAGGGGGTAGCCACGAAATACTTTTATGGTTGGCAGTCACCAGAACAGGAGGAATGGTGTTAAAGGGTTCAACATTAGGAAGGTTAGGAACCACTGCACTAGAAAGAGACAAAAGGAAATGACGGAAACAGAAAGTTGACGCCAGACATTTGACAAGGAAGTTTTGTTCTAAAAGAATCTCAGAGAAGGATATCTGATCTGGCTTCCTGGCTCTGTAGAGTCTGCTTGCACATCTCTAGCTTCCCAAAGATTTTTCTAGAGTCGTGATGCATTTTTAAACTTAAATTCTTTGAGTTTAGACTCCCAGCAATAGCAGAGAGGGTGCCTGAACTGGCCTTCTCCTGTAATCAGACTGGTGACTACCCTAATTGGCGTCAGAGAGCCTTCATCCAGTAGCCGACGGAAGCAGATGCAGAGACCCACAGCCAAGCACTGGGCTGAGCTCCTGGAGGTCAGTGGAAGAGAGGGAGGAAGAATCATATGAACAAAGGGATCAAGAGCGTAATGGAGAAATCCTCAGAGACAGCTAACCCTAGCTGGTGGGAGCTCATGGACTCTGGACTGACAGCTGCAGGAGACCAAAGTAGGCCCTCTGAATGTGGGTGGCAGTTGTGTGACTTGGTCTTTTTATGGAACCGCTGGCAGTAGGACCAGGATTTATCCCTGGTGCATGAACTTGCTTTTTTGAGCCCATTCCCTATGGTGAGATACCTTGCTCAGCCTTGATACAGGGGGGAAGGGGTTTGGTCTTGCCTCAACTTGATATGGCAAGTTTTGTTGACTCCCCATGGGAGGCCTTACCTTCTCTGAGGAATGGATGGGAGGTATGGGGAAGGAGGGGGGGGAACTATGGATGGTATGTAAAATGAATAATTTTTTTTAAAAAAAAGCTGAATTTACCTTCAGAGAAAGAAAATGAACAGAAAAGAGGAAAGTAAAAATTAAAAGTTATTTGAGTTTTAGGGATAAGGGGATCCCTCATGGTGCGTTCTAACAAATCAGTATATTCCTGCCACACTTGGGAGGTAGAGGGAGGAAATCAAAAGTTCAAGGCCAGCCTTGGACTACTGGAGGAGTCTGTCTCAAAAGTAAATAAATAAACAAATAAATAACCACTTAGATCCTGAAACAATCCAAACACAACCGCCTGGTATGAGATGTCCAAGCTTGTGCTGGTTAGTTCCTTGTAGTATTACCCGACACCAACCTCAGTCACTAGGTGAGAGTTTAACCGAAATGGATTTGGTATATTTGTCCAATTCCATATGATCAAGGTTGAAGAAATGCCCGCACAAAGTCAGGACTATGGACTCCACACTGCCGCAGGCTTCCTGGAAGTGGCTCAAAGACCTTGGCCTTTAGGTCAACAAGGGTTGGTTTCCCTACAAAAAAATTTGCTAAAACAGTGTTGCTTAGTAGATATAGAGAATGTTCTAGGATTGGAATACACCTACCAGCATATGACCAATATATGATCCCTGGGAGCTGTATGATAGACGGCAAGAAACAACATCTACAAGTTGTCGCCTAACCTCAATTCAAGCGCCTTGGCACATATGTACACAGAATAAATAAATAAAATATAAAAGAAGAACATTAAGGAAATTTAAAATTAATTATTATCTCTACAATTTCTCAAGCAGACCAGAGTACTTTAACACTGGGCATGCACACACATTGAGTCACAGGTTTCAACTGCTCAGGATTATTCTCTCTCTCTCTCTCTCTCTCTCTCTCTCTCTCTCTCTCTCTCTCTCTCTCTCTCTCTCTCTCTCTCTCTCCAGTAGCTGCTTTAAGTAGTCAAACTGTATGATTTATCCAAGTCCCCCAATTACCTTGTTCTGCCTAGACAAGCCAGTTCTGGTGTATAATAGTTCACTTGAGAATTCATCTCTTTTTTAAAATCAAGATATATATGATCCGCTATGCTGCTGAATACAGATGCAGACCGCGTGCAAGAGGAAAAGGCAAGGCTCCATTCACATAGAGCTTCATTCACAAAGTGTTCCAGTCCAGCGAGCTTGGCTAAGTTCATGGTTTTGTTTTTACTGTTTGGCTTGCTCCAAGTATTTGTACAAGTTTTCTAGGCATGATGCAGCAAACACCCACACACTAGATCACTTAATCGACGGAAGTTGTATTCAAGATCAAGGGCTGATTCCTTCTGTAGGCTGTGAGGAAGAATATGTCCATGCCTTGCCACTGACATTCTCTGGGGTCCACGTGGCTTTCTGTTTTACCGTTTGCCTTCATATGGTGCTGTGTGTGTGTGTGTGTGTATCCAAGTTTCCCCTTTGATAAAGATGCTATTATAATAGCAATGCTCATTCTACTCTCCAGTGACTATATTATAGCACGGAAGCAGAACACATCAGGTGGTATCAGATGGGGGAAACACGAATCAAATAATCCCACATTAGCTCCAAATAGGGTATTCTAAGGTTTTTCTTTATTAAAAGAGAAAACCCATAGAATAGGAACAGGGGTCCAACATCCAAGTGTGGAGCACAGGAAGAGAGGGGCGAGCAGGTAGGATCATGGTACCCCCCCCAGCCCCTCAAAGGCCATTGGCTGAAAAAGGCTCTCCATCACCTCCCCCTTTTGTCTAAATAGGAGAATTCCAAACCCAATACAAAACAATAAGAACAGATATCAAGTATAAAAATTAGAATTACAACCAGCATAAACATTATTAAGCAAGTAACATATGCTAGATGTTTCAATAATCATTCTATCCCAAGGAGTCTAAGTATCTATTGTATTAGAAATGGCTTGGCTAAATCATAAGAGGAAAGTAACTCCAACTATTTAGTCTTCAACCCCATCGAAGGTCTGAGAAGGGAGATTTTACTTGAGTAAGCAGGAAGTGCAATCAAGCAGCTTCCAAAATGTACAGTAGATGACAGAGACAACTGGATACCTGAGCAATCACCCAAAATCTCATTTGTAATGTTGAAGCAACCAACTTTGGCTAAGGCCTAGAGTAACTGACAGACCATTTTCAGAGATAGGAAATTTTTCAAAACTGTCTTACCCTGTCTTGGCAAGATTTGGCAGTCTTTTTTCTTGTATCCTGCTTGTCCATGCATTTTGTCAGTGGTCGAGGCATGGGCAGTTCCTTGCCCAAAGACCAGTTTTGCCAAGAAGAAAACAAGCTCCATGTGGAGTGTCTTCGGTGCTCAACACTCTCTTGGGAATAGATCAGTGCTGCCAGAAGCAATCATGTCTCATGTCAACAGAACCCTAAGCTATTTAAATTTTATGTTCTACAGTCTGAAGTAGTTGAAGATTACCTATCTATGCAGAATACAATCTTTACGTATCTAAAGAACTTGATTAGTCTAACTATAAGTATGACAAACATGGATGACTATTGACCTATGATACTTAATGCCTATGTAAGTTAAAGACTAAGACTTCATATTAGAATATTAAATAATCTTTAAACAACTGTGCAGGT
This sequence comes from Microtus pennsylvanicus, assembly GCF_037038515.1. Lineage (NCBI taxonomy): Eukaryota > Metazoa > Chordata > Mammalia > Rodentia > Cricetidae > Microtus > Microtus pennsylvanicus. The sequence continues at coordinate 86,208,007 of NC_134587.1, forward strand.
AATGAGGACAGTGACCTCAAAATGTAAACAATGTATAAGTATCTTGATCAGAGGTAGAAATATATAATGCAATATGATAAATATGTCCTAAAATTGTATAGATACGCAAAATGTCTTAAACAGAGGTAGAAACATGCTTGCATATAATCTGACAAATAACTTTGCATGGGTGTACAAATATTGTAAACGGAAATAGGAGCATGTTTAATATAACAAATATAATTTGAATTTGTATCAATATACAAGAATCTATAAATCTATACTAATGTAAATTGTCTATAAATAATAGATCAGAAGTGTTCACTCTATTAATTACTACTACTATTATTATTATTAGTGTAAGTAAGCTCACACTAATCTATTATCCCATTCAATTTTTCTTTTTTTTTTCAAAGAGATCTCTGGGCCTACATAATTTCCACCCTCACCCCCAACCAGTAATAATCAACCCCTATATGATGTCCCTAAACCTAAGGACAGACTTTGTTTGGGAGAGAGGATGTTGTCTTCTAAAATTACTTCCAGTTGTCATGGGGTGATGTTCTTTCTATGGGATCCTGTGAAAGTAAAATGATGGTTAAGTTCCAAGATTACTGTCTGGTATAATTGCAATTGGTCCCTGAGTAGCTGATCGGGTTACTCTAAAGTTCGTATTTGGAGCCTGGCAAGAACATTGTAAGAAGGTACACCATTTCAGCTAACTATGTTGGAACCATCTTTAGCAGCTGGTACCCAAAACTCGTCTAATAGTAGCGCTATCAGCATCATGACACCATATCAACCAGGGGAGTCATTGTTGTGTGGCCCCATCATCTTCCTGGGAACTTCAAAGATTACTGCAGGAAAACCTACTGTTCATTGTGGGAAACTTAAACAATAGTCACATAGACATATATTCAACAAAAGATACAATACAGATAAAATAGGTATGAAGAACAGTAAAGTTTTTCCTAAAATCCTTCTTCTTTCTGTCCCATACCAGATAGCTCCTGACATGAGACAGAAACTTTGAATTTTTATTTTAACATGTTTGGATTTAGAGAAGGATAGCCATTGTCCAACTCCAAAGCCAGCTTTGATTCTTAAGTGAGTTTCTAACAATACTGTATAGTTTTATATATTTATATATCCCCATCACTATGCATTGTATGTGCAGTGACTCTGTCTAAATAGCATCCTATTCGGAAATACTGAGGTCTCGGACAGCCACAAACAAATTTGTGGGGGACCCAATTCAAATTGTAACAGTGTTATTGAGGGTTATGTATCAACTCTTTCAGATTCCTAAACTAAAGCTAGATTCATTGGGAAAAAAAGAAAGAAAAAATAAATTAAAGCCAGATATAGTGGTATTCATCTGGGGTGACAGAGGCAGGAAGAGATTAAGGAGTTTGAGGCCAGCCTGGGCTATAGTAAGACACTGTCTCAAACAAAAACAAGAAAAAAATGAACTAAATAGCTCAATGAAGTAGATGCATGCCTATCCATAACTTCTTAACAATATTTTTAAGGTGAACCATACAGGAAGCAGCAGCTTGGTGTCTGCGCCCTGGAGAATAGATGTCTCTGCACGAAGTCAAGGAGCAAGGGGCACAACAACTGTGCCTCATGGCATGGCCACCACGGTCTGAGTGTTATCCAGAAGGCTAGCATGGGGGGAAGGGTACACGAAAGTAGCGCTTGAGATGTTTAACTCTCAGTAACAGAAGGAGCAAGTCTGTCTCCTCCCTGTGCGGCAGAGTGAACCAACACTCTTGCTTGCCAAGCCCCAGGGTCCAGAAATCAGCAAGTCAGAATGAAAAGTAACCCCGGAGCCTGGTGGGGAGCAGGCAAGAGGGTGTACTCCCACCCCAATTACATTGTAAAGTCTAGGTGGGGGGGGGGGGTCAGCCTTCACAACATCCCCTCCTCCAGGCTGCTTCCAGGCCAGGAGGAAGGAGAGCCAAGGACTCTCTCAGTTAGCCAGCACCTCGGTGGTGAGGCAGAAAGACAATGTGTGGAGGGAGAATCTGCTGTCAGCCAAGTGAGAAGCATGCACCAGTACCTGGGATCTCAGTTTCCTAGGCTGTCAAGTGAGAGGGAGAAGAGGCCTCTGGAGGCATCTACAGGCTCAGTCAGGTTAGGTCTCATGGACTGATGTAAACAAAACTTGGGAAAGAAGCCTGGCCAATGGGAGCTAGTAGAGGTTGAGGGTCCCTAATCCAAAAGCCTGAAATTCAAGCTGTTACAAACTCAAGACCTTTGTGCCTTCCACCGTTACCTCCAGAGGTGCTGCATATTATGAACATTTAATGCCCAAAACTATTCAAGAGATAATGTATAAAATACCCCAGACTAAGGAAACAATGGCAGAGAGCTGTCCAGCGTGACCCTGGGATGCAGGGGCCTCAACTGTCTCTCTGCATAGAAAGAGGATCATTGCAACCTCAGTGCAGAGTTCATGCAGGATCAACAACCACAGACCACAGGTCCTCACTTGCAGGACCCCACTTTTAGGGTGCATGCATGCACGCACACGCGCGCACACACTCATCTTTTTCCTTTTCCTGCCCTCACCTGTCTGTGATATTTTCTCTACTTAAGCCAGCCAAAAGCAATGGCAGAGAAGAAAGGTCAAACACCCCACAACAGTGAGTACCCTAAACAGTGAGGTAAAGGGGACTCCCCCCAAGTTTTAAAAGGTGAATAGGTTTGTGGACAAGCCTGCAAGGATGGGAAAGTAGGAGACGAACTTACAAGCTGTGCCTAGACTCTCCTGCTCCCCAGGAGCCCCTAGGACTCAACAGAATAAAACTTGAACCATGTCACTTCACCTCCACACATGAGCCATGGCAGGGGTGCACACACACACACACCACATCACACACACACCACATCACACTAACACACACCACATCACACACACACCACATCACACACCACATCACACACACACCACATCACACACACACCACATCACACACACACCACATCACACAACACACACCACATCACACAACACACCACATCACACACACACCACATCACACTAACACACACCACATCACACAACACACCACATCACACACACACCACATCACACACACACCACATCACACAACACACCACATCACACAACACACCACATCACACACATACCACATCACACACACACCACATCACACACACACCACATCACACACCACATCACACACACACCACATCACACACACACCACATCACACTAACACACACCACATCACACAACACACCACATCACACACACACCACATCACACTAACACACACCACATCACACTAACACACACCACATCACACACACACCACATCACACACACACACACACCACATCACACTAACACATACCACATCACACACACACCACATCACACTACACACCACATCACACTAACACACCACATCACACACACAGCACCACATCACACTAACACACACCACATCACACACACACCACATCACACACACCGCATCACACACACACCACATCACACACACACCACCACATCACACTAACACACACCACATCACACTAACACACACCACATCACACTAACACACACCACATCACACACACCACATCACACACACACCACATCACACACACACCACCACATCACACTAACACACACCACATCACACTAACACACACCACATCACACACACACACCACATCACACTACACACCACCACATCACACTAACACACACCACATCACACTAACACACACCACATCACACACACACCACATCACACTACACACCACATCACACACACACCACCACATCACACTAACACACACCACATCACACACACCACATAACACACACACACACACCACATCACACACACAGCACCACATCACACTAACACACACCACATCACACACACACCACATCACACACACCGCATCACACACACACCACATCACACACACACCACCACATCACACTAACACACACCACATCACACTAACACACACCACATCACACACACACACCACATCACACTACACACCACCACATCACACTAACACACACCACATCACACTAACACACACCACATCACACTAACACACACCACATCACACTAACACACACCACATCACACTAACACACACCACATCACACTAACACACACCACATCACACACACACCACATCACACACACACCACATCACACACACACCACCACATCACACTAACACACACCACATCACACTAACACACACCACATCACACACACACACCACATCACACTACACACCACCACATCACACTAACACACACCACATCACACTAACACACACCACATCACACACACACACCACATCACACACACACCACATCACACACACACCACCACATCACACTAACACACACCACATCACACTAACACACACCACATCACACACACACCACATCACACTACACACCACATCACACACACACCACCACATCACACTAACACACACCACATCACACTAACACACACCACATCACACTAACACACACCACATCACACACACACCACCACATCACACTACACACCACATCACACTAACACACACCACATCACACTAACACACACCACATCACACTAACACACACCACATCACACACACACACCACATCACACACACACCACATCACACACACACCACCACATCACACTAACACACACCACATCACACTAACACACACCACATCACACACACACACCACATCACACTACACACCACCACATCACACTAACACACACCACATCACACTAACACACACCACATCACACTAACACACACCACATCACACTAACACACACCACATCACACACACACCACATCACACTACACACCACATCACACTAACACACACCACATCACACTAACACACACCACATCACACTAACACACACCACATCACACTAACACACACCACATCACACTACACACCACATCACACACACACCACCACATCACACTAACACACACCACATCACACTAACACACACCACATCACACTACACACCACATCACACTACACACCACCACATCACACTAACACACACCACATCACACTACACACCACATCACACTAACACACACCACATCACACTACACACCACATCACACTACACACCACCACATCACACTAACACACACCACATCACACTAACACACACCACATCACACTACACACCACCACATCACACTAACACACACCACATCACACTAACACACACCACATCACACACACACAACATCACACTACACACCACATCACACACACAGCACCACATCACACTAACACACACCACATCACACTAACACACACCACATCACACACACACCACCACATCACACTACACACCACCACATCACACTAACACACACCACATCACACTAACACACACCACATCACACTAACACACACCACATCACACACACACCACATCACACACACACCACATCACACTAACACACACCACATCACACTAACACACACCACATCACACTAACACACACCACATCACACACACACCACCACATCACACTACACACCACATCACACACACACCACCACATCACACTAACACACACCACATCACACACACACCACATCACACACACACCACATCACACACACAGCACCACATCACACTAACACACACCACATCACACACACACCACCACATCACACACACACCACATCACACTAACACACACCACATCACACTAACACACACCACATCACACACACCACATCACACACACACACACCACATCACACAACACACCACATCACACTAACACACACCACATCACACACACACCACATCACACTAACACACACCACATCACACAACACACCACATCACACTAACACACACCACATCACACTAACACACCACATCACACACACACCACATCACACACACACACACACACCACATCACACAACACACCCCACCATATCACATACATACACCACACCACACACACCACACCACATCACACTAACACACACACACATTACTAATAATAACACACTGATAATAATCATTCTTATATGCAAAAACCTATAAACTATTTTTTTTTATTTTCGAGACAGAGTCTCTCCGTAGCTTTTTTGGTTCCTGTCCTGGAACTAGCTCTTGTAGACCAGGCTGGCCTCGAACTCACAGAGATCCGCCTGCCTCTGCCTCCCGAGTGCTGGGATTAAAGGCGTGGGCCACCACCGCCCGGCCCTATAAACTATTTTTAAAAGACTTACCAGGTTATGTAGAAAGAATTAAAATGTCCCAAAACTAAGGATGAT